>NC_133129.1:86690258-86991508 GCF_048418815.1 Hemitrygon akajei | reverse complement strand
AATCTAGCACATCAGAGCCTCACAATCTATCTGCCCGCACTGCACGCTTTCCTGTAACACTGTGTTCTCTTTTCCTTTGGAACTACCTCGATGTACCTAGGTGAAGAATGACCTGGCGTGCAGAAAGCAGGTTTGTCACTGTGTCTTGGTGCCGGTGACAACCATAAACCAATTACCAATTCCTAAATAATCCCCAACCAGGTCAAGTTGAATGAGAATGTTATCACCAAATGATAGTCAAGCACACAATATACACTGCCATTTCTCTTTCTCTCTTTCTCCCTCTCTCTCCCTCACTCACTCTCTCACCCCATCCCTGTGTCTCTTTATCTCACTCTCTTCCTTCTCCTTCCCTTCTGTCTCTCTGTCTCCCCGCTCCTCTCTCCTCTCCGTCCCCTCTTGCTCTCTTTTCCCTATCCTCCTCTGACTTCTCCAGCCCTCCCCCTCCTCCTTTCTCCTCTCTCCATCCTCCTGATCTTTCTCTCTCTCTCTCTCTCTCACACACACACACTTTCTTTTCCCTCTCCTGCTTTCACACATTCTCACTCCCCCTCTCTCTCTCACACACACACTCTCTCTCTCAAAACCCTTTAAAGGTATCAAACAAGGCTGGGTTTACTTGAGAGGAAGTTGGAGCCCAGAGTCTGCCTCTGGCTCAGTGACGAGTGCAGGGGAGCATTACGGATGCAGGCCCAACACCGGCCATATGCAGACCCGTGCAGTGTCCGGCGTCTCTGAGTTCATGTACATCTGGCGCCAATCCCAGCAAGTCTTTTTGCTCTCGCTGTCTGCTAAATAGCACAGCAATTGCTGAGTGACCAACGGATTCAATCGAAGCTTCTTGTTTAAGCGTAAAGAACAGAGAAGATTCTCGAGGATGTTGCCAGGATTCGAGGGCCTGAGTTATGGGGAGAGGTTGCCAAGGCTGGGTTTTAATTCCCTGTGATGTAGAATGACAGCAACTTTACCGACGTGTTTACAGTTATGGGGGGCATTGCTAAGGTGGGATGCTAACAGTCTCCTTCCCGGGGTAGGGGGTGGTCCAAAACCAGGGTCACATTTTTAGGTTAAGAGGGGAACAATTTAAATCCTACCTACCACCCCACCAGCCTCCGATCCAGCATATTATCCTCCACAACTTCCGCCACCTTCAACAGGACCCCACCACCAAGCACATCTTTCCCCCTCTACCCCTCTCTGCTTTTCGCAGGGATCGTTCCCTCCGCGACTGCCTGGTCCACACGTCCCCTCCCCACAGATCTCCCATCTGGCACTTATCTCTGCAAGCGTAAGTGCTACACCTGTCCCTACACCTCCTCTCTTACCACCATTCAGGGCCCCAAACAGTCCTTTCAGGTGAGGCAACACTTCACTTGTGAGTCTGTTGGGGTAATCTATTGCATCCAGTGCTCCCGGTGCGGCCTCCTCTACATCGGCGAGACACGATGCAGATTGGGGGACCGCTTCGTCGAGCACCTCCGCTCCGTCCTCAACAACAGACAGGATCTCCCGGTTGCCACCCACTGCAACTCTGCTTCACATTCCCATTCGGATATGTCCATACACGGCCTCCTCTACTGAGGCCAAACTCAGGTTGGAGGAACAACACCTCATCTACCATCTGGGTAGTCTCCAGCCCCTTGGCATGAACATCGAATTCTCCAGCTTCCGGTATTCCCTCCCTTCACCCATCCCAGTTTCTCTCTGCCTCCTCTTCTAGCTGCCTATCACCTCTCTCATGACTCTGCCTTCTTCTACTACACATAGTGCTTTCCCCTTACATTCCTTCTTCACGTCTCCTGCCTATCCCCTCCCTGCTTCCCCTTCCCCACCCCCTGATCTTTCCTCTGATTGGTTTTCCACCCCCCCTTCTTTATGGGGCCACTGCCCCATCCTTCTTCAGTCCTGACGAAGGGTCTCGGCCCGAAACATTGACTGCTCGTTTCAATGGATGCTGCCCGACCTGCTGAGTTCATCCAGCTTGTTTGTACGTGTTGCAGCAATTTAAAAGAACCTGAGGGGAAATGTTTTCATGGATCAGGTTTAAGATGGCGCTGGTGAATCTCGGCGACTTGTGGCTGATGAAACAAGGAGAACAGCTAAATGCTTTGTTAATCCAGTAAACGATCATCACAAACAATAGTCGGTAAATTCCCTCTGGATTTGGAGGCCATTCGATGTGGCAGCAGGCCTGTCGCCAGGAACGAGGGACAGCCGAGGTTCGGCCGAGTTAAGCACCGGGCTTGAACTTGAACTTCTGAAGGTCCAGAGCTCCAAGTTCCTCGGACTGAACATCCCTAGTTGCTGGTCCTGGTACAAATGTGTTGAAGCGGAGCCTAATAAATCTCACCAATGGCTCTACTTCTCCAGAAACTTAGGGAATTTAACATGTCTTCACTGACCCTTACAAACGCACCGTAGGAAGCTACAGCATGGCTCGAAGTGGTGATTGCTCTGCCTGAGAGTGCAGAAGCTAGAGAACACTTCTCAGTCCACCATGAAAACCAGTCCTTCAACTTCGCACCACCTCAGTGAAGCGGCCAGTGAAATCAAAGACCCCACCCACCTCTGGCATTCTCTCTACTCCTCTCTCCTGTCGGGCAGAGGCACAAAAGCCTGAGGGCACTCACCACCAGGCAGAAGGGCAGCTTCTGTCTCGCTGTAATCAGGCTCTTGCACCATAAAATCCAATCATGATGGCCATACTCCTTATTGACTGTACTTCACCTGCAACCGTAACACTTTTTTTTTCAGTTTATTCAATACAACCGGTCCGAGTTAATTGGGACACAATTGGGACAGAAGTGGCAGAAGGCAGGTGTCGGGAAGTGCACTTTGGTAGAAGGAATAAACGTGTAGTCTGTTTTCTAAATGGAGAGAAAATGCACAAATCTGAGATGCAAAGGGTCTTGGGATTCCTCGTGTGGGATTCCCTGAAGGTTCATTTGCAGGTTGAGTCTGTGCTGAGGATGGCAATTAAAATGTTATCATTCATTTCGAGAGGACTAGAATATAAAAGCAAGGATGTAATGCTGAGGCTTTATAAGGCACTGGCAAAGCCTCACTTGGAGTATTGTGAGCAGTTTTGGGCCCCTCATCTACGAAAGGACATACTAACTTTGGAGAGGGTTCAAAGGAGGCTCTCAGAAATGATACCAGGGTTGAAAGGTTTATCATATGAGGAGCATTTCATGGCTCTGGGCCTGTGTTCATTAGAATTCAGAAGAATGAGGGTGGACCTCAATGAAACCTATTGAATGTTGTAAGGCCTCGATAGAGTGGATGTGGAGAGGATGCTTCCTATGGTGGGGGAATCTAAGACCAGGGGACACAGCCTCAGAATAGAAGGGTGTCCATTTAGAATGGAGATAAGTTTGAGTTTCTTTAGCCAGAGATTAGTGAATCTGTGGAATTCGTTGTCACAGGTGTCTGTGGAGGACAGGTCAATGAGTATATTTAAAGAGGAGTTTGATAAGCTCTTGATTGAAAGGGCATTAAAGGTTTTGAGGAGAAGGCAGGAGAAAGGGGTTCAGAGGGAACAAATTCAGCCATGATGGAATGGAGGAGCAGACTCGATGGACTGAATGGCCTAATTCTGCTCCTGCAGTTTGTCTTATGGTCTTAGAGTCTACCTTGCGAAGCCTGCCTCAGTTGCCTTGGACACCAATGCTCAAGACTCCCGCAGTTGATTATTCAGGATCAGGTTTAAAATCACCGGTATATGCCATGAAATTTGTCCTCAGTCTCTCCAACTCTGTCAACTGCAGCTCCTCCAAAACTTCTCGTAGCATCGTCCATTTTCACATTTATCAAGCTTTCGGTCACCAGTCAATTTCTTCTTTTTCCATTGCCAGTTTTATTTGATGGCCCTGAGTAACCTCCTGTAGAACTTGCTTTTGTGTTTCATCCATAAGATAAAGGATGGCCACTCAGCCCATCTAGTCTACTTCCCCCATTAAATCACTACTTATTATTTTTCGACCCCATTTCCCACCATTTCCCAGTAACCATTACCAATCAAGAACTTATCAATCTCTACCTTAAATACACCTAATGACCGTCTGTGGGGAGCAGGGGTCCCCAACCTTTTTTATGCCAAGGACCAATACCATTAAGCAAGGGGTCTGTGGGCCCCAGCTTGGGAACCCCCGGTGGAGAGGATGTTTCCTATAGTGGGGGAGTCCAGCACCAGAGGGCACAGTCTCAACAGAAGGATGTCACTTTAGAAAGGAGATGAAGAGGAATTTATTTAGCTAGAGGGGAGTGAATCTGTGAAATTCATTGCCACAGATGGATATGCAGGCCAAGTCATTTGAGTATATTAAAGCGGAGGTTGATAGGTTCTTGATCAATCAGGACATCAAAGGTTACAGGGAGAAGGCAGGAGAATAGGGCTGAGAAGGGATAACATCAAATAACCAAGACTTTGCTTCCTGAATACTTTCAGGTATATCTTATGAATTTTGGGCTGTTGATCATAAAAGCATCCTAAAATTTCCTTGTCACACACCTTTTTTAAAAAATCATCTATATTTGATATTTCCATAAGACCAAAGATTTAGGTGCAAAATTAAGTCATTTGGCCCATTGAGTCTACTCCACCATTTCATCATGGCTGATCCAATTTTCCTCTCTGCCCCAGTCTCCTGCCTTCTCTCCATATCCCTTCATGGCCTGACCAGTCAAGAATCTGTCAAACCATGTTGCTGATTAATACAGGTGAAAGTAAGGTGTCTCTCCCTCCCCAGATTAATGTTACAAATGAGGTCCTCTACTTGGGTATTAAAGTTAATACTTCCCTTTCGTCTGTGGCTAAAACAAATTAATCTTTAATTTTGAAAAAAATAGAAGATATTAATAGATGGAGACAGCTGCCAGCATCAGTCCCAGCCCGCATATCGGTCATTAAAATGAACATCTTACCCCGCATTAATTTTATCAGCTCAATGATCCCACTTGCGCCTCCAGCAGGATATTGGCAAAAACTGGACTCCTTACTACGATGCTATGTTTGGAATGGTAAACGACCCAATATAAAGTGGTCAGCTCTACAATTCAAGAAGTCGGATGGGGGATTGGCATGTCCAAATTTTAAACTGTATCACTGGGCATTTGTATTAAAAAGTCTTAGCTATTGGATGGTGCGAAGACAATGACCTATCCCTCAACGTCCGCAAGACGAAGGAATTGATTGTTGACTTCAGAAGGAGCAGCGGACCGCATGACCCCATCTACATCAGTGGTGCGCAGGTGGAACAGGTCAAAAGCTTTAAGTTCCTCAGGGTGAATATCACAAATGACTTGACTTGGTCTAACCAAGCAGAGTCCACTGCCAAGAAAGCCCATCAGCGCCTTTACTTCCTGAGAAAGCTGAAGAAATTTGGCCTGTCCTCTAAAACACTCACTAATTTTTATAGATGCACTGTAGAAAGCATTCTTCTAGGATGCATCACAACCTGGTATGGAAGTTGTCCTGTCCAAGACCGGAAGAAGCTGCAGAAGATCGTGAACATAGCCCAGCACATCACACAAACCAATCTTCCATTCTTGGACTCACTTTACACCGCACGCTGTCGGAGCAGTGCTGCCAGGATAATCAAGGAAAACGACCCACCAACCAACACACTTTTTGTCCCTCTTCCCTCCGGGAGAAGGTTCAGGAGCTTGAAGATTCATACGGCCAGATTTGAGAACAGCTTCTTTCCAACTGTCATAAGACTGCTGAACGGATCCTGATCTGGATGTGGGCCATACCTTCCGGACCTGACTTGCACTACCTTACTTTCCCTTTTCTATTTTCTAATTATGATTTATAATTTAATTTTTTATTATATTTACTTTGATTTGTACTTCAGGGAGCGCGAAGCGCAGAATCAAATATCGCTGTGATGATTATTCGCTCTAGTATCAATTGTTTGGTGACAATAAAGTAAAGGAGGATAAAGTTTCATCATGGAAAAATATAGGACAAGAGCTAATAGCACCAATAAGGTTGAAGGACTTTCTCCTTGTAGGTATGTCTACCAAAAAACTTGATTTGTATTACAGTCCAGTTTTAACCCACATGCTACAAATGTTTAGCAGAAAAATTCCTAAAATTTTAAAGCGTATGGTGCAAATCATCTCCATTATGGAACAACAATCATCTTCCATCTGGGGGAAACCATTCACTAACAGAACTTGGGAGGATAAAGGTATTACTACTCTTCAAGATACTAATGGGGCAAGTACTATCTTTAGCTTTCAAGAACTGGTATCTTGATATAATATTGATAAACACTCTCTTTTCTTCTACTTTGAGTAAGATCAGCTTGTACAGCCTATGGGGTTCCCTGGAGGTCAGATTTAAAGAACCATCCCATTTTAAGCTGGATACAGAGTGCTCCAAGACAGATACTGTCATATATCTATGACAAATTAAACTCCCAGAAATCTATGCCCACATCAGGAATGAAAGCCTGAGATAGGGACATATCTGAATTGGGACAAGACTTATACTGGGATGTGATTTGGGATAATGCTGCCGGTGCTTCGAAAAACCCGAATCATCGGTATATACACTTGAAATTTTGTCACAGAGCATATCTAACACCGAGGATTAGACATCGAATGGGACTGGTTCCTGACCCATATTGCTCATTTTGCCCCCACGGAACTGCTGGCTCTTTTATACAAGTTGTATGGGAATGTCCAGGGGTTTTTGGTTTGTGGGGGAAACTAATGGGGGTATAATCACCAATGGACCCCACTGTACACCTTCTAAATGATGACTCCCACCTTTCCCTTACAGAAAAAACACACAAAATCTGGCTGGCAGGCCTGACTGCAGCTAAGAAGATTGTAGTCCAGCGTTGGAAACCTCCCCATGATATTCCAAGTACTCACTGGCTTTGGAGCTTTTTGGACATTTCTTACCTGGAATTATCATCAGCAAGAGTAAATGATGCACGACCAAACACAATCTTAATGTGGACAAATTTGATATCTAACTTAAAAGATCTTCTGTTAAAATAGGAATGCTCTGTCTGTGTATGCACTCCTATTCAGTTGGTTGGTGGAGGGGAGAGGGGTGGGGGGGAGAGACGGGTGGGGATGAGGATGAGGGGTGGAGGGGGATGGTGATGAGGGTTGGGGGTGGCTGGGTTAAACAGTCAAAATGTAATCGGCAACTGGTTGTATTGAATGTAATTTGTTGGTGTTGCAATAAAAACTAGTGATAAAAAATAGAATCTATCAAACCACTGTCATAAATATACATAAAGATTTGGCCTCCACAGGTGTCTTTGGCAATGAATTCCACAGATACACCACTCTCTGGCTAAAGAAACTCCTCCTCAGCTCCATTCTAAAAGGACACCCCTCTATTCTGAGTCTGTGTCATCTGGTCGTAGGCTCTCCCACCATAGAAAACATCCTCTCTACATTCACTCTACCAAGGCCTTTCACTATTCAATAAGTTTCAATGACCTCACCCTTTATTCTTCTGATTTCTAGTGAATACAGGTCTAGAGCCATCAAATGTTTTTCATATGACAAGCCATTCAATCCTAGATCATTTTCATGAACCTTCTTTGAACCCTCTCCAGTTTCAGCACATCCTTTCTCACGATATTTCAATTCATAATTCAAGTCAGAATAACTGATGCCAAGACTCACTGGTCCACAAATGAAGCAGGTAATCAAAGACAGGTAATTTGAAAAACATCGAGTGGGACTGGAGAAAATCGCAAGGATGCATTTAATATGTTGTTGAAAATTTTCTTGGCAACTACAGATCACCAAACTACGTGCAGCTGACTGACAACATGTTTCAAACACACAAAACCATGAAGTGCAACATGTCACTACAGATTCATTTTCTGCATTCCCGTTTATACTTTTCCCTGCAAATCTCGGCACTGTCAGTGACGAGCACGGTGAAAGGTTTCACCAGAAGATTGTGGTCATGGACAATTGGTATCAGGGCAACTGGAATCCTTCAATGCTGGCTGATTATTGTTGGACTTAAGCAAGAAGCCTCAGACACTGAGTACAAATGAAAATCACCAACAAAACATTTTGAGCTGAGTTTGTTGAACTATTGCAAAACGTCAGCACTGTCATGCAAATAAACACATTATATTCAGTAAAAGTTAATTTCTTGTTTCTCCAAATTCCTACGTGATGCCAGTAGTCTGAAATTATATTTGTATTCAGCTTCAAGTGATTTATCATGAACAACATAAAATCTGAGGCCTCCTGGTGTGTGGTCTGTATTATCCCTTAAATTTGAAGACAACAACATGGACCTTTGTCACAAGAAAGCATTGTCCATCATCAAGGACTCAACAATCCAGGCCACGCTCTCTTCTCGCTACTATCATCGGGTTGGAGGTATGGGTGTGTTGGGTCCCATACCACCAGGTTCTGGATCAGTTATTACTCTTCAACCATCAGGCTCCTAAGCTAACGTGGATAACTTCACTCACCCCAACACCGAACTGATTCCACAACCTATAGACTCACTTTCATGGACTCTTCAGAGTTCCTGATAGAGGTAGACAAAATTATTAGCAGTATAGACAGTGCAAATGCAAGCAGGCTTTTCCCACTGAGGTTGGGTGGGACTACAACTAGAGGTCACGGGTTAAGGGTGAAAGGTGAAAAGTCTAAGGGGAACATGAGGGGAAACTTCTTCACTTAGAGGGTCGTGACAGTGTGGAACGAGCTGCCAGCACAAGTGGGGGATGTGATTTTGATTTCAACATCTAAGATAAGTTTGAATAGGTGCAGGTTGATGGGAGTAGGCAGTTTAAATGGTCCAGCATGGACTAGATGGGTGGAATGGCCTGTGACTGCGCTGTAGTTTTCTATAATGCTATGCTCTCAGTATTATTTATTCATGCATAATTTATCTTCATTTATACAATTGATTGTGTCTCCATCTTTATGAATAGTTTTCATAAATCCTGTCGGATGTCTTTTTCCTGTGAATGCCTGCAAGAAAAAAAACCTCGGGATGGTATGTGGTGATATATGCAGAAGATGATGATAAAGTTTACTTTGAATTTGTCTTTGGTCTGCGGGCTGCTCCCGGAGCATATTCAGTCAGTGTTGGTCATCAGATGGTGTATAAGATGATGAGAGGCATCGATCGTCTGGATAGTCAGAGGCTTCGCAGGGCTGAAGTGGCTATCACGAGACAGCACAGTTTTAAGGTGCTTGGAAGTAGATACAGAGGAGATATCTGGGGTAAGTTTTTTTACTCAGAGAGTGGTGAGCGCGTGGAATGGGCTGCCGGCAGTGGTGGTGGTGGCGGAATTGATAGAGTCTTTCAAGAGACTCCTAGACAGGAGACATGGAGCTCAGAAAAATAGAGGGCTATAGGTAACCCTAGGTAATTTCTAAAGTAAGGACATGTTTGGCACAACATTGGGGGCCGAAGGGCCTGGATTGTGCTGTAGTTTCTCTATGTTTCTAGGTTTTTATCAGAATCAGAGTCAGGTTCAATATCACTGATGTATGTCGTGAAATTTATTTATGTGACCCTCTCTCCGTAGGCTCGCAATGAGTTAGCTAATTCTGTGAATCCAGACTAACAGCAACATAATTCTACAATGCATGGGAATAACAATGAAAAAGCCATTTGCAATAAATAAACATGTCTGGGGTAAATATAATTCTGTAAATACAAAATGTAAAACTTTGAACATTTCTAAGGGAAAATAAGATTATTACCTGCACAAACATTGACAGACCCTTGCAAACTTACCGTTCGCCAGGAAGTAATAACTAAACTTATTGGCCAAGTGGCTAAGGCGTCGGTCTAGTGATCAGAAGGTCGCTAGTTCGAGCCTCAGCTGAGGCTGCGTGCATGTCCTTGAGCAAGGCACTTAACCACACATTGCTCTGCGACGACACCAGTGCCAAGCTGTATCGGTCTAATGCCCTTCCCTTGAACAACATCGGTGGCGTGGAGAGGGGAGACTTGCAGCATGGGCAACTGCTGGTCTTCCATACGACCTTGCACAGGCCTCAGTCAACATCGAAATCGATGGACAGCCGAAGAAGAAGAAGACTAACTTAACTCACAGCAGTATAAACTTAGATCAAAATCGTTGGAGCTTATGTTGCATAATCAATCCAGTTTGCTTCACATCGTGTACTCACAGTACCAAACTGGTTCTGTGCTGAAGAACCAATTTAAAATAAAAATATCCATACAACATCTAAGGAAAAGGTGTCAAACTTTCTCCAGGGTCATGTGCTAACTAGCTAACTGTAAGTTATCTACACCTTCTATGTGAGGCATTGTCTGCACTTGGATTTTCTGACATCGGTATCTGTCCATCCAAATTTACTTCTCTGAGTGTTTCACCATGTTCTTCCGCTAAATTTGTTATCCTTTCTTTCCTGTATTGTTCTCTCTAGAATTCCCAAGACAAATCCTACTGGTTAATTCAATAAGCTAGAATTAGCAATCAACTGAAGTTTTAACAGCAAAAAAATGAAATACTTAATTGTATAATGTAATTAAAGGAACATTTACTGCATTTTGAGAAATTCTGCCCCAGACTCATGGGATCACTGTCAATCTGGTAAGTGTAGAGGATCTTGGAACTACTTATATACATGTGCACCCTAACCTTAGAAGTTACTTTCAATTTTATAACAAATTGCACATAATCTATGCCAGCATTACCAGAGCAAGAGGAATACAGAAAAATGCTGTGTGGAAAGTTGTTATTTTATGTATTCTATTGTCCTGATGTCTATGCATGCATTTGCATGACAGTGCCACTTAAGTCTGAGAAGTTATATGCACCTATTTCATAGAAATTACATGCAATGCCAAGAAATGCTTCCAGAGCAAAAAGCATTCATTTCTATTTTGCTCAAAAGGCAAGGTGGTAACTTGTTGTAAACATTGTTTTATTTTCAGTATCTGATGGCATAAGTGCTTTGGAACCAATTATTTCCATGTACACTCTAAGCCATAGAAGTTACATACAGTTTTATAACAGTTAATCAATACTAGCGTTCCCAGAGCAAAAGGCTGGAGCCCACGGTTTGTGGCTCGGACTACATTGGTTAAGATTGATTAATATCATTTCCAGTATACTAGTGTAAAGAAGAATGAAATAACAGAAAAAAACACAATAAGATAAAGAACATAACGATGATTAAAAAATAATAAATAAAAATACATAAGATAGCTTCTATACATAAATTAATAGTATACCCATAAAGTGACGCTAGACACAGGAGTGTCTGTACATAAGGTGACTCTGACAGGAAACGATAAATTAGTGATGGTGTGGAGGCAAAGGTGGTTTCGTGGGTGGAGGTGTTAATCAGCCAAACTGCTTGTGGAAAGTAACTGTTTTTGAGTCTGGTGGATGCTATAAAGTCTTCTCCCTGATGGGAGTAGGACAAATAGTCCATAGGGTGGGATCCTTCATAATGTTACTGGCCCTTTTCTGGCACCATTCAGTATCGATGTCTTTGATGGTGACAGAGATACGTTGGGCAGTTTTGATTACCTGTTGTAAAGTGTTCCTGTCTGTCACAATGCAGCAGTGTAGTTTTGATACCATGCAGTGATGCAGCTTGTCAGGCTGCTCTCTATTACACATCTGTAGAACGACGTGAGCATGGATGTGCAAAGTCCAGCTCTCTTCAGCCCCCTCAGAAAGCAGAGGCGTTGGTGAGCTTTCCCGATTGTGTAGGATGTGTTCTGAGGCCAGGAGAGGTTGTGTGTGATGTCCACTCCCAGGAGTTTGAAACTGCTCACAGTCTCCACTGCTGCATCGCTGATGTAGTGAGGAGAACCTGTTAGAGATTTTCATCTGCCTGAGGCCAATTCTGTGGAGTTCCCCTTAATCTCGCTGCTACATTCTTGTCCCCCTTTATATCCCTTGGCTACAGAGCCAAGGATTTATGATTCCCTAATATGAGTTTTGGATGGTTGGGTGGACTTACGTCTCTACCAAATAAGGTGTAAGGCATTCCTTCCCTCTGCTAGTCTGCCGGTCACCCTTGGGTCACCCTTCCACCCTCCCCCCCCCCCCCAAACGATCAGGGTCATGTGAACCCACGGGAGCAGATGGTAGATGGTCATATGAGCAGCCAGTGCGTATCACAAGTCCTAGTTATGTGACCACTGATGACAGACAGATAATCTCTGAAGAGTATTGATATTGGCTGGGGTCACCCGTCTTGTAAAGACACTGCCCAGAAGAAGGCAATGGGCAAACCCCTTCTGTGGAAAAGTTTGGTAAGAACAATCATCGTCATACGACATGACACATAATGAGTGAAGGATGAGATTACTATTCCTTACCAGGGTCCAAACAGAATGCAAAACACTTCAGCACAGGAGTGTTGGACCTTCAACCTATGATTTTGTGCTAACTTTACAGCCTACTCTACAATCAATCTAACCTCTCCATACCACATTTAAAACCATACGACTGTAAGATATAGGAGCAGCATTAGGCTATTTGGTCCATCAAGTCTGCTCCACCATTTCAACATGTCTGATCCACTTACCTTCTGAGCCCCAATCTCCTGCCTTATTATGTATCTTCATGCCCTGACTAATGAAGAATCTATCAAACTCTGCCTTAAATATACACAAAGATGGCCACTACAGCCATCTGGCAATGAATTCCACAGATTCACCACTCTCTGGCTAAAGAAATTCCTCCTCATCTCCATTCTAGATGGACGTCCCTCTATTCTGAGGCTGCATCCTCTGTTCCTAGACTTCACCACCATAGGAAAAATCCTCTCCACATCTACTCTATCGAGGCCTTTCAACATTTGAATGATTTCAATGAGGTCACCCCTCATTCTTCTGAATATGTTCCACCAGCTATGTGCCTATCTAGGGGTTTCTTAAATGCCCCTAATGTATCTGCCTCTACCACCACACCTGGCAGGGCATCGGACCCAGTCACCACTCTCTGTGCAAAAAAAAAACTTCCCTCTGACAACGACCCTATACATTCCTCCAATTCCCTTTAAACTATCCCCCCCCCCCCCCCACCTCATATTAGCCACTTTCAGCCTGGGAAAAAAGTTTCTGACTATCCAGTTAATCCATGCCTCATCATCTTGTACACCTCTATCACGTCACCAAACAGGAAGTAATGAGCTGGATTGGAGATTGTCAGCTTGGCTTTGTGGGTGGCAGGCTGCATCTAACCAATCTTATAGAGTTTTTCAAGGAGATACTAAGAAATTTGATAAAAGGAAGGTGGTGATGTTGTCTACATGGAGTTTGGAAAGAACTTTGAGAAAGACTCCCATGGGAGTCTGGTCCAGAAAATTAAGTTGCTTACCAATGAGAATGAAGTAGTCAGTGGGATTCAACATTGACTTAGCAAGATTCCCATTCTAATTGGCAGTAGACGGTTGTCTCTCACACTGGAGGCCTGTGACTAGTGGTGTGACACAGGAATCAGTGTTATTGATCATCATCAATATTAATTGTTTAGATGATAATGTGATAAACTGGATCAGCACATTTGTGGATGACAGGCTATTGAACCTTGTAGAGCATATATGTCAAACTCAAGGCCCGCGGGCCAAATCTGGCCCGCGGTGGAATTATCTTTGGCCCGCGAGATAATATCTAATTACTATTAAAGCTGGCCCCAGTAATCGAAGCGCCTATGGCGTATGATATGGCTAATGCTGAGTTTATTCAGGTACCAGGTTTTCAGGGTTTTTAGTGTTTATTCGGCAGTCTTGCTCTGCAGTCTTCTTCATAAGAAACGGAATTTGTAAAGTGAAACACTTTGTAGTTATAGCAGAGACTGAGACACATGAGAGCAGGCTGAAAAAACGGAGGCAACAAAAGCTGCGTTCACACGCGTCCGACTGATCCGGCCCGCATGAAGCTGCATTTTGCTCAATCCGGCCCGTGACCTAAAATGAGTTTGACACCCATCCAGGCCAGCTGGGAAAATGGGCTGACAAATGGCAGATGGAGTCTAATCCAGACAAGTGTGAGGTGTTGCACTTTGGGAGGACAAACTAGGATAAGATTCGTAGTGAATTGCACAGCATTGAGATGTACGGAGGAAGAAAAAAACCTTGGAATATACATCCATAATTCTTTGAAAGTGGCATCACAGGTAGATAGGATTGTAAAGGGAGCTTGAGTGACATTGACCTTCTTAAACCGGGGCACGGAGTACTGTAGTTAGTGTTATGTTTTGTAACTTCAAAACATTAAACTAATTCAAAGTAAGACACGCGAGTCCTGGAATGCGGGTGTAGTACAAGTTTACGTACTATAAGCACATATAGCACGTGGAAGTGTGATGATGTATGCAAGTAATGTATTTTTACATATAACCCATACTAAATTATTTAAACAAATAAGAATGCTTACTATTACTCAAATAGTACTGAAATATTAAATACATGACGTTTGTAATATCGTGTTGAAGACCTCAGTGAGGCTGAATTTGGAATATCGTGTGCAGTTCTGGTCACCTACCAATTCAAGAGCTGAGGGTACGTGAGAGGGCAAAAAAGGAAGTGGGGTGGGAGGGGCACTCTTAATTAAAGCCAGGCATTTCAGTAGTGGAGTCACAAAGAGGCAGCAGAGTTTCAAACTCTACCCTGGAACTGTCAACTGAAGTTAGATTCATTATGAGCTCGGAGTTAGAGATTGATAGATATTAAGGCAAAGGCAAGGGAATTGAGATGACTCATCAGTCAGGTGTGATATTATTAAAAAGCGAAACATGACAAATTCAAGCAGGTAGGTAATAGGGGATCACTTTCCTCACTCAGTGCTGAGCAAAGAGTGCTTTCCATGCTAAGCTCCAGTGCGGAGCTCCCACTTGGGCCCTGGAGCTCCGTCTCAGGGCCCTCTGGTCTCCAGCATGGAGCTCTGTGCCGCAGCCCACTGGTAACTGATCTGCCGACTACCAGCAGAAGCACTGGCTCCCCGGAGCAGTATTTGGTTTCAGTATCTGTCTGTGTCTGCTTGTTAGTCAGGGGTGGATTGACAACGGGCAGTGCTGAGTGAGCCGGCGATGAATAAATAACCCATCGAACCAGAGATCAATGGTCTCTGCAGGGAGCGGTGAACCTGCGGCCATCCCTGCTCCTTGAAGGAGCTGCTTTCTCAAGGTCACACAGCCCTATATACCGCTCCCTCAGGTTCCAGAAGCCCGTCACGCTGCCTGGCCTGCTGGGTTCCTCCAGCATTTTGTGTGTGATGCTTGAATTTCCAGCATCTGAGTTGAATTGACTTTATTACTTACATCCTTCATATACACGAGGAGTAAAAATCTTTACGCTACGTCTCCATCTAAACGTACAATGTGCAATTTATAGTAATTTATAATAAATAGTATGCACAACAGGTTAGTCAATATAACATAGAAATACAGTTTGTCAGCATGAGTTAATCAGTCTGATGGCCTGGTGGAAGAAGCTGTCCTGGCTTTTATGCTGCGGTACCGCTTCCCAGATGGTAGCAGCTGGAACAGTTTGTGGTTGGGGTGACTCAGGTCCCCAATGATCCTTCGGGCCCTTTTTACGCATCTGCAGATTTTCTCTTGTTAGCCCGTTATTTGTCATGCTTTACGACAGTTTAGCATTGACAGGTGGCGGTGTGGAGATACCACTCTACCAAAGGAGGTGAAAGGTGCTCCTTCACTCTGCCCAGAAAAAGACACTACCCAGAAGAAGGCAATGCTAAACCACGTCTGTAGAAAAATTTGCCAAGAACCATCATGGTCATGGAAAGGCCATGATCACACACATCATACGACGTGGCACAGAATAAATGAAGCATGAGTTGACTATTCCTTACCACAGTCCAAACAGAACACAGGACACTCTAGCTCAGTACAGGACCATGGACTTGTACCAATCTTATAGTCTACTCTACAATCAATCTAACCCCTCTGTTCCACATATTTTCTAACATCACGTGCATATCTAAGAGTTTCTTTAATTCCCCTAATCCATCTGCCTCTATCATCACACCTGGCAGGGCGTTCACGCACCCACCACTCTCTGACATCCACCCTATATGTCCTCCAATCCCCTTAAAATGATGCCCCCTCATATTAGCCATCTCTGCCCTGGGATAAAGCCTTTGGCCTATGCCTCTTATCATCTTGTACACCTCCATCCTGATGAAAGATCTCGGCCCAAAAAGTCAACTGTTCCTTCATTTCCGTAGATGCTGCCTGACCTGCTGAGTTCCTCCAGCAGTTTGTGTGAGGAAGGATCTTTGATGGGCTACACCTGGGGACAAGCTGAAAGACTGGCCCAGTACAGAGAAGTCCAGTGAGCTTATGCCGCAGTGGGGATGACAAGCTTAAGTAAGCTAAGGGGCTCTAGGATGTGATATTTCAACTCTGAGAAAAAGACTCTGACTCTGACTGCCTACCCTGTCTGTGCCTCTTATAATTTTATAAACATCTCCTCTCTAAAGTTCAATGTTCAAAGTGTATTTATTATCAAAGCCTGAGATTTGACTTCTCCAGACAGCCATGAAACAAAGAAACCTGTTCAAAGAACATCAAACCCTTTCTGATGCACAAAAGAAAAGCGCAAACGGCAACAAGAACACGAACAACAAGCCCTGTATCTCCTGATACCCCAAAGAAAACAACCCAAGTTTGTCCAATCTCTCATTACAGCACGTTCTCTAATCCAGTCACCATCTGGGTGAACCTCTTCTGCACCTTCTCCAACACCTCCACATCCTGCCTGTAATGAGGGTGACCAGAAACTGAATGCAAGTCAAACCAGAGTTTTACGTATAAAGCTGCAATGTAACTTCCTAACTCCTGAACTAACGCCTTGACTGATAAAGGGAGCCGTGTGCTTCTTTACCACCCTATGGAGATTCAAGATTGTTTAATGTCATTTCCTGTACACAGGTGTAAAGGAGAGTGAAACAATTGTTACTCCAGATCAAATAGAGTACTATCACGCACAATAAATATAAATAGCTTCTAAAATAGTTTCGATACATAGATTGATTGAATGGCCGTAAAATGACACTAGGCTGGACATAAGGTGACTGATGGGAAGTAAAGTGGTGGTAGAGTGTAGTCACTTTCAGGAGGCCCAGGACTTAGACTTCGAGGTCCAAGTATTTACCACGAGCCAGACAAATGCAGTCAGGCAATCATTCACCCTGCTTGCTTAATCTAGTTCATTAACGTTCTGGAAGATTTCATTAGCAGCCTCGAGTTTCAAAGACCTTCTTGCTGACGCCCAGTCTGACCTTCAGCAGGACCCATCAGCTCAACACAGACCCTGACCAAACATGCACTGACGAGCTGGATTCCAGATAGGAGGCAAGGCTGATCATCCCTCCACCCCAGGGTGGTGGTGGGGGGGGTGACCCTAACCCTCGACACCAGGATGGGAGATGATCCTCCCCTTCAACATTGGGGTGAGGTGACCCTCGATCACGGGGGGAAGGGGGGAAGATGACCTTCCCCCTCAACATAGGGGTGAGGGTGATGCCAACCTTCAACACCATGATGGGGTTGACCCTAACCCTCAACACCAGGGCAGGGGAGGATCCCCCCACCCTTGACACAGGGGACGGGTAACCCAAACCCTCAACCCTAGGGTAGGGGGGGAGTTGACTGGAATTCTTGACACTAGTGTGAGAGTGACCTTCCCTCGACATTAGGGCTAAAGTGACTCTCCCTCGACATCGGGCCGAGAAAAACCCTCCCTCAGCATTTGGGCTAGAGTGACCCTCCCTTGATCTCAGGGCTAGTCAACCTCCCTCGATATTGGGGCCGTTTAGCGTCAAGGACGTCTGGTAGATATGAAGTCAATAGGTGTGAAAGGGGGATCTCTGGAGTGGCTGGAGTCAGGCCTCACCCTGAGGGGGCAGTCATCCCAGCCCAGAGGTTCCTCAGGACAGTGTCCTGGACCCAGGTGTGTCTCAGCTGTGTTGTTGACGACCTCCTTTCCACTGTAACCCAGGATGGCTGCAGATGCCAAGCCTGTCACAGCCCACTCCTTTTCCATCACAGCATACCCCGGCCTCTGGGCCCTCATCACTCCCACCACCCCCAGAGCCTGGCCTGCCATGCAACCGGAGACACCTCCCTCAGCAAAGACAGCAACCTTTTCGCCTCTCCATCCAGCCTCTCAACTTGACAAAAGACCTTTAGGCAAGCAAGCAATTATGTCTCCGGACAGAAGCTAGAGAAATGATGGGTCTATTTAACCATTATGTGTTATGCAGATTGAGGAGAGATTTACAGTTTCCATGGAAATGCTGCAGTACAAGCCCTGTCAATATCAGCATCAGGAAGAGCTTGCATTTAAAGCAAGTTCTGTATGTGACATCTTAAAACACTTCACAGTGAATGAAGTGTGTTAGTTGTTAGTACTTGCAATAGGAGAAATGGCAGACAGCTTTCTGAAAATTCGAGGGTTGCTTCCGGTTTAAGATGACATTGGTAAATCTCAGCAGACTGATTAAACGACTAAATGCTTTGTTAATTACTTTTTTATGCTAAATGATCATTGCAAGCAATAGTCTGTAACTTCCCTTTGGTCTTGGAGACAACTCGATGTGGCAGAGTCGAGGCGAGGCAGTGGGCCTGTTGCTAAGAATAAGGAAGATCTGAGGATCAATCGATTTAAGCACCCGGTCGAATTGGAAAGGTCTGGATACAGGCCGAGTCAAGGTGGCGGCATCCAGGCCCCACCAGAGCATATCGGACCCAATGTTTGGATGACAATTTAAGTGCCAGGCCAGATTGGAAAGGTCAGGGTGTCAGGGCCATGGGCAAGGGGATTCAGCCCACTGCTCCGCAAGATTTACTCAGTTCTGCACTGAACTAAGGGCCTTTGTGGCCTTCAGAATACTACTTGCTTGCATTTATTGTTTGCACGATTTGTTTTTATTTTTCTCTGCACATTGGGTGTTTGACAGTCCTTTTTTAATGGGTGCTTTCCTTTGTGGCTGCCTGTAAGGAGATGAATCTCAAGGTTGTATAATGTAT
Organism: Hemitrygon akajei; assembly: GCF_048418815.1. Lineage (NCBI taxonomy): Eukaryota > Metazoa > Chordata > Chondrichthyes > Myliobatiformes > Dasyatidae > Hemitrygon > Hemitrygon akajei. The sequence continues at coordinate 86,972,507 of NC_133129.1, read as the reverse complement.
ACGTACTTTGAACTTTGAACTCCTCGAACCAGACCAGGCCCCACAGCCACAGACATTGTGGCTAATCCGTAAAATGTAGAGTCCTGAGATGGTCAGCCTAGAATTCCCAACCACCTAGCCCCTCTCCCAAACCGAAGACCTTTTAACAGCCTGTGGTTGCCACGGTAACGTAGAGGTTGGCGCGACACTATTACATCTCAGGCCATTGGAATTCGGAGTTCAATTCCAGTGCCATCTCTACAGAGTCTCTGTAGAGTTCCCCCCCCCAGTGGAATGGATCGGTTTTCCCCGGCTGTTCCAGTTTCCTCCCACAGTCCTCAGTAGGTTAATTGGTCATTGTACATTGTCCCATGATTAGGTTAGAGTTAAATCAGGGTTGTCAGGGCGGTGCAGGCTAAAAGGCCTACTCTGCACTGTATCTCTAAATAAATTAATAGATATATGCACATATACATCGACACTGAGTGGCCACTTTATTAGGTACACCTAATAAATTTACATTAATGTAAATATCCAATCAGCCAATCACGTGGCAGCAACTCAATGCATAAAAGCACACAAACATGGTCAAGAGGTTCAGTTGTTGTTCAGACCAAACATCAGAATGGGGGAAGAAATGTGATCGAAGTGACTTTGACTGTGGAACGATTGGTGGTGCCAGATGGGGTGGTTTGAGTATCTCAGAAACTGCTGATCTTCTGGGATTTCATGCACAAAAACACCCAGTGAGAGACTGTCCTGTGGCTGAAAACACCTTGTTAATGAGAGAGGTCAGAGGAGAATGGCCAGAGTGGTTCAAGCTGACAGGAAGGTGACAGTAACTCACATAACCATGCATTACAACTGTGGTGTGCAGAAGGGCATCCCTGAATGTACAACACATCGAATCATGTAGTGGATGGGCTACAGCAGCAGAAGACCACACAGAGCTCATGGAGTGTACATAATAAAATGGCCACTGACTCGATGTGTCAATGATGTTGAGGTGAAGATGCCTGAGAAGCTCAAATTCCCAGGAGTAAGTGTCACCACCAATTTGTTGAGGTCCAACCACAGGACCAAGAAAGCTCACCAGCACCTCTACTTCCCCAAAGGGCAAGGACATTTGACAAGTTGCTGCTGACATCACCAATTTTTATGGATGAATCACGGCTTGTTCTGGGAACTGCTCTGCCCAAGACCATAAGAAACTGCAGAGAGTTGTGGACACAACTCAGCACTTCACAGGAACCAACCTCCCCTCTGCCGACTCCATCTTCACATCTCGCTGCCTCCGTAAAGCAGACTCCATAATCAAAGACCCCACCCACCTCTGACATTCTCCCTTCTCACCCCTTCCATTGGGTGGGAGCAACATCCACAAGGTTCAAAGACAGCTTCTACCCTGCTGTAATAAAATTTGAATGGACCTCTTGTATGATGAAGATGAGCTCTTGACCTCACATCAGGATCATTGCATCCTGACCTGCCATCAGGAAGAAGGACTCACCCCACCAGGTTCAGGAACAGTTACCATCAGGCTCTTGAACCAAAGGGGATAATTTCACTCAACTTCATTTGCCCCATCATTGTAATGTTCCCAAACCTATGAACTCACTTTCATCTCACATTCTCAATAATTTATTCATTATTGCTGTCATTTCTTTTTGCATTTGCAGTCTGTTGTCTTCTACGCTCTGGCTGAATGCCCCAGCTCGTGCAGTCTACCATTGATCCTGTTATGGTTATTATTGTATAGATTTGTTGAGTATGCCCAAAAGAAAACAAATCTCAGGGTTGTACATGGTGACATACGTGTACTGTGATAATAAATTTACTTTGAACAATCTGTCTCATTGAGACGTTTGCACCTACTGTCTGCCTGACTGCACCTTCTCTGTAATACAGTGGATTCCGGTTAGTGGGTTAATCGGGGTAGCCACTTATTTGGGACAACCCATAAGGAACAAAAACTAATCAAGAAAATAGCTGGGTTTCCCTTCATTTGTTTAGGACACTATGCCAGGAGACTGTTGCCAAACAGTTTCTAACCAGCGTCAGACATGAGCACTTGTGTGACCCATTAGACACTACACCATGCTTACAGTGAACAGTTTTTTAAATAGCATCCGTTGTGTGCACTTGTGTTTAAAAAAAATGATCTTTGTCATTTATAGCACTGGGCAACAAAGATTTTGCTTCCTGAATACTTTTGGGCATATCATATGGACTTAGGGCTTCCAATCATGGAAATTACCATTAAATTTCCTGATCTCGCTCCATTTTTTTGATCACTGATATTTGTTATTTCAATTCATAATTCATCAGAATAACTGATGACAAGATTAAGAAAGGCATTTTTATTGGTCCACAAATGAAACAGGTCATCAATGACAGGCAATTCAAAGAACTTCTAGTGGCACCGGAGAAAATCACATGGAAGGCATTCAAGGATATTGTTGAAAATTTTCTTGGCAACTACAGAGCACCAAACTACGTGCAGCTGGTTGACAACATGTTTCAAGCACACAAAACCGTGAAGTGCAACATGTCACTAAAACTTCATTTTCTGCATTCCCATTTAGACTTCTTCCCTGCCAATTTTAACACTGTCAGTGATGAGCATGACAAAAGGTTTCACCGGAACACTGCGATCATGGAGAAAGGGTATCAGGGCAACTGGAATCCATCAATCCTGGCTGATTATTGTTGGGACACTTAAGTGAGAAGCCTCAGATACTGAGTACAAATGAAAATCATCAATAAAACATTTTCAGCTTAGTTGAACTATTGCAAAGTGTCAGCACCATTATGAAATTAACCACATTATATTCAATAAAAGTTAATTTCTTGTTTCTCCAAATTCCTATTTGATACAAGTAGTCTGAAATTATATTTGTGCTCAGGAGGTCCATCATAATCACAAAAAAATCTGAGGAAGCAACACTTCTGAAAAAAATTGCTGTCCAGTGTAGTTGGCGAGAAATGAGCAGTAAGACAATTAAAAACTCTTTTACTCTCTGCGGTTTCAAGCTTTCAGGCGTGCAGATGCCAGAAACGGCCAGGAGTGAAAATGAAATGTAAAATGTAATGTAAAATGAAATGAAATGTAAAAATCTTTGTCTTTGTCTTCATTGACACTTTGGTTGGTTGTCAGTTTTTGTGAGTAGTTTTGCACTGATTCTGAAGTATTTCTTTGCTCCACTGTGAATGTTTGCAAGAAAATGGATCTCAAGGTAGCCTATGGTGATATATATGTATTTTGGTAATAAATTTACTTTGAACTTGAACTTTGATTTCAATCCTGGAATAAAGATATGGGTTATATACCTCTCATAATCTTATACACCTTTATCAGAATCAGAATCAGGTTTAATATCACCAGCATATGTCATGAAATTTGTTGTCTTTGAAGCAGCAGTACAATGCAATACATAATAATAGAAAAGATGATGGATCAGGAAATTATCAACTTCTGCCTTAAATATACCCATGGACTTGGCCTCCACTGCAGTCTGTGGCAGAGCATTTCACAGATTCACTACCCTCTGGCTAAAAAAATTCCTCCTTACCTCTGTTCTGAAGGGTCGCCCCTCAAGTTCTGGATACCCCCACCATAGGAAACATCAATGAGATCCCCCCCCCCCCATTCTTCTAAATTCCAGTGAGTATAGGCCAAAGCTGCCAAATGCTCCTCACATGTTAACCCCTTCAATTCCCGGAATCATCCTCATGAACCTCCTCTGGACTCTCTCCAACGACAACACATCCTTTCTGAGATATGGGGGCCAAAACTGCTGACAATACCCCAAGTGCAGCCTGGCTAGTGTCTTGTAAAGCCTCAGCATTATCTCCTTGCTTTTATATTCTACTCCCCTTGAAATAAATGCCAACATTACATTTTCCTTCTTTACCACAGACTCAACCTGAGAGTCTTTCATGAAGAGTCCTATGTCCCTCTACTCCTCTGATGTTTAAAATTTCTCCCCGTTTAGATAATTGCCCACACTATTGTTCCTTTTACCAAAATGTATTATCACACATTTCCCAACACTGTATTCCATCTGACACTTTTTTGCCCATTCTTCCAATTTGTCTAAGTCCTGCTGCAATCACATTGCTTCCTCAGCACTACCTACCCCTCCACCCATCTTCGTATCATTTCAAATTTTGCCACAAAGCCGTCAATTCCATTATCCAAATCACTGACAAATAATGTGAAAAGTAGCGGTCCCAATACTGACCCCTGAGGAACAACACTAGTCACTGGCAGCCAACTGGAAAAGGCCCCCTTTTATTCCCACTCACTGCCTCCTGCCTGTCAGCCATTCCTCTATCCATGCCAGTATCTTTCCTGTAACGCCATAGGATTTTATCTTGTTAAGCAGACTCATGTGTGGCACCTTATCAAAAGCCTTCTGAAAATCCAAGTAAATGACATCCACTGCCTCTCCTTTGTCCACCCTGCTTGTTGCTTCCTCGAAGAACTCTAACAGATTTGTCAGGCAAGATTTCCCTTTACAGAAACTATGCTGAATTTGACTTATTTTATCATTAGTCTCCAAGTACCCCATAACCTCATCCTTAATAATAGACTCCAACACTTTCCCAACCACTGAGGTCACTAACTGGCCTGTAGTTTCCTTTTTGTTTGCCTTCTTCCCTTCTTAAAGAGTGGAGTGACATTTACAATCTTCCAGTCCTCCATGACCATACCAGAATTAAGTGATTTTTGAAAGATCATGAGCAATGCATCCATTACCTCTTCAGCAACCTCTCTCAGGACTCTGGGATGTAGCCTATCTGGTCCAGGCGTCTTATCCACCTTTGAGTTTGCCTGGCACTTTTTCCTTTTTAATGGCAACGGCACTCACTCCTGCTCCCTGACACTCACGGACTACTGGCACACTGCTAGTGTCTTCCACAGTGAAGACAGATGCAGAGTACTTATTAAGTTCATCTGCCATTTCTTTGTCCCCCATTACTACCTCACCAGCATCATTCTCCAGTGGCCTAATATCAACTCTCACCTCCCTTTTACTCTTTATATAACTGAAAAGCTTTCAATATCCTGCTTTAAGTCACTGGCTATTTTGCACACATATGTCATCTTTTCCCTTCTTACAGCTTTTTTTTAAATTGCCTTTTGTTGGATTTTAAAAGCTTCCTAATCATCCAATTTCCCACTCACTTTTTGCTGCCTTACGTGCCTTTTTGTTGGCTTTTATGCAGTCCTTAATTTCCCTTGTCAGCACATGGTTGCCTACACCTGCCATTTGAGAACTTCTTCTCTGGACATATCTTTCCTGTGGCTTGTGAACTATTCCCATTTCTGCTCCACTGTCATCCCCGCCTGCACCCTCCTCCAATTGACCTTATGTAATGTTCTAGTTAAGATTTCTACTGTTCTGCTGCAGATATTTCACTTCAGCAGCTTCTGCAAAAGCAGTGTGTTCTGCTGGTAGACTGTTTTGGTTTTGGCTAAGGATAAGAACTGTTCAACTTAGGAATACTGTGTCAGCCAATCAGGATGACGGAATTGGGACAAAGTTTGAGAGAGCAAGGCAGAGAGAGAGATTTGTGATGGGTAGTAGTCTGGTTTGGAGATTTTTTGGGAGAAGACAGGAGGAAAACTGGCTGAGAACGTGTTGGAAGGAGTGTCCCCGTTGCACAAAGTGCTTTATGCAGATGAATAGCTTCAAGGAGGAGGGTCAATAGTCCATAGCGAGAGCCCGATTGTTTGAGATGTCTATCGAGTGAAGTTTGGAATGTGGAGCGTGTGTCCAGCGCGTGAGTAGAACAGCAGCTCCAGGATGATGCACATTTGGATTAGTTCAATCATAGTGGACACCTTTCATTTTTTTTCTTTTCTTTTTCCTACTAACTGTTCAATAAAGTTGAAATTTGTAAATACACTTACTTTATAATTCTATGCGTTGCACAATCTGTTATTTATTGCTGACTGACAATTGAGTATGGGCATTCACTCAAATCGAGGTTTCTTTACTCAGAACATCACGAGGTTCCTCACAATCAGGTTTATTATCTCCGGCATGTGATGTGAAATTTGTTAACTTAGCAGCAGCAGCGGTTCAATGCAATACATAACATAGAAGAGAAAAAATAATAAAATAAAAATAATAATTAATAAATAAATAAGTCGATTACTGCATACATATATATTAAAAAACATGCAAAAAACAGAAATACTGTATATTAAAAAAAGTGAGGTAGTGCTCATGGGTTCAATGTCCATTTAAGAATTCGGATAGCAGAGGGGAAGCTGTTCCTGAATCGCTGAGTGTGTGCCTTTAGGCTTCTGTACCTCCTACCTGATGGTAACAGTGAGAAAAGGGCATGTCCTGGGTGCTGGAGGTCCTTAATAATGGACGCTGCCTTTCTGAGACACCATTCCATGAAGATGTCCGGTACTTTGTAGGCTAATGCCCAAGATGGAGCTGACTAGATTTACAACCCTCTGCAGCTTCTTTTGGTCCTATGCAGTAGCCCCTCCATCCCAGACAGTGATGCAGCCTGTCAGAATGCTCTCCACAGTACAACTAAAGAAGTTTTTGTGTGTATTTGTTGACATGTCAAATCTCTTCAAACTCCTAATAAAGTACAGCCGCTGTCTTGCCTTCTTTATAACTACATCAATATGTTGGGACCAGGTTGGATCCTCAGAGATCTTGACACCCAGGAACTTGAAGCTGCTCACTCTCTCCTCTTCTGATCCCTCTATGAGGATTGGCATGTGATCCTTTGTCTTACCCTTCTTAAAGTTCACAATCAGCTCTTTGTTTTACTGACATTGAGTGCCAGGTTGTTGCTGCAGCACCACTCCACTAGTTGGCATATCTCACTCCTGTACACCCTCTCGTCACCACCTGAGATTCTACCAACAATGGTTGTATCGTCAACAAATTTGTAGATGGTATTTGCATTATTCCTAGCCACACAGTCATGTGTATACAAAGAGTAGAGCAGTGGGCTAGGCACAGACCCCTGAGGTGTGCCAGTGTTGATCGTCAGCAAGGAGGATATGTTATCACCAATCCACACAGATTTTGGTCTTCTGGGTAGGAAGTCCAGGATCTGTTTGCAGAGGGAGGTACAGAGGCCCAGGTTCTGCAGCTTATCAATCAGGATTGTGGGAATGATGGTATTAAATGCTGAACTATAGTCAATGAACAGCATCCTGACGTAGGTTTTGTGTTATCCAGGTGGTCTAAAGCCGTATGGAGAACCATTAAGATTGCGTATACCATTGATCTATTGTGACAATAGGCAAATTGCATTGGGTCCAGGTCCTTGCTGAGGCAGGAGTTCAGTCTGGTCATGACCAACCTCTCAAAGCATTTCATCACTGTCAATGTGAGTGCGACCAGGACAGTCATTAAGGCAGCTCACATTATTCTTCTTGGGCACTGGTATTGTTGCCTTTTTGAAGCAAGTGGGAACTTCTGCCCGTAGCAGTGGGAGGTTGAAAATATCCTTGAATACTCCCGCTAGTTGGTTGGCACAAGTTTTCAGAGCCTTAGGGACCCCCTTGCAAGAGTTCACTATCTTTAAAGACAGCCTAACATCAGCCTCTGAGACAGAGATCACTGGGTCATCAGGTGCAGCAGGGATCTTCACAGCTGTAGTTGTGTTCTCCCTTTCAAAGTGGGCATTGAGTTCATCTGGTAGTGAAGCATCGTTGCCATTCGTGCTACAGTCAGCCCTCCTTATCCACGAGGGTTTGGTTCCGGACACCCTGCGGATACCAAAAATCGCGGATGCTCAAGTCCCTTATTTAACCTGTCTCAGTGTGGTGGTCTTTAGAACCCAGCGGAACCCTGGACTTTATTTAACCTGTTTCAGTGTGGTGGACATTAGGACCTGGCACAGCTCTGAATCTGCAATGTTACTGTTCACGAAAATAATCACGATCATGATTGAAAACAAAGTGGAAGTAATAAAGTGATTGGAAAGGGATGGAACACCACTGGTCACTGGAAAAACTTTAGACTACAGTCGGTCAATGATCGGAACAATTTTAATGGAGCATGTGAAAGGCCCTGCCCCGATGAAAGCTACAGTTCTTACTAAGCAACGCAGTGGTTTAATTATTGAAATACATATGTTTCTTAAGTTTTATATGCATAGAAAGGTAAAATATATACTGCATACTAAGACAAACATTTGACTAACTGACGCTAAATAATACCGGATGTACCTGTTCCGACTTCAAATCCGACTTAAAGATGGACTCAGGAACGGAACTCGTTCATAACCCGGGGACTGCCTGTACTTTAAAATCATCTCTAGATTACTTATAATACCTAATACAATATAAATTCTATGTAAATAGTTGTTATACTGTATTGTTTAGGGAATAATGACAAGAAAAAATAGTCTGTACATGCTCAAACAATGAGTGCTGGAGAGAGAACTTCCGGGTTTTCCCGATCCGCGGTTGGTTGAATCCGCGCATGTGGAACCTGCGGATAAGGAGGGCCGACTGTATTGGGTTTCACTTTGTAGGAAGTAATGTTTTGCAGACCCTGCCAGAGTTGCCATGCATCCGATGTTGCCTCCAACCTTGTTCGAAGTTGTCTCTTGCCCCTTGAAATAACCCTCCGCAAATCATACCTGGTTTTCTGGTACAGGCCTTGGGTTGCCAAACTTGAATGCCACAGACAACATACCTCCTGGTTCATCCAGGGCTTTTGGTTTGGGAATATACAGTAAGTTTTTGTGGACACACACTCATCCACACAGGTTTTAATGAAGTTGTTAACAACTGCAGCATACTCATCCAGGTTCGAAGATGAATCCCTGAATACAGTCCAGTCCACCGATTCAAAGCAGTCCTGTAGGCGCTCCTGTGCTTCCCTTGGTCCTCACGACTGGTGCTGCAGTCTTCAGCCTCTGCCTATACTCGGGAAGTACAGCTAGGTGATCAGACTTCCTGAAGCGAGCGTGTGGAATAGCACGGTAGGCATTCTTGATGGTGGTATGGCAATGGTCCAGTGGTTGTTTCCTCTGGTATTGCAAGTGATCTATTGATGGTAATTGCTTAGTGATTTTTTCAGACTGGCCTGGTTAAAATCTCCCAAAACGATGGTAAAGGCGTTAGAGTGCGCTGTTTCGTGCATGTTATCCAAGGTGTCCAAGATGGCGGCGCGACGCAGCTTGCAACGGCCACTCCGGAGCTGATTATCTGTTATTTGTGAAGCGGGGTGCCGTGCGCAATCATAATCAGATGAAAAACGGACGTGGGAGCACGGAGGAACATCTGGAAATCTCCAGGAAGATCTTCTTCGTTGCTGCTGCTGCTGTGAGGTCCAGGTCTCTGCTGGGAAGAACAGGCCCCCAGTCCTCGGGGTCACGTTGCCGATGGTCACTGGCGGGGCCGTCTTAATACACTCGGCAGAGGATGGTGCTCGGAGAAGCTGTGCGGGAGGGGATGGTCGTCGCTCGGAGGTTCGACGAACTCGGAGTCCACTGCGGTCAGAGCGCTTTCACTGTGTGCTGCGTCTGCGAGGCTGGTTCGACGGAGCTTTCATTGCGTGCTGCGTCTGCGAGGCTGAGTCGGGCGGCGCCATGGAAGTCCATAGCGGGGGTATTCCCTTCTGCCACCTGCGTGAGATAGCGAGTCTGTCGGGACCCTGGGGACTTGTGGAAACTGTGTGGTGGTTTCTTTTGAACTTATAGTCTTTTAACATCTTTGGACTATTTTTACTGTGCCCATGGTCTGTTTTTTTATCAAATTATGGTATTGTCTGCACTGTTGTAACTATATGTTGTAACTATGTGGTTTTATGCAGGTCTTGTAGCTTCAGTTTTTGGTCTTGTTTGTCTGGTGGCTTTGGAACTCCTTTCTGGAGAACGCACTAAGACGGTAGCGCGATATTAATACGCAGCAGCCTCTCCGGACTCTGGATTGGGGATTGCCAAAGGTTATGTGGATTTTCTGCTGGAGTCTGTTCTGTCGTGTGCTTTTCTGATATCATTCTGGAGGAACGTTGTCTCATTTTTTAACTGCATTGCATTTGTGGTTTCTAAATGACAATAAACTGAATCTGAATCTGAATCTGAATGTTGATCCCATTGCTCAGATCATCTAAAGCCCGATTGACATTGGCCTGAGGTGGAATGTATACTGCTACCAAAATGACCCCAGAGAACTCCCGTGGTAGGTAAAAAGGACGGCGCTTAACTGCTAGATATTCCAGGTCTGGAGAGCAGAATTGGGACCGCACTTATATATTTGTGCACCAAGAAGAGTTGATCATGAGGCATACTCCTCCACCTTTGCTTTTGGTTGAACCTCAAATCATACAGATCCTAGACGTGTATTGTTTATGAAATGTGGCCTACTCACTGCCGAATTCAATGTCCAATCAGAAATTGGATGGCAGAGGGAAAGAAACTATTCCTGAATCACTCAGAATGAGACTTCAGGCTTCTGTACCTCCCTTATGATGCTATCAATGAGAACAAGGCATGCCCTGGGTGATGGGGGTCCTTAATGATGGATGCTGCCTTTCTGAGGCATCGCTCCTTGAAGATGTCCTGGATGCTACGGAGGCTAGAGCCCATGACAGAGCTGACTGAGTCTGCAACTCTCTGCAGCTTACCTGGATCCTGTGATTCTGTGCAGCAGCACCCCCCCCCCCACCCCCACCCACCATTCCAGAAGGTGATGTAGCCAGTTAGAATGCTCTCCATGGTACATCTGTAGAAATTTGCTCCTCAAACTCCAAATGAAATATAGCCACTGTCATGACTTCCCTGTAGCTGTATCAACATGTTGGGTATCAGACAGATCCTCAGAGATATCCTCAGAGTCATCTCTCAGGCTCCTTCACACCAGGGAAAATAAGTCGAGCCTGTCCATTCTCTCCATACAACTTCCAATCCAGAGGAAAGCACTGATGAGTTTCCTCTGCCCTCTCTCCAGTGCAACCTCCTCCTTTCTTTAATCACCATCAGGACCTGTGTCAAAAAATCACAGACACAGGGATAGTTGAAGAAGAAGAATAGCCCTTAACTTGGCAGTGGAGTTATTGGGGCGCCGTCATGACGATGTTTCCGTAGCCAGCTAGTCGTGTTTTTTTATTTACGAGGCCAAGTTGCTAGCTTGACGTTCAACTCAACTTGGATTCGAACTCGGGAACCTTCGCTATGGAGTCCAGCACCGATATTATTGCGCCACCGAGTGGGATAGGGATAGCTGAGATTTAGATCATTCCTAATTGTTTAAAGACCATAAAATGTAAATAAAAGTCAATTGATAAATTAATTATAAACACTAACATTAATTACAGCAGAGGACTAGGCCTGGTTCTCTCTCACCTCTTGTGGCCAAGTATGAGACAAGTCATAAGAGATACACACAAAAAGTTGCATATCCCTCAATTCATTATGATACCATAACAGACAGGAGCAGAATAAGCTCCTATAATGTAAAAAGAACTGGTCCCAACATTGACTCCGCAGAACACCATAGCCAACCAGAAAAGGCTCCTTCTATTCCCATTCTTTGCTCCCTGCTGATCCGCCAATGCTCTATCCATGGTTGTATCTTTCCTATAATACCATGGGCTCTTAATTTGTTAAGCAGGCTCATGTGTGGCATTTTGTCAAAGGTCTCCTGAAAATCTAGATACACGGCATCCACCAATTCTCCTGCTTGTTATTTCTTCAAAGAATTCCAACAGGTTTGTCAGGCAAAACTTTTCCTTGAAGAAACTACAATGACTAGGGCCTATTTTATAATGTGCCTCCAATTATCACAAAACCTCATTCTTAACTATTGTCTCTATCATCTTCCCAACCACTGAGATCAGGCTAACTGGCCTATAATTTCCCTTCTCTGCCTCTCTCCCTTATTGAAGAATGGAGTAACATTTGTAGTTTTCCAGTCCTCTGGAACCATGCCAAAGTCTATTGATTGATTGAAAGATCATTACTAATGCCTCTTCAATCTCTTCAAGAACCTCTTTCAATACCCTGGGGTGTAGTCCATCTGGTCCAAGTGACTTAGCTAACTTCAAACCTTTCTATTTCTCAAGTACTTTCTCCCTAGAAATAGCAAATGCACTCAGTGCTGTCCCCTGACACTCCCAAACTTCCGGCATACTGCTAGTGTGGGGATTCCCAACCATTTTCATGCCACTAATTGAGGAGTCTGTGGACCCCAGGTTAGGAACCCCTGTCTAATGTCTTCCACACTGAAGACTGATGCAAAATGCTTAACTAGTTCATCATCCATTTCCTTGTCCTCTATTAGTACCTCTCCAGCATCATTTTACAGTGATCCAATATCTACTCTCGCCTCTCTTTTACTTTTTATATATCTGAAAATTCTTTTGACATCCCCTAGCTCGATATTACTGGCTCGCTTACCTTCATTATCCGACACCAAAATCTGAGCAGGAGCTACCTGTAGGGACTCTGCCCATCCGTGCTACAACACCCTTCTGGGAAAAGTCAGGAACGTGCCCATTGGAAGAGGAGAGTGTTTGGGGAGAGAGAAGCAATGGTCCTAATTAAAATGTGTCATTGATAGTAGACGAGAGGCAAATCTGGGGCCGTGAACAGTGGAGGTGCCCTTGTTCTGTTCAATCGTGCTGGCAATGGGATCTACACTTGGGTTAACGTCTCCGCAGGGACGCTCCACGCACGACACAGTGCTTGGTCCACACTGCGCCAAGAAATACCAAGGTGTTCCAGCGGCACACCGGGTAGTCTCAGTGCTCCACAGCTCTGGAGTCCTGGGTTCGATACGGAGTGTAGGAGAGGAGAGAGTGACAAATGAGGGAAGAAATGTGTGAGAAGGGAGAAAGAGAGATAAAGGGGAGAGTCATAGTCATAGAAATGTACAGCACAGAAACTAGTCCATCTAGTCCACTTAAATCGCCTATTCCCATCGACCTGCACTGTGACCACAGCCCTCCATACCCCTACCATCCATGTACCCATCCAAACTTTTCTTCATCAAAGAAATTGAGCTTGCATGCACCACCTGTGTTGGCAGCTAGTTCCACACACTCACCACCCTCTGAGTGAAGAAGTTTCCCCTCATATTTCCCTTAAACTTTTCACCTTTCACCCTTAATCCATGATCTCTATTTGTAGTCCCACCCAACCTCAGTGGAAAAAGCCTGCTTGTATTTCCCCTATCTATACCCTTCATAATTTTGTATACCTCTATCAAATCTCCTCTTATCATCTACGTTATAAAGAATACAGTCCTAACCCATTCAACCTTCCTTATAACTCAGGTCCTCCAGTCCTGGCAACATCCTTGTAAATTTTCTCTGCACTCTTTAAACCTTATTTACATCTTTCCTGTAGGTTGGTGACCGAAACTACACACAATACTCCAAATTAGGCCTCACCAAAGTCTCATACAACTTCAACATAACATCCCATCTCTTGTACTCAATACTTTGATTTACGAAGGCCAATGTGGCAAAAACTTTCTTTGCGACCCTAACTACCTGTGACAGCATTTTCAATGAATTCTGGAGCTGTATTCCCAGATCCCTTTGTCCTAGCACACTCCTCAGTGCCCTACCGTTCACCGTTCACTGAAATGCAATGCTCTGCACTTGTCTGCATTAAACTCCATCCACCATTTTTCAGCCCATTTTTTTCCAGCTGGTCCAAATCCTTTTGCAAGCCTTGGTACTCTTCTTCACTGTCCACTACACCCCCAATCTTAGTGTCATCGCAAATCTGCTGATCCCGTTATCTACATTATCATCCAGATCGTTGATATAGATGTCAAACAACAATGGACCCAGCACCAATCCCTGTGACACACCATGAGTAGTAGGCCTTCAGTCAGAGAGGCAACCATCTGCTACCACTCTCCCCCCAAAAAGCCAATGTCCAATCCAATTTACTACTTCATCCTGACTGCCGAGCAAAGGAACCTTCTTGACCATCCTCTCCTGTGAGAGAGAAGGGGAGGATGAAAAGGAAAGGGACACAAAAGTGTGCAGAAGAGAGGAGATAGATTGTGGGAAGAATGAAAAGGAAAGGACAGAGATGAGAAAGGGAGTGCAGGAGAGAGATGTAGAGAAGGTGAGTATCAATTATGGGAGAACTAGATATGGTTGGGTGGGCGCTAAGGCAGAGGAACTTCCATACAGTGATGAGAGGACGTACTGCAGCGAGATATATCAGCTAGTTGAGTGGTGACACAGCAACAGCCTTCCACTCAACATCAGTAAGACCAAAGAAATGATGGTGGACATCAGAAAGGGTAAGATGAGGGAACACACACCAGTGGAAAGAGTGAACAATTTCAAGTTTCTGGGTGTCAATATCTCTGAGGATCTGGGCCCAACATATTGACAATGAAGGCACAACAGCGGCTATACTTCATTAGGAGTTTGAGGATATGTCACCAAAAATACACACAAATTTCTACAGATGTACCATGGAGAGCATTCCAACTGGCTGCATCCCTGTCTGGTATAGGGGGAGGGGTGGGTATTGGCCACTGCACAGGATCGAAATAAACTGCAGAGAGTTGTGAACTCAGTCAGCTCCATCGTAGGCACTAGCCTCCATTGCATCCAGGACATCTTCAAGATACGATGCTTCAAAAAGGAAGCATTCATCATTAAGGACCCCCATCACCAGGTCATGCCTTGTTCTTGTTGCTACCTTGAAGAAGAAGGTACAGGAACCTGAGGGCACTCAGCGATTCAGGAACAGCTTCTTCCCCTCTGCCACCTAGTTTCTGAATGGACATTGAACCCATGAACACTACCTCATTACTTTTTTATTTCTATTTTTGTACTACCTATTTAATTCAATTATTTTATAAACACGTGTGTGTGTGTGTGTGTGTGTGTGTGTGTGTGTGTGTGTGTGTGTGTGTGTGTGTGTTTGCCAGTGATATTAAACCTGATTCTGTGCGGGGTTGTTTGGCAAATTGGCCCCCGAGTGTGTGGGTTAAGGGGAGAATCTGGGGGATGGGAGAGATATTGGCAAGGTGGTGAAAATAAAATCGGGTTGTAAACTGGTGGTGACAGTACAGACACAAGTACAGTGAAGAGCCTGTTCCCATGAAGTGTGACTCTGTCACAAACTGCGAATTAATCCCCGGTCACACCACCCAGAGAGCCAGCACACACCAAGGAAACGAACAGCGTGTCCCAAGAGCATAAACTTCCTCCAGCGCATGAAATGCAAATTACTTTCCCAGAACGCTCTAGGTTCCTGCTTGGGTTGGAAGAGTGAAGCAGCGATCCAGAAGTACTCCTCGGGCTGAGCAGCGGCCATGGAGGAGCAGAGGATGGGTCGATGTTTCAGCTTGGTGAGCCCTCACTGGGAATGGGAAAGCAAGTGTGTTTCAAGTTGCAGAGAGGGTCAGTGTTCAACCGCACCCAGATTAACCACTAACCCTGACAACCATGGTCTTCATCCAAACACAGACATTAGTTACAGTAAGACCTAAGACACAGGAGCAGAATTAGGCCATTTGGCCCATCGTGTCTGCTCTGCCATTTCATCTTGGCTGATCCATTTACCCTCTCTGACCCAAACTCCTGCCTTCTCCCCATATCCCTTCATGCCCTAACCAGTCAAGAATCTATCAACATCTGCCTTAAATATACCCAATGACTTGGCCTCCACAGTTGCCTGTGGTGACGATTCCACAGATTCACTCTCTGGCTAAAGAAATTCCTCCTCATCTCTGTTCTAAATGGACATCCCTCTATTCTGAGTCTGTGTCCTCTGGTCTTAGACTCTCCCACCATCGGAAACACATCCACTCTATCAAGGCTTTTCAACATTCAACAGGTTTCAATGAAGTCACCTCATCATTCTTTTAAGTTCCAGAGCTATCAAACGTTCTTCCTACGACAAGACTTTGAAACCCAGAATCATTCACATGAGACTCCTCTGAACCCTTTCCAAAGTCAGCACATCTTTTCTTCGATAAGGGGCCCAAAACTGCTCACAATACTCCAAGTGAGGCCTCACCAGTGCTTTATAAAGCCTCAACATTACATCCTTGCTTTTATATTCTCGTCCTCTTGAAATGAATTTATCATTGCACTTGCTTTCCTCACCACTGATCCAACCTGCAAATTAACCTTCGGGAATCCTGCACGAGGACTCCCATGTCACAGAATAATACAGCATGGATCTAGGCTCTTTGAGCCGTCTGGTCCACGTTGACCACGGTGCCACCACAGCTAGTCCCAATTTCTTGCTTTTGGCTGATATCCCTCCCCTCTGTGTACCTGTCCAAGTGCTTTTAAATGACACTATCATGCCTATTTCGACCATTTCCACTGGCAGCTCATTCCATAGACTCACCCCACCCCCTCACGGGAAAAACTTACCCCTCAGATCTGTTTTAAATCTCTCCTTTCTCAGCTTCAACCAATGCCACCTAATTTTGGACTCCCCTACCTCGGGGGAGAAGACTATTTCCCTCCACCATATCTATATCTCTGTAAGGTCTCCCCCCATTCTCCTAAGGTCCAAGCCTGGCCAACCTCTCCCTAATACCTACAGTTGGGGAGAGATTTAGCATGAAGACAGGCCATTCAGCCTAATGAGTCCATGCTGTCCACCAACCAGGCGTTTCATTCTCCACATATTCCCACCAGATTCCAGCCCTCACCCATACACCGGGGGGTGAAATTTTCAGTGGCCAGTTAATCCAGTGTTGGGATGTGGGCGGAAACAGGCACTTGGGGGAAACCCACCTTGTCACACAGAGAAATACAAAGTCCATATGGACACACACAACGTTCGTTCGTTAGGTGCCGTGTTGTATGACATGGGTGATCATGGTCTTTCTATTCTTGCCAGATTTTTCCACAGAAGTGGTTTGCCATTGCCTTCTTCTGGGCAGTGTCTTTACAAATCAGGCGACCCCAGCCATTATCAATACTCTTCAGAGATTGTCTGCCTAGCGTCAGTGGTCACATAACCAGGACTTGTGATTTGCAGCGGCTGCTCATATGACCATCCACCACCTGCTCTCATGGCTTCACATGACCCTGATCAGGGTGGGGGGGGGGGGGGGGTTGGGCTAAGCAGGTGTTACACCTCGCCCAAGGGTGCCCTGCAGGCTAGCGGAGGGAAGGAGCACCTTACACCTCCTTCAGTAGAGACATGTAATGGCTTCTCTGTAGCAGCAACGTTTGGGTTATAACTAGAGATAATGGGCAGCTATCCAATGGGAGAAATATTATTCTTTCTTGTGTGTCTGGGAGCCGGGGTTTTTCACGGGCTTTCATCAAGGAGAAGAGGAACGACGCACGTGGAGAGTGCTGGTAGACCACTGGACGGTGTACACTGGAATTCGAGGGTCCGAGGGTTGGTGACGTTTCAGTGGAGGAGGAATACCTGCTGAGTGAGCTCCAACTGATACTGGGACTTTAACTTCAGCCCTTTTTTGTTTTGTTTATTTTCATACTAACCCTATATTCAGATTAAGATTCATAAAGTCTATCATTTGATTGCATATGGTGTACTGTTTGTGATTGGGGGTACATTACACAGCATCCACCCAAACATGAGTACCCTGTTTGGCGGGGCCGAAAGCTGATACCCCTAAACGAACGTGAGAGGGCAAGTCTGGGACATATCTGCACCCCGGCACCCTACAAACACATACGCACACACACGCACTAAAGCAAAAGCAGGCCATTTGGACCAAAGAATCTGTGCTGGCCATCAACCATGCCTTTCATTCTCCCCACTTTTCCCTCAATGCCCCCCCCCCCATGATTCAACCCTTCACCCACACACGAGGAGTAGCCGATTAACCCACCAACCCCTTACGTCGCTGGGAGATGGGAGGAAACATCCTCCATTGTGGAGAGGTGGTTTACCAGCAATGGATCCCTCTTATGAGGAGAGGTTGAGAAAATGAAGGCTTTTCCCTTTGAGCCGAAAGTGATTGGACATAGTTTTTTTTCACAGAGAGTGGAGAACGCTACCAGAGATAGCGGTACAGGCAGATATAGTACATCAGGGACATTTAAGATAGGCAAATGATGATAGAAACATGGAGGGGTGATCAGGAGGAAAGAATTAGCACCCATGACTGTGTGGCCAGGCACAGCTCAAATGCTATCTATAAATTTGCTGATAACAAATGACTGCTGGCAGAATCTCAGAGGGTGACTAGACGGCATACTGGAGCAAGATATACCATCGAGTTGAGTGGTGTCACAGTAACAAACTTGCACTCAGTGTCAGTAAGACCAAAGAACTGATTGTGGACTTCAGAAAGAGTAAGACGATGGATCACACACCAGTCCTCATCGAGGGATCAGAAATGGAGACGGTGAGCAATTTCAAGTTCCTGGCTGTCAATACCTTTGAGAATCCATCCTGGGCCCAACAAATCGATGCACTTACAAAGAAGGCATGACAGCAGCTATATTTCATTTGGAGTTTGAGAAGATTTGGTGTGTCACCAAAATCACTCAAAAATTTCTACAGAAGTACCGTGGAGAGCATTCTGACTGGCTGCATCACCGTCTGGTACGGGGGAGGCACACTGTACAGGACTGAAATAAGTTGTAGAGACTTATAAACCCGGTCAGCCTCATCATGGCCACTAGACTCCGTAGTATCTAGGACACCTCAAAAAGGTGACATCCATCATTAAGGACCCCCATCACCCAGGTCATGCCCTCTTCTCATTGTTACCATCAGAATGGAGGTACAGAAGCCTGAAGGCACACACTCAGTGATTCAGGAACAGCTTCTTCCCCTCTGCCATCCAATTTCTGAATGGACATTGAACCAATGAACACAATGTCAATACTTTTTTATTTCTATTTTTGCACTTTTTATTTAACTATTTTACTGTAATTCACAGTTTTTTCTATTGTTATGTATTGCATTGTACTGCTGCTGCTAAGACACCAAATCTCATCACACATGCTGGTGATATTAAACCTGATTCTGATGCACAGCTATGATTGAATGGTAGTACAGACTCGATGGGCTGAGCAGCCTAATTCTGCTCCTACAGTGTGTCTTCTTGGAAATTCCAAAGCAGAGGAAACATAAGGAGCCGCAGAGAGTGGTGGACACATCCCAATACCTCGCGGGCACATTCCACCCTATCATTAGTAGTGTCAACAAGGGGTGCTGCTTCAAGAAAGCAACACCCAGCTTCAAGTATCCCCACTGTCTGGGCCATGCCATCATCCCAGAGCTACTGTCGGGTAGGAGGCATGGAAGCTTGAAGTCCCCTACCAACAGGTTCAAGAACAGGCACTTCCCTTCAACCATTCGTTTCCTGAATGAACTGACACAGCCCTAATCACGACCTCAGTGTTGCCACACTATCACTACAAAGGACTAATTTTCTTAAACTCAAAGATTCAAGATTCAAATTACATTTATTGTATAAGTATATATGTAGTATACAGCCCTCAGTTTGTCTTCCCCTCAGACAGCCATGAAACAAAGAAACGACAAGGAATGCGTTCAAAGAAAAAGAAACATCACCCCAACCCCAACACGCGCAAATAAAACCAAATCACGCAAATGGCAACAGAATAAAACAAGTGAAAAACACAGAATATAAGACACGAAAATGGAAAATAGTCTAGGCATGTCCAGTTTAGCTCAGAGTTCATTATCTGCAGGCCGTCCAGATACCAAATCGCCCAAAATAGCAACAAGAAAAATGAGAGACCAGAAACGAGAAACATATCGTAAGGTGTACTGCAGAGTCCAAACGCCAAACTGCATCCATTAAACATTGCCCAACACCCAGAATCAAGCTCTAGTTTTTCTCACATAATTCTGGAATTCATTTGTATTTTCCCTGTATATGTTGTGTGTCTGATCTATGTTGTGTGGCTAATCATGTATATTCTGTGTCTGATCAAGTATATTGCATGTCTGATCTTCTATGTTGTATCTCCGATCCTGTATGATGTATGCCTGGTCACATACGTAATTTGTCAGATCCTGTGTGCTGCGTGCCCCATATGTTGTGTGTCTGATCTTATATGTTGTGTGTTTAATCCTGTATCCTGTGTGCTCAATCATATATGTTGTATGTTCAATCCTGTATATTGTGTGTTCGATGCCACATGTTGTTTGTCTCATCCTGTGTCTTGTCTGCCTGACCACATATGTAATATGTCTGATCATGTATGTTGTGTGTCTGTCCTGTATGTCATGTTTCTGATCCTTTATGTTTTGTGTCTGAACCTGTAATGTTTTTTGTCTAGTCTTGTATGTTGTGTGCCTGATTCTGTATTTTGTGTGTCCGATCCTGTAAATTGTATGTCCAATCCTGAATGTTGCATCCCTGATCCTGTATGTTGTGTGTCTAATCTTGTATGTTGTGTGTTTGATTCTGTATGTTGTGAGTCTGCCCCCATATGTTGTGTGTCTGATCCCATATGTTGTCTGTCTGATCCTGTATGTCCAATGACTGACCCCGTATGCTGCACGTCTGATCCTGTACGTTGTGTGTTTGATCATGAACATTGCATGTCTGATCATGTATGTTGTGTGCCAGATTGTGTATGTCGTATGACTGGTCCTGCATGTTGTGAGTATGATCCTGTGTGTTGTGTGCCTGATCCTGTATTCCACACCATATGTTGCATGACTGATCCTGTATGTTGTATGTCTGGTCTTTTATGTTGTGAGTCTGATCATGTATGTTGTGTGTCTGATCCTGTGTGTTGTGTACCTGACACTCTATGTTGCACGTCTGATCCTGTACGTTGTGTGTTTGATCATGTATGTTGAATGTCCGACCCTGTATGTTACATCCCTGATCCTGTATGCTCTGTGTATGCTGTCTGTCTGGTCTTGAATGCTGTGAGTCTGAACCCATATGCTTTATGTCTGATCTTATATGTTTATATGTCTGATACTGAATGTTGTGTCTGATCTTGTATTTTGTGTGTCTAATCCTGTCTCTTATTTGTCTGATCATAAATGTTGTATGTCTGATCCTGTATGTTGTGTTTCTAACCCTGTATGGTTTTTTCGCTGGTCCTGTATGTTGCGTGTCTGATCATGTATGTTGTGTGTCTGATCATGTATGTTCAGTGTCTGATCATGCAAACTGTGTCACATCCTGTATGTTGTGCGACTGATCATGTATGTTTTAGCCTGATCATGTTGTGTGTCTGATTCTGAATGTTGCATCCCTGATCAAGTATGTTGTGCTTCTGATCCAGTATGTAATGTGTCTGATCTCATATGTTGTGTATCTAATCACATACATATGTTGTATGTCTGATCCTGTATGTTTTATGTCTTTTATATTGTCTGATCCCATATGTTGTGTGTCTAATCCTGTGTCTCGTGGGTCTGACCCTGTATTTTCTGTGTCTGAGCTTGTATGTTGTGTCCCTGATCCTGTATCTTGTGTGTCTCATCATGGATGTTGTGTGTTTGATCATGTATGTTGTATGTCCAATCCTGTATGTTGAATCCCTGATCCTGCATGTTCTGCATCTGATCTTGTATGTTGTGTGACCGATCCCATATTTTCTGTGTCTGATCTTGTATGTAGTGAGTCTGATCCTGTATGTTGTGTATCTGATCATATATGTTGTGTGTCTGATCTTCTATGGTGTATCTGATGTTGTTTGTTGTGCATCTGATCTTCTATGTTGTATGTCAGATCATGTATGTTCTATGTCTGATCCTGTACCTTGTGTGTCTGATCTTGTATGTTCTGTGTCTGATACCGAATGTTGTGTTTGATCATGTATGTTGTGTGTCTGATCTGGTATGTTGTATGTCTGATCCTGTATATGGCATCCCCAGTCCTGTATGTTGTGTGTCTGATCCTGTATGTAGTATCTCATTCTGTATGTTGTTTGACTGATCATGTATGTAGTGTGTCTGATCCTGTATGTAGTATCTCATTCTGTATGTTGTTTGACTGATCATGTATGTAGTGTGTCTGATCCTGTATGCTGTGGGTCTGTTGAATGTTTTTTGTCTGATCCTGAATGCTAGTGATGCTGCAAGGACATTTTTCATTGCAATCTGTGATGCCATGTACTTGTGCAGATTACAATAATCTTGACTTCTTCTAGCAACATCCTTCATTAAAACCTCTCATCAACCAGACCATGTTCTCTTCTCGTACAACCATTGGACTCCATGCACAGGATCCTCAGCTCCCGCCTCAGCTTCAGGAACAGTTACTACCCTACAACCATCAGGCTCCTGAACCAGTGCGGACAACTTGACTCACCCCAACACTGAACTGATTCCACAGCCTCTGGACTCACTTTCACAGCCTCTACAAGTTCATGTTCTCCAGCATTATCCAGCGGACAGAGGTGACCTGCACTCTAACTAAACATGGAACCGTTTCCTACTTCATGAGGGCATTCCACCTACCGTCCCTTCCACACTACCTCCCCGCCTCACCTCCACAACCCTCACCAACTCCCTTCTCACTCCCCTTCCCCACTGGGATCCATGCCCTCAGCTCCATTCAGTATAATCACCAGGACATTCCTGAGTCAAAGTCAAGTTTATTGTCGTCTGCACAAGTACAGTTAGTACAGGAGTATTGAAAAACTTACTCACAGCAACATCACAGGCACAGAGCGTCAGGGACACAAGAAAAGCATAAATTAAATGTAAGTTACATAAAATTATTAAGGAATGAACAAGATAGAACAAAGTAATTTTGGTGCAAAGTGGACACAGTGTTGCTATACTGAGGTAGAGGAGCTTCAGGTCCTCTGAACGACCTACAAACTCACTTCTAAGGACTCATTACAACTCATGATCTCGGTACTAATTTTATTTGCACAGTTTGTCTCCTTTTGCACATTGGCTTTTTAAAATTTATTTTATTGAGATGCAGCACGGAATAGGCCCTTCCAGACCTTCCTTACAGGAGGCAACAGGGACTGAGCCCAGGTCACTGGTACTGTAAGGCGTTGTGCTAACCACTATGCTAATGCGCTGTCCATGGTAGATTATTGTCAGTATTTGCCTGTTTATGGATAGTTTTTTATCCAGAAAATTCTACTGTGTTTCTTTCTGTCCCTGTAAATGCCTGGAAGGAAATGTGTCTCAGGGTAGTATGTGGTAACATACACTCAATGGCCAGTTTATTAGGTCCACCTGTACACCTGTATCATTAACGCAAATATCTAACCAGCCAGTCATGGGCAGCAATTCAACGGATGAAAGCAGACATAGTCAAGAGGTTCAGACCAAACATCAGAATGGAGAAGAAATGTCATCTAAATGCCTTTGACTGTGGAATGGTTGCTGGTGCCAGATGGGGTGACTTGAGTATCACAGAAACACCGGATCTTGCTGGGATTTTCACACACAGCAGTTTCAACAGTTTACAGACACTGATGTGAAATGCATTAAAAAATCCAGTATCAATTCTGTGGGCGAAAACACCTTGTCAATGAGAGTGGTCAGAGGAGAATGGCCAGACTGGTTCAAGCTGACAGGAAGGTGACAGTAACTCAAATAACCGCACGTTACAGCCGCAGTGTGCAGAAGAGCATCTCTGAAAGCACAACATGTTGAACCTGGAAGTGGATGGACCTCAGCAGCAGAGGACCACGGACATACACCCAGTGGCTACTTTATTAGGTACAGAAGGCACCTAAAACAGTGGCCACTGGGTGTGCGTACTTTGATAATAAATTTACTTTGAAACTATGAATTCCACATCAGGAAGACTGCAGGACAGCTCCCCCCTCAGCAGCACAGCCGTGATTTTGCTCTCTATTTAAAACAACACATCCAAAGCCACAGCTCCCAATGCGGAGGCGAAGCCGTTGATGCCCGTGACTACACAGCTGCCATTGTGGGCAGTGATAACTGGCCACGCTCCAGCAGAGCTGCTTTGAGAGGGATGACGCACTCCTGGGAAAGAGTGTGGCATTGGGACAGAGTTAGGAGAGAGGTCTCGTCGACAGTAAGAACCAACACAGGCTGAAACTGAGGCAAGTTTCTCAGAAATGCTTGTGACCTTGCGGGATTACTCTGTGGCCGCCCCCTCGGGGTTTTGCCAGCATTTTTACACAACATCGCCCACCTCCTCAGATATATCACACCAGAACTGAGGCGGGTGGGACGGGAACAGTGCAGAATCAGGAGCGAAGGGCGAAAGGGTGTGAGGGATTGGGAGCACAACACCGGGTCAATGTTGTACAGGTGGCTCAGACCCTCCAGGTAATCCCGGCATCCGGGATGTGTGAAGCACCAAGGAAGTGAAGGTGGGATCGCCAAGGGGAGAGTGGGGAAGAGGAGACAGAGGCAAGACTGGAAGGAGGGCAAGGAGGAGATGGGAGAGGGGAGCGAGGGGGGAACAGGGTGAGAGAGGGGGGAATAGCGGGTGAGAGGGAGAGGAAGGGAGAGAGAGGAAGTAGAGGGAAGGAGATGGGGAGGGGAGGGGAGAAAAGGGGAGATGTGGGAGCAGGGGCAGGGGGAGATGGGGAGAGCAGGAGAGAGGGGAAAAGGAGAGAGGGCAGGGGGGAGAGGGGGAAGGGGAGAGAAGAGGACGATAGGGAGAGAAGGAGTAGGAGATGGGGAAAGAGGGAGAGGGGGTGAGGGAGAAAGGGGAGAGGGAAAGAAGTAGAAGGATGGATGGGGACAGACAGGAGTGGGAGGGGTAGGAGAGGGATAGAGGGCGAGTTGGGGAGAGAGAGGGGATCAGAGGGGGATGGGGAGAGAGGGTGAGAGAGGGAGGAGAGGGGAGAGGACTGAGAGGAGGGAGAAGAGAAAAGGGTAGTGGACAGGTGTAGAGGGATGAGTGGGGCAAGAGGGAGGGGGTTAAGAGAGGGGCTGAAGGGGAGAGGGAGAATCGGAAGGATGGAGATGAGTGGAAGGAGGTGATGACATTTGACAGGAAATAGGAATTAGAGGGAGGGGATTGAGGGGTTTGATTAGGGAGATATGCTGACTGAAGGGGAGATGAGTGTTCAGAGATACAGGTGAGGACATCAGATGAGGGAGTGTTGGGGGATAGAGTGCGAGTGGGAAGATGAAGGGGGAGGAGATGAGGGGGACAGGAATAAGGAAGGGACAGAGCAAGTCCAAGGGTTGGTGAGCAAGTGAAGAGGGAAGTGAGGGAGTGATGGAGGAGGAAGTCAACTCAGAGTGAAGGGAATGGCAGAGAAGCTGGAGGGAATGAGGGAGGTAAGGAGGGGGTCAGGGAGTAACAGAAGGGAAGGGGAGTGAGGGTAAAGGATAGGGGATGAGAGAGGGGAGAGCTGGAGAGGAGGGTGGAATTCGGGAGAGCTGATATAGAGGTATGAGGTTTATGAGCGAAGGCCGGTGAGAGGGTGGAGAGGAGAGAGGCAGGGAAGGTAGAGAGAGATATGAGGAGAGGGAAAGGTGGGGACAAGAGGAGACAAGGGGAGTGAGAGGGGGTAGTGAAAGCAGCGATGGAGATCTGGTAAATGTACGGAGGAGAAGGGATAGAAGCAGAGAGGAGAGGGGGAAGATGGTAGAGAGTTTGGGGGAGATGGACAGGGGCTTGGAGATTGGAGAAGAGGAACTGGGAAATGAAGGCTTATGAAAGAGGGATGGTGAAAGCAGAAATGGAGGTGTGGTGAGTGAGCGAGGAGAAGGGAGAGAGGCAAAGAGAAGAGGGGGAAGATGGTAGAGAGAATCAGGGAGATGGAGACATGGAGAAGAGAAATTGGGGAATGAGAGAGAGATGGTAAAAGCAGGAATGGAGGTGTGGTGAGTGAGTGGAAGTGAGGGAGTGCGGAGTGAACGGGGACAGAGAAGCAATGAGGGTGGGGCAGGAGGAAGAGGGTGGTGAGCACCTGCACTGAACGGAGTGGAGGGGTGAGGTTGGGAAGTTGCGGATGGAGCGATTGGGATGGGCAGGAGCGAGGTGGGCTGAGGGAGTGAGGGAGGCCAGATGTAGAGATATTTTGAAAGCAGCGGGGAACTGGAGGAGAATGGAGGCTGGATGTGGAGGGAGCAGATGGGGATTGAAAGGAAGTGGGTAGTAGAGGGAGGGAGGGGATTGGACAAGAGGGGGCATTGAGGGAAGAGGAGAGAACAGAACAGGGAGGAGGAGATAGGAGGCAATGAGGGAGATGGATGGGAAGGGTATGAGGGAGGTAGGGTTAATTGCGAAGAAGGAGCTTATGGAGGAGATTGAGGGAGGGCAGAGGGAATGGGAGGGGGTGGGGAGGAGGGGAGAGGGATTGGAGAGAGGGGTAGGGAGGGAGAGGAGGGAGAGAGAGGGAGAGAATGGGAGGGTGAGGGAGTGGGAGAGAGCGGGAGGAAAGAGGGCAGGAAGAGAGGGAGGGAGAGAGAGAGGGAGGGACAGGGAGGGAGAGAAAGAGCGAGGGGAGAGGAGAGAGGAAGCGGGAGGGAGAAGGGACGATGGAGAGTAGGGAAGAAGGACGGGGAAAGAGGGAGGGGACAATATGAGGTAAAGTAACCGGACTGGACGGCAGTGGCGATGGGGAGCGAGGGAAGAGGGAAAGAGGGACGAGAGGGAAGGAGAGGGGGCAGAGAGGGATGGAGAGAGGAGGAGGAGGGCGAGGATAACACAACACCGGCAGAGAGGGCTGGATCGGCGGCTCTGGGAGAACCGGGTGGACAGAATGTGGGTGAAGAGACGCAGACATGTTCAGCAAAAATGGTGGAAGATAAAACGAGAGAAGGTTAATACACGCACACACACACATAAATTAGGTCCGGCATTCAAGCCGAAACCATCCCCAGCGCCTCTACATCACGATGCAAGCTCCTACCTCGAATTCCTTCGGATCCTCTCTCTCCCTGCGCGAAATCCTCCAACGGGTCCCACCGACAGGGAAGGTCGCCGGCGATTCAGCTACAGATCGGCACCTGGGGAGACGTACCCATCTCCTTCCTCTGTCTGTCCCCCTCTAAAACCGTGGTCCACCTCTCCCCGTTAATCTACAGACGACCAGATCCCTCCTGGGTGTTAAGAATGTCGGTCCAAAAGCATCGGATTATTTTCACGCAGATGTACTCCTGGCGAAATAATTTTTTGCATTTTATCCGGATTGTGTCTTCTGATGCCCCCCGCAGTTGATTTTTTTTTGTCCGTGTGTGTGTGTGTGTTGGAAATTAAAAGCGGGTATTTGCGTGGATTCGTCCAGAGGAGGCTTTGGGAGGGGTGGGTTTAAGAGACTGCCGCCAGATCCATATCCCGCGATCCACGGTCGGATGTCTGCGCGTCTCGCTCCTCCACATCTGGATGAGAGACACTGAAGGCAGTCAGTTTCCACAGTAAGACAGTCTGCATCAAACTGACGTCAGGCCAACTTCCCTTAAAGCAACAACCACCCTCACCGAGGCTCGAAGCCACTTGTGGAAATTCTGCCGCCATTTAAAGCGAGACTGAGAGGGAGCACAGCTTTAAATCTCAGGAACCGGGTTTTCCCGGTCGGTCCCATCTTTCCGTCTCGTCCCGCTCTGAACCCACCCCCTGACAATCCCATCCGCTCACCTCGCCCGTGGATTCTACTCCGCACCCACGGACCAGGCGGGTGGGGGGCAATTTACAATCCACCTATGTGAAGAGGATGTTTCCCGCAACACGCTGGAGGAATTCGAACAGTCACCTGTCGTGAGGAGGAGTTTAAGACCAGAGGACCCAACCTCAGAACAGAGGGATGCCTCTTTAGAAGAGTGGTGAATCTGAAATTCTTTGCCACAGAAGTGTGAAAGCTAAATTTTCATGTATACTTCAGGCAGAGGTTGATAGATTCTTGATTGGTCAGGGCATGAAGGGTTAAGGGGAGAAGGCAGGAGATTGGGGCTGAGAGGGAAATGGATCAGCCATGATGAAATGGCAAAGTATTTTGATGGGGCGAATGGCCTAATCTGCTCCGATGTCTTAGGGAAAGTGGAGATTTGGGGGAACCCACAGGGAGAACATGTAAATTCCACCCCCCCCCCCCCACCCACACACACACACGCATGCACACACACAACCACGCACAACCTGACACACACCCCCACGGAAACATATACACATTGGCACACACACATAAACACACGCACAAATAAAGACAGAGACACACACAGACAAACACACAAAGACACATACTCACAGATACATCCACACCCACACAGACACACAAATCACATAGAGACGTACACACACACAGCACACACACGCGCACATAATGACACACTCAGACACACACGCCAACAAATAAATTCAGAGACACATATACACAAATTGCAAAAGACACACACCCACACATACATACACAGACATGCACAAACGCAAACACACACATAGACAAACACAGGCACATGCTCATACAGACACATGCACACATAGATGCAGACACACACAGACACATACACAAACAGATATTCTCACAAATAAACACACACAGCCAGACATGTTCATGCACACATACACACATAGACACACACACAGACACATACCCATGTACTCACACACAAATTCACATACTCACGCGCACACACTCGCACACATGCATGTACAAACATACACATATACACACACACTCATACTAATACACAGACACACAAATGCACACATACAAAGAAACACACAGTCACACACACGGGCACACACATGCACACACAAACACACAGCACAAACATACATACAGACCCATGCACACACATAGACACACACACAGACAAACATGATCTGACACACATATGAAGACCCACAGACACACAAGCACAATCAACAGACTCACATAGACACACAAACACATACAAACAGACATACACACAGACAAACAGATGCACACAGACACAAATACACACACAAAGTCACACACACAAGACACAGACACAAATACACAGACACAAACACACTCACAAATAAACACCTACACACACATGCACTGAAACACACACAGACGGACACACACACATACACACACACACACACACACACACACACACACACACACACACACACACACACACTCATAGACACACATGCAGACACAAACCAACATAAACAAGCAGAAAAATTACACATACTCATAATCACAGACATATACATACACATACGCACACACACTCAAGCAGGCACACACACATGCACCCAGACATGCATACCCACTCACCCACGCATGGACATCCACACACACACATGCTGACACACATAGACACTCACATATAAAACGGACACTCACGCACACATATACACACACACGTATGCACAGGCAACACACAGACCCAGACACTCACACACAAGGACATACACAAGCACATAGACCAACACACTTGCACACATAAATACACAGACACACGCTCACAGACACAAACACACACTCACAATCACACACACAGATATGTACACGCACTCACATCCAGACATATACACTCACAAGCACACTCAAACACTCATAGACAGGCACAGACACTCACAAAATACACACATGTATGCACAAACACACACACACACACACACACACACACACACAAATAAACTATTACATGCAGGCGCACATAAACACGTACACATACAGAGACAAATACACTCACATATACACACAGACATACAGACACATGCATACACTCATACACAGGGAAACAGACACACACACAAACAGACACAACATACACATAGACATGCACACACATACACATTCACGTACACAGACACAAACAAACTCACACATACAAGACACAGACACACACGAATACACAGAAATGGACACACAGGTACCACACACACACACATGCACAAACACACTCACAAACAAGCACAATCACCCACACACATATAACCACAGGCTCACACAAATACAGATAACACTTACAAACAGACATAACAAGACACACAAACACGTGCACAGACACAAGTACACACCAATGTACACACACAGAGACACATGCACATATAAAAGCACACAAACTCACACACAAGACACAGATGCACACACACAAGGACATACACAAGCACATAGACAAACACACTCTCTCACACACACATACAAAAATATACTCAGAAACATACACACACACACTCACATACAAAGAAACATACAGTCACACACATACACACACGGAAAAAACACACACAAGCACACACAGAAACACAAACACAAACAAACAGACACACACATATACAAAGAAACACAACACAGGCACAAGCACACACACACATACATACACACATAAACACAGACAAATACATAAATATATACACACACAGGCACATACACATGGTCAGACGCATGGACAAACACAGACACATACACATCTAAACACAGAAGTACACACACACAAGCACACTAACACACAGACAAATAAACATACAGACTCATACACACAGAGCGATTTAAAAAAACAGACACACACACACACACACACACACACACACTGGCACACTCATAATACACATGCACAAAGACACACACATGCATGCACATTGAAACACACGTATACAGGCATAGACACTCACAAAAACATACACTCACACACATGCATACACATACAGACACACGCACACATACACAGACATACCCCCTCAGACACATGTATGCACAAACACACAGACATATAGCCACACAAAAACATACATGCACATGCAGACACACACACACATACACACACAGACACAGAAATAAACTATTACACGCAGGCACACACACACATGCACACAGAGACAAACATACTCACACATATACACATACAGACATGCACACAAACACACACATTCACACACACAGACACAAACGTACACACAGACATGCACACACATAGACGCACACAGCCATAAGCATAGACACACACCAACAAACACAAGCACACACACACAGACAGAACCAGACAGATGCATACAGACACACAGTCACAGATACAAATAAGCACACACACACACACACACACAAATGCATGCACACATATAAATGTGCATGTGTGTGCATGCAAGTATGTGTGTAAGTGTGTGCTTGTGTTGCTGTGTCTGTGTATGCATGTGCATCTTTGTGTGGGTGTGTATGTATGTGTGTGTTTGCTTGTGCCTGTGTTGTGTTTCTTTGTATATGTGTGTGTCTGTTTGTGTTTCTGTAATGTGTGTGCATGTGTCTCTGTGTGTGTTTCTGTCTGTGTTTGTGTGTGTGCATGTGTCTGTGTGTTTGTGTTTGTATGCATGTGTCTGTCTGTGTGTATCTCTTTGTGTGTGTCGCTGTATGTAAGTGTGTGCATAACTGCATATGCGTGGCTGTGTGTGTTGCTATCTGATTGTGTGTCTGTGTCTATGTTTGCATGTGTGTGCGGGTGTGTGTTTCTAACTGTGTGAGTGTGTATGTGTGTATCTGTGTGAGCCTGTCTGTGTCTTTTAGCATGCATGTATGTGTGTACATGTATGTGTGTTTGTGTCTGTGTTGTGTTTATTTGTGTCAGTGTATGCATGTGTGTCTGTATGTTTGTGTGTTAATGTATTTGTGAGTTTGTGTGTGTCTGTTGTATGTGTGTGTATATATATGTGTACAAGTCTGTGTTTATGTTTGTCTCTTTTTGTGTGAGACTCTGTGTGTTTGTCAGTGTGTATGCATGTATGTGTGTGTATATATGTGTGAATTTCTGTTTATGTGTGTCTATGTTTTTCTGAGTATGTGATCTTGCATCTGTGTTTATTTGTGTGTGTATGCATGGGTTTATCTGTTTATGTGTCTGTGTGTCAGAGTGTGTGTGTGTCTGTGAATGTGTGTGTGCACGCGTGGGTGTGAGTGTGTGTGTGTGTGTGTGTGTGTGTGTGTGTGCGCGCGCGTGAGCATGCGTGGGTGTGAGTGTGTGTTTGTGTGTGTGTGCACGTGTGTCTTTCTCTCTCTCTGTGCATGTGTGTGTCTGTATATTTGTCTGTGTGTGTGCTTAAGTGTGCATCTGTGTGTATCAGTGGGTGCCTTGTGTTTCTGTCTGTGTGTGTGTGTGTGTGTGTGTGTGTGTGTGTGTGTGTGTGTGTGTGTGTGTGTGTGCGTGTGTGTGCGTGTGTGTTGGGTGGGGGTGCAAGTGGAATCGGTGTAACTGGGTAACTGAGTGTTTAATGGTCGACACAGACAATGGGTGAAAGGACGTATTTCCCTGATCCGATGACAATGATCAGGAAAAGCAAACTGTGTGGCAGAGCCTCCCACACTCACTCACACACACAGACACACACACACACACACACACACAGACACACACACACACACTCACTCACACTCACACACACACACTCACACACACTCACACACACACACACTCACTCACACTCACACACACACACACTCACACACACACACACACACACTCACACACACACACACACTCTGACACACACACACACACACACACTCACACTCACACACACACACACACACAGGCACACACACACACACTCACACACACTCTGACACACACACACACACTCACACACACACTCACACTCTCACACACACACACACACACTCACACTCACACACACACACACACACTCTGACACACACTCAGCAAACACACACACACACACACACACTCATACTCACACACACAGGCACACACACACTCACACACACTCTGACACACACACACACACACACACACTCACACACACACAGTCACACACACACACTCACACACACTCTGACACACACACACACTCACACACACACTGACACACACACACACACTCACACTCACACACACACACACACACACTCAGACTCACACACACACACACTCTGACACACACTCAGCAAACACACACACACACACACTCTGACACACACACACACACACACACTCAGCAAACACACACACACACACACACTCTGACACACTCACACTCACACACACACACACTCTGACACACACTCAGCAAACACACACACACACACACACACTCTGACACACACACACACACACTCTGACACACACTCAGCAAACACACACACACACACACACTCTGACACACACACACACACACACTCTGACACACACTCAGCAAACACACACACACACACACACACACTCTGACACACACACACACACACACACACACACACACACTCTGACACACACACACTCACACACACTTAGATATAAACACATGCCTGTGCAATGTCACAGACACACACACACATGCCAGCTCACAAAGGATATACACTCTCACACACATTTGCAGGTGCTCTTTTAAAAATTGTACCTTTTAGATCAGCCTTTTTACAGAAGAAAATGGGAGCCGAGATAGGCCACAAGCCCACCCTGTCCTGCCCCATCATAAAATTATCTGTGCTGGCCTCATCTTCTCTCCTGTGCCAGCTTTCAATTGCTCTCAATTCCCCCATGCTTCACATACTTAGCAATTTCCACCTTAAGTATATCTATTGGTTTGCACAGCACCTCTCACTGAGGCTGGGAATTCCAGAGGTCCACCTCCTGCTGTGAGAAGGTATTTCCACACACATCGGCTTTAAAAATCCCCTAGTTCTTTCACTGTCTCCTCTTGTTTGTGACTCTCCACGGGTGGAAACATCTCAACATCCTTCCAATCTCTTTGGAATACAGATAATAGTATCACTGAGTCTTTTACAGATACAGCATATAAGACCGTAGGACACCATGGTAGCATAGGGGCTCGCACAATGCTATTACAGCTCGGGACGATCCAGAGGTCAGAGTTCAATTCTGATGTCCTCTATAAGGACCCTCTGTTCCTCCTCCTAGTATTTACTTGCTGCCCATTATGCCACGGGCGTTTAGGGCAGCAATGAAGCTCCTCTGGCGGTGTTCAGGGCTTCCTTCATCATGTCAGTAACTTCCTCTCAGTTTTCGCTACAGTCAGTCACACAAGTCCCAGGTGGAAACTCAGGAATACCGTCACACTCTGATGTAGAAGGATTCTTCATTGTGTCTCAGTAATAATTTAGTTCTACCAGTCAGAGGTGTTAGCCTTCAGCTGAACCCCCAACCTGGAGGACTGGTGGCCCACTCTTAGTCTGGCCTTTACCCTTTGACCTGTTTGACATGGGTGACCCAAACAAGAGCCGAATCATAAAGCCCTGAGTCCAGCCAACGTCACTCTCCGGGTCATTGAGGCACGCAAGCCTCCAAACCCTACGACAAGGTTGTGGTCGTCTTGGAGGTCTTCCCAGTGGAGTGTGTGGGTTTTCCTCCGGGTGTTCCAGTTTCCATCCATTGGAAAGATATGAGTGTCAGTTATGGACTGAGAGCGTGAAGGGAGCAGGGAGAGGGGAAGCATGGAAGGGAAAAGGGGAAGGGAGAGGGGATACACTAGAGAGACTCTGTAATGATCAATAAACCGATTGTTTGAAATGAAATGACCTTGCCTGGTGTCTCAGGGCTGCACCCGCACCACCCCCCGCCCCTGGTACTCCTTCTCTGCCACCCGCACCACCCCCCGCCCCTGGCACTCCCTCTCTGCCACCCGCACCACCCCCAACCCCTGGCACTCCCTCTCTGCCACCCGCACCACCCCCGCCCCTGGCACTCCTTCTCTGCCACCCGCACCACCCCCCACCCCTGGCACTCCTTCTCCGCCACCCGTCCCACCCTCACTATTCCCAACATCCTTAGCTCCTGCTAGATTTACAAACTCACCCTCCACTCCACAGTGACAAATACAGTATTGTGTAAAAGTTTAACGGTATATATATGTGCCTAAAACTTTTGCACACAATTGTACTTCCTTGTCTATGAACCTTTCAAATGCTGTAATTGTATCTACCTCAACTATTTCTTCTGCCTGCTCATTTCATATACTAACCACTTAAAAATTTGCCCCATAGGTTCTTACTAAATTTCTCTCCACTCATCTTAAACCTGTTCCCTCTAAGTCTTGATTGCCTCATCCTGGGGAAACTGTTGTACAAATTTATCCTATCTATGTACCTCATCTTACATACCTCTCAAACATCACTCCTCAGTCTCCTACGCTCCACAGGATAAAAATCCCAATCGGCTCAACTTCTCTCCATAACATAGTCCCTTGGGTTCAGCAACATCCTCATAAATCTCCTCTTTAGGTTCTTTCCAGCTTAATGGCTCCTTCCTACAGCAGGGCGACCGGAACTGATCACAATATTCCAAATGCGGCCTCACCGATGATGTCTTGTACAACTGCAATGTTTATCCCAGCTTCTGTGCTCAATGCCCTGACTGATGAAGGCCAGCATGGTAAAAGCCAACTTCAGCATTCCCTGTCTACTTTCAGGAAACCACGTGCTTGTACTCGTGGGTAGTCCTGTTCTACAGAAGTCCGCAGGGCTCTGCTGTTCACTGATCTGTGGTCTCCAAAATGCAACGTCTCAAACTTAGAGTCGTAGACGCACAGAGATCTGCAACACAGAAGCAGGCCTTTCAGTCCATCCAATCTGTGCTGGCCTGATTTTCAGGCTAGTCCCATCTGCTTGCACTTAGCTGAATTAAACTCCACTTGCCATCTCTTGGCCCACTTACCCAGTTGAACAAGATCTCTGTCAAAGTTCGAAGTACATTTATTATCACAATATGTATATATTATACAACCTTGAAATTCATCTCCTTTCAGGCAGCCACAGAACAAAGAGCCCCAAAATAACCCATTTAAAACACTCTCAAACACCGAATGTGCAGAGAGAAAAAACAAATCACGCAAACAATAAATAGCATTCTGAACTGAGCCCACAAAGATAGTCCTGTCCATAGACCCTTAGTTCAGTGCAGAGTGGAGCAGCGAGCTAAACCAGCCGTCACCTCAGGTCACGATACCCTGACCTTCTCAATCTGGCCGAGTGCCTAGACCGTTGTCCAAACATTGAGTTCATTTGCTTCAATACACTCTGGGGCCTGGACTCCACCACATCGATTCGGCCTGTACCAGACCTTTCAAATGCAGAACAGAATAAAGACAGTATTTCTGTCAGAGAGTTTCCAATAATTGGGCATACTCTGAGGACTTTCTTAGTAGGTGGTCACAAGATATAAGTGATACCAATGTGTTTTACATACCACGCATTTACAGTATTGTGTAAAAGTCTTTGGTACACATATACCTGTATATAGCTAGGGTGCCCAGTACTGTAGTAATTTTATGTATTCCACTGTACTGCTGCCACAAAAAAAATCAAATTTCATGACGTGTGAGGGATGATAAACCTGATTCTGATCTGGGTCTCTATTGTGGACAGAGTGGGAAGGGGACAGGGAGAGGGGAATCATAGTTGGGAAAAGGGGAAGGGAGAGGGGAGGGAGTAGGAAACATTCTATAATATTCAATAAACCAATAGTTTGGAATCAAGTGACGTTGCCTGGTGTCTCAGAGCTGGGTGTGTCTGCACCCGCACCACCCTTCCCCCCACCTCCGGTTCCTGGCACTCCCTCTCTGCCACCTGTCCCACACCCCTCCCACGGCGCTGCACCCTCAACATTCCCCGCATCCTTTGCTCCCGCCAGATTTACAAACTTGCTCTCTGCTCTACATTGACAAATACAGCACTGTGCAAAAATGCAAAGCCCCCTAGCTCTCTCTCTATATATATATATGTGTGTGTGTGTGTGTGTGTGTGTGTGTGCCTAAGACATTTGCACAATACTGTATTACACCCCCCCACCACCACCGATTCAAATGCTACTTAAGTACATTTAAGTTCAATTGCCCATTTCCTCCCTTTTCATTGGTCAGAGTCTGAGATGTCTGAATCTCTTCCTCAGTCAATGAAGACCCAAACAACACTGGGAAATCTGAAATAAATATAGAAAGTCAAGATTTAAGATTCACAATGGTTTAATGTCATTTCCAGTACACAAGTGCAAAGGAGAACAAAACAATTGTTACTCCAGATCCAATGTAGCACAAAAACAAAACACAAAGGATAAAGAACACAATAATAAGAAAACACAGGTAGGTAGAGTTGTAAAGAAAGCTTTTGGCACATTGGCCTTCATAAATCCAAAGTATTGAGTACAGGAGGTGGGACGTTATGCTGAAGTTGTGTAAGACACTGGTGAGGCCTATTTTGGAGTATTGTGTGCAGTTTTCGTCACCTACCTACAGGAAAGATGTAAATAAGCTGACAGGGTACAGAGAAAGTTTACCAGGATGTTGCCGGGTCTGGAGGACCTGAGTTATAAGGAAAGATTGAGTAGGTCAAGGGGAGATTTGATAGAAGTATACAAAATTATGAGGGGTATAGATAGGGTAAATGCACGAGGTTGGGCGAGACCTCAACTAGAGGTCATGGGTTAAGGGTGAAAGGTGAAAGTTCAAGGGGAACATGAGGTGAAACTTCTCCACTCAGAGAGTCGTGAGAGTGTGGAAAGAGCTGCTAGTGCAACTGGTGGATGTGAGCTCGATTTCAACATTTAAGAGAAGTCTGGATAGGTACATGGATGTTTAGGATACGGAGGGCTACGGTCCCAGTGCAGGTTGATAGGAGTAGGCAGTTTAAATGGTTCGGCACAGACCAGATGGGCAGAATGGCCTGTTTCGGCGCTGTACTTCTCTGAGTCTATGATTCTAATAAATATAAACACGTAAGGTAGCTTATATACGCAGATTGATTGTCTGTCCATAAAGTGACACTAGGTACAGGAGTGTCTGTACACAAGGTGACTGACGGGTAGTTATAAAGTAGTGGTGGTTGCAGGTGTGGATGGGCGAGTTGGTGGATGGAGGTGTTGATCAGCCTTGTGAGGCCTCTGTCGGTCAGGGTCGACCACAGATGTTGCGGCCTGGCTGTCTCGATACAGAAGCCTGGCAGTACAATATGGAGAGCAAGCTGTTGCCTATGTAGCAAGCTCCCCCCTCCACATATCTGATGAACCTATTGGAGCAGCAGAGTCTGATCAGCCTTACTGCTTGGGGAGAGTAACTGTTTTTGAGTCTGGTGGTCCTGACTTGGATGACACTTTGCCTCCTCCCTGATGGGAGTGGGACAACCAGCCCATGAGCAGGGAGGGTGCGATCCTTCATGATGTTACTGGCCCTTTTCCAGCACCGTTCTGTATATACAGAATGTCCTTGATGGCGGATAGGCTGGTTCTGATGGTGCTTTACGCGGTTTAATTCTGTCTGCCGCAGCGCTGTAATGCACACCCATTCCAAGCAGGGACGCAGCTTGCTAGGGTGCTCTCTACGGTTTCCTAATGGATCTGCAAAGCCCAGCTCTCTCCAGCCTCCTCAGAAAGGAGAGGCATCGGAGAGCTGGACACAGGAGGTCCTGCAGATGCTGGAAATCCAGAACAACACACAAAATGCTGGAGGAACTCAGCAAGTCAAGCAGCAACTATGGAGAGGACTAAACAGTTGATACTTCAGGCTGAGACCTTTCATCGGGACTGGAAAGGAAGGGAGAAGAAGCCAGAATAAGAAGGTGGGACCTTTCCTGTCCATATTCTTATCCAAATGTCTCACACAAATTGTAATTGTACCCATCTCTACTACTTCCTCTGGCAGCTCACTCCATCGACCCATCACCCTCTGTGAGAAATAGTTGCCTCTTGGGTCCCTTTTAAAACTTACACGCCTGTAAAAGATATTGAACAGCTGTAGCTTGGAGGCAGTTGAAGGTGTGGGGAGAATTAATCAGAATCAGAATCAGGTTCAATATCAGTGGCATATGTGGTGAAACTTGTTAACTTCGTGGCAGCAGTATAATGTAATGCATAATAAGAGAAAAACACTGTGAATTAAATAATAATAAAAATGAAATAAGTAGTGCAAAAATAGAAATAAAAAAGTAGTGAGGTGGTGTTCATGTGTTCAATATCCATTCAGAAATCAAATAGCAGAGGGGAAGAAGCTGTTCCTGAATCATTGTGTGGGTGTCTTCAGGCTTCCGTACCTCCACCCTGATGGTAGCAATGAGAAGAGGGCATGTTCTGGGTGATGGACACCAACTTTTTAAGGCATCACTCCTTGAAGATGTCCTGGATACGACGGAAGTTAGTGCCCATGATGGAGCTGACTGAGCTTACAACTCTCTGCAGCTGATTTCGATCCAGTGCAGTTGCCCCACCCCCACACCATACCAAACAGTAATGCAGCCGGTCAGAATGCTCTCCATGGTAAATCTGTAGAAATTTGTGAGTGTCTTTGCTGAAATACCAAATCTCCTCAAACTCCTAAAGAAATATAGTTGCTGTCGTGCAGAGGCTAGAGGGAGGCTGATTTCTGAGTATAACAGATCAAAAACCAGGCACGGGGCTTTAAAGTAATTGGTAGATGGATTATAGCACAGAAACAGTCCCTTCGGCCCATTGAGTTCATACTGAACAACAACCACCCATTTACACTGATCCCATTTGAATTCCTCCACTTCCCATCACCTCACCCCTCCCCCCAGATTCTACCCTTTTCCCACACACTAGGAGGGGGCAGTTGAGTAGCCAACAAATCCACCCACCCTGCTGCTGAGTTCCTCCAGTATTGTGTGTGTGTTGCTCAAGATTTCCAATAGGTTGAGATCTAGTGAGATCCAACAGCCAGGAAGGTGGTTCTGCAACGTTCCGTGGAGAGTGAAGGACTTGACAAGACACAGAAGACGTCAAGGTCATCCACTGCAGCCAGGGAAGACGCCAGTTTGTGATGCTTCTTCATACCACTGGACTCAGACTTCCGAGGTCAAGAGAGTGGAACTGCCCCAGCGCAGTGGAAAAACTCTCCCGCACAGGTTTCCTGTCGTCGCCGGACACAACGGACAATCATCAGCACCATGTAAGATTTTCCAGCATCTGCAGAAACTTCTTCGTTTAAGGTTTTTGAGAGATCAGGACCAAGGAACGTTCAAACTCCAAATACACACGCACAGTGATGCAGTGCTTTGAGAGGTTTGTCATCGCAAGTTGAGAGTTTAACAATCCCCATGATCCCAAATGAGACACCTGCAAAGTGAGAAACCAGAGCTAGTGCAAAGACAAATGATTAGACACAAGGGATAAGCAATCCCCAGAAAAACTGCATGCTCATGAGGTTATACTGAGAAAATACAATTCACGCATACTAACTGATAAAACTATTTTCTTGTCTTTAACAAACAACTCCTAGCTGTGACTACACAAATTTGAATGGTATTTTTCTTATCTATGAGTATAAAAAGTGCTGACCGTGAAGTGTTTTTATTTTTTTTGTCCTTTTTTGCCTCTCCCTCTCAATTCTATCACTGTCTCTCTTCAATGTTCTTTGTTCTACCAATGCTTAATAAGATGACCGTGAAGCAACACGTTTTGTGTATCTCTTCCATGTCATCCAAAAGAACTTTAGATTAAATACATCTGAATCCAACAGACTTGCCCTGATTTGTCCTTCCAAAGTGCCTCACACTTGTCTGGAGTAAATTCCATTTGCAGAATAAGGGTTGTAGTCACGTCAAATTGACCCACAATCTTATTGAATAGGAGAGCAGGCTTGAGGCCTACTCTTGCTTCTAATTTTATGCTCATATGATGTTGCAACCACGATGCCTTGATAGATTTGTTTAATCTGTCAACCATGCTGATGATTGTCGCCCAAAGAAAATGGTTTCAGTGTTATTGATTCGAAAGATATGACGTGTAAAATGTTGCTGTTGGCAGCAAATGAGAAAGGATGAAAGATCCGGGAGAGATACTCCTTAATTGGGAAGATCAGACTTCTGTCAGTCCCCAGAGGTCCACATTTGGATTTCGATCTGAACTCCATCTACATAATTGATCTACCAGAGTGCTGTGCTGTCTGTAACGTCTGACAAAGTCCATTTGCTGAGAATGTGGGCAAATGCACTTGAGATATTCAAAGTTCAAAGTCCTAAGTAAAATTATTATCAAAGTACGTACAATATTGTTTCTACATTCGGATATGGCCCAAGTGTGGAGCGAGAGACATTGAAGCAGGTCGATAGTTCACAGACTTTAATGCGAACAGAGTTAGAGGGAAAGGAAAACAATAAACGCTAGCCAAACAGGGCTATTAACTAAAGCTCTCAAATGGAAAATGAAGCCATTTCACTGCGGCTGAAAGGAATAACTAAATACAAAATGAATTCCGCTAGTCTTCAGTCAGCTGACTCGACAGTCCAGTTTCTCAGGCAAGGCCAAATGCAAGCAGGCACTGCTTTGCTCAAGTCTCGACAAGCACTACGATGGAAAGAATGGAGTGAAATACCAACACAATTAAATAATAATTAGCTGGCACATGCCTATTGATGAGTGCAAAAGCCGTATCTGCTGCGCTGCCAAATCCATGGTTATGACAAATACTGCGCAAAAGTCTAGGGCACATATATATAGCTACGGAGGCTAAATTTTTTGCACAGTACTGTAATAATTTTATGTATCGCACTGTACTGTTGCCGCAAAAATATTTCATGACATATGCGAGTGATGATAAACCTGATTCTGATCTGGGTCTCCATTGTGGACTGAGAGTGGGAAGGGGGCAGAAAGAGGGGAATCGTGGTTGGGAAAAGGGGAAGGGAGTGGAAAGCATCAGAGAGACATTCTGTAATGATCCATAAACCAATTGTTTGGGATCAAATGACATTGCCCGGTGTCTCAGGGTTGGGTGTGTCTGCACCCACACCACCCCTCCCACCCAGGCACTCCTTCACTGCCACCTGTCCCACACCCCTCCCTTGCCATTCAAACTGAAACACCAACTGTTTCTCTTGCCTCAGATCTAGCCTGACCTGATCAGTCTATCCAGTATTTTCTGGGTTTTTTTTATTTTAACGTTTCAGATTGCCTGGACCATTTTATTTTAACCTACCAGATGGCCGGAAAATGCTAAAAGCTGTTGTTAAGGAAATGAAGAAAGTGCATTTAGCAAACAGTAATTAGATGGTCAATGTGATGTTATGCAATTCAGTTTAAAGCAATGATTATATTTCTTTGATGATTGAAAAAGGACACCCACTAGATGTAATGTATTGAGATTTCCAAATGGAATTCAATGACACAAAGAAGGCAATACCACAATATGGGGTTTTAAGCAACACACAGAAAATGCTGGTCAGATCAGCAATTCAGGTAGCATCTATGGAAATGAATAAACATTTTGGGCCCAGACCCTTCTTGAGGACTTAGGGATTATAGCCTTAAGGATGACATATTTCTATGGATACAGAGTTGGTTTACAATAGAAAGCAAAAGATTGAGGGTGGAACAGGAGTGACTTCCTTGCAGTTTCAAAGACCCCGGCCTCCGGCGCTGTCTGTGTGTGGAGTTTGCACATCCTGTCTGCAACTGGGTGGGTTTCCACTGGGTGCTCTGGTTTCCTCCCACATCTCAATGAGGTGCTGGCAGATTAATTGGCTACTATATGTTCTCTCTTGGTAGAGCTAAATGTCAAAAGTATTGAAGGGGAGAGAAGATAAGATGCAGGGAATTAACCCTAATAGTTTGTAGTATCCGACATACAGTAACACTTAATAACACGTTTAATAAAAGTCTTTCTCAAAAACGATCGATGCAATCAATAGCTTATAACTTGCCTTTCGGGGCTGAGCTATTGACAACGTGGCATTTTTGCAGTGTGAACTGAAGTCTCGAAGATGCAGGACAGTTGCCATTGGGTGTGTACGGGATGAATCGAAGCAGTGGGATCCAGGCCTGAGATCAGGGAATGAGCCAATGTCCGGCCATTGCTGAAGCGGAAAGAGGCAATTCATTGCAGGAGAACTGAGACGAGGTGGGATCAAGGCAGAGCCCAGGACCAAGAGTGAGGAAAGACCCAGGGTTTAATCGACTTAAGCATAAGGCCGAATTAGAAAGGTCAGGTACTGGCCGAATCAAGGTGGCGAGGCCTAGGCCCGGGTCAGAGAGCAAGGAGCAACCTGAGGTCTGGATCATTTAAGTGCCGGGATTGAAAAGGTCAGGGTGTCGGGGCCAGAGGTGAGGGACTAGCCGGTTCAGCTCAGTGCTCCACAGGGTTTATTCATCTGTGCACTGAATTACAGCTGTGGCCGGCTCTTGGACTGGCTACAGTGATGACTGGCTTCAGGTTTGTGAATTCACTGTCGTGAACTTCATTTCTGAATGCAGTTTGCATACATCTACTGTTTGCACCGTTTGTGATTTTCTCTGCACATTGGGCGTTTGATGGTCTGTTTTTAATGGGTTCTTCTGGGTTTCTTTGTTTTGTGGCTGCCTGTAAAGAGGCAAATCTCAAGTCTGTGTATAGTATACACACTTTGGTAATAAATGTACTTGGAATTTTGACCTGAACTATTTAATTTCACACGTGTGAATCATTTGGCACATTGACCGTCACAGGATAGAGCAGAGTACAAGAATTTGAAAGTCATGTACAAGTATCTCCTGTACATGCCCCCTAAATAGGTTCTTCAGCCCACCTTCTTTGTA
This sequence comes from Hemitrygon akajei, assembly GCF_048418815.1. Classification (NCBI taxonomy): domain Eukaryota; kingdom Metazoa; phylum Chordata; class Chondrichthyes; order Myliobatiformes; family Dasyatidae; genus Hemitrygon; species Hemitrygon akajei. The sequence goes on along the minus strand of NC_133129.1, from coordinate 86,929,247 downwards.
CTGACTATGATACCAATCTTCACCTATCCCATTTGCTTTCACAAGGCCCATATCTCTCTACACCATTCCTGCCCAAGTACCTGTTCAAATTCCTTTTAAAAACTGTAATTCTGCCTGGCCTGCCTCTGGTAGCTCATTCCAGATAACCACTGTCTTCTGTGTGGAAATGACCTCTCAAATCTCCTTTAAATTCCGTTCGTTTGTTATGTGCCATGTCGTATGACATGGGTGATCATAGTCTTTGACCATGATTGTTCTTGGCAACTTTTTCTAAGAAGAGGTTTACCATTGCTTTCTTCTGGGCAGTGTCTTTACAAGACGGGTGACCCCAGCCATTATCAATACTCTTCAGAGATTGTCCGCCTGGCATCAGTGGTCACATAACCAGGACTTGTGATATGCACCCCCGAGTCATACAACCTTCCACTACCTGCTCCCTGATTGAGGGCTAAGCAGGTATAACATCTTGCACAAGGGCAACCTGCAAGTCAAGGGAAGGAGCACCTTACACCTCCTTCGGTAGGGATGTATCTCCACCCCAGCTAATTAAATTCCCAATTTTTCTCAGTCAAGGTGCCACAGTAGTGCAACGGTTGGTGTGATGCTTTTACATCCAGTTTGGAGTTCAAGTCTGTCTCCATTCTGTAAGGAGACTGTATGTCCTCCCCATAGAAGATGTGGGTTTTTCCTGGGTGCTCCAGTTACCTCCCACAGCCTAAGGACGTAGGTAAATTGGTTGTAACCCCCTGGGTCGCCTCAGGCTCGCTCAGCTCGTTCTCGTCTAGGGGGAGCAGCCTTCAGCCCCGCCAAACTGGGTAATCAGCTGGTGTGGATGCTGTGTGATGTCCCCGCCTCACCCAAAAACAGACAGTACACCTTATGCGATTAAATGAGTACAATTTATAAGGGTTACTATAACTAAGTGATTAATAACGATACAGTATATATGAAGGAAAAGAAAATAAAGAAAAGGCGCCAAACTTATCAATGTCCAAACCACTTCGAGCACAACCATTGGAGCTCAATTACTGAAGTCTTCTGGCCACCATTCGATCCCCTCCGAACTCCTCGACTCGCAGCTCAGGACCACCCAAAGTGGTCAACCAAGCACATCTATCTTCGTCTCCTCTCCTTGGGATACCTCCTGGCCTCGGACCCCCGCTTGGGGTCTGTTCCTCGCCCAGTTTACAGCATCATGTCCTCTCTCTCTCACCCCATCGCGCCAATCTCCCCAAAATGCCCGCCAACAATAGCTTACAGACTCAGAAGAAAGAACAACATTAATCCCAATTGGTTTATACAGGAATACAGTTCTCGTTATCAGTAAATTTTAACCCAAACAAGCTTCCAGCGCTCTCTCGCAACAAAGAAGCATTCCTACTTTTAACAAACAAAGAAGCCATTTTGATTAACATACGCAGTAACAAAGAAAAAGAAGAAACCCCCATTTACGTGGTTGTTGTAAATTGTCCCGTGATTAGGCTAGGATTGATCGGGTTTGTCAGGGTTGCTGGAACAGCACGGATTGAAAGGCTGTAAGGGCCTACTCCGTGCTGTAGTGCCAAATAAATAAATCTTTCCCTTCTTCACTCAGAGGGTGGTGAGAGTGTGGAACGAGCTGCCAGCACAAGTGGTGCATGCGAGCTTGACTTCGATGATTAAGAGAAGTTTGGATAGATACATGGATGGTAGGGGTAGGGAGGGTTATGGTCCTTGTGCAGGTCGATGGGATTAGGCAGTTTAAATGATTCAGCACAGACTAGATGGGTCAAAGGGCCTGTTTCTGTGCTGTTTTTCTATTACTCAACTGTACCCCCCCCCTCGAGTTTTAGACTGCTCTCCCCTATGAAAAAGACTCTGAATATTCCAAAAGAATTTATACACCCCTGGAAGGTCACCCCTTGGTCGCCAGTAAGAATAAGCCCAGCCTCTCTAGTTTCTTCCTAGAACTACAGACCTCCATTCCCAGCCACATCCTGGTGAGTCGCTTCTGTAATCTCTCCGCTGCTACCTACATTAAAGAATAAACAAGCCCCCATGCCGCAAACAGAAATTGTAGCATCCACTTCATTGGAGAGAACAGTCTGATAACAGATTTTAGGTTATCTGCAACACAGGAGACTCTGCAGGTGCTAGAAATCCAAGAAATGCTGGAGGACTCAGCAGGTCTGGCAGCATCTATGGAAAGGAATAAACAGTTGACATTTTGGGCCGAGACCCTTCATTGGGGCTGGAACAGAAGAGGAAAGAAGCCTGCATAAGGAGGTAAGGGGAGGGGAAGGAGAACAAACTGGACGGTGATAGGTGAGGCCAGGTTGGTGGGGGGGCAGGGGGGGGGGAATGAAGTAAGAAGTTAGGAGGTGATAAGTGAGAAAGGTAAAGGACTGGAGAAGAAGAAGGATTTCATGGTAGTCAACCATTTCAAATCCAATCAATATTTCCATTCTGACATTGGTCCATGGTCTCCTCCACTGCCATGATGACACTGGTCTCAGATTGGAGGAGCAACACCTTACATACCATCTTGGTAGCCTCCAACCTGATGGCATGAACATCAATTTCTCTAACTTTTGATAATTTCCCACCTTCCCCTTTCCTCTTCTTCAATTCACCATTCTGACTCCTCTCTTACCTCTTCTGATCATCTCCCTATCTCCTACCCATGGTGCCCCTCCTCCTTCCCTTTCTCCCATGGTCTATTCCCCTCTCCTATCAGATTCCTTCTTCTTCAACCCTCTACCTTTTCCACCTGCCTCCTCCCAGCCTCTTACTTCATCCTTCCTTCCCCACCAACCTAGCTTCACCTATCACCTTCCCCCTCCTCCACCTCCTTGTACTGGCATCTCCCCCCTTCCCTTTCCGTCCTGATGAAGGATCTAAGGCAGGAACATCAATTGTTTATTCCTCTCCATGGGTGCTGCCTGACATGTTTGAATTTCTGCATCCTTAATAAGGACAGCCATCAGAGTATTTGCCCCATCAAGGATCTTGGTGGGAACATTTTTACCCAGAAGGTGGTTGGACTCTGGAACGTACTGCCAAGGGTTTGGCAGAGGAAGAGACTTTCATAATATTTTGAAGTCATCTAGACAATTGTAGGACATAAGACCATAAGACATAGAGCAGAATTAGGCCATTTGTCATCAAATCTGCTCTGCCATTTCATCATGGCTGATCCATTTCCCTCTCAGCCCTAATCTCCTGCTTTATCCCCATATCCCTGCATGCCCTGACTAATAAACAATCTATCAATCTCTGCCTTAAATACACCCAAAGACTTGGCCTCCACAGCTGCCTGTGGATATGAATTCCACAGATTCACCACTCTCTGACTAAAGAAATCCCTCCTCATCTCCGTTCTAAGTGTACACCACTCTGTCGTGATGCTGTGTCTCCTGCCATAGGAAACGTCCTCTCCACATCCACTCTGTCGAGGCTTTTCAATATCTGATAGGTTTCAATTAGGTCACTTCTCATTTTCTGAATTCCAGTGAATACGGGCCCAGAGCCATCAAACACTCTTCATATGGCACGCCTTTCTATCCTAGAATCATATTTGTGAACCTCCTTTGAACCCTCTCCAATGCCAACAAATGGGCCCAACAAAAGGGCCCAAAACTGCTCACAATGCATAATCGTGAGGCCTCACCAGTGCTTTATACAGCGTTAAAACTGCATCCTTGCTTTTATATTCTAGTCCTTTCGAAATGAATGCTAACATTGTAATTGCCTTCCTCATCACCGACTCAACCTGCAAATTAACCATAGGGAATCCTGCACCAGGACTCCCAAATCCCTTTGCACCTCAGATATTTGAATTTAGTCTATGCTTTTACTTCTTCTACTAAAGTGCATGACCATACATGCACTTCCCAACACTGTATTCCATCTACCACTTCTTTGCCCATTCTCCTAATCTGTCTAAGTCCATCTGTAACCTCTCTACTTCCTCAAAACTACCTGTCCCTCCACCTATCTTCAATCAACGTAAACCTGGCCACAAAGCCACCAATTCCATTGTGTTACAGTTTTATGGAGAGATTGGGTTCCTAGAAAATCTACCATGATTGTCATAAGGCAAACACCCTTTTCCCATTGAATCCCACGTTATAAGAGGAGATGGGCTCCTATGAGAGGCCTGTCTCTCATGCGCAATTTCCCTGGTGGAGTGCCTTCTCTAGGCAAGGGGATTCTGATTGTATTGTAGGCAAAAAAGAAAGAGAAGTTGGATTTAATTAACCAGAAATTATTCACCCCTCTTCTCCCCTTTCCATCAAACAGAAGATACAAAAGCCAGAAAGCACATGCCACCAGGCTCAAGAACAGCTTCTACCCCACTATTGAGGTGTCCCCTAGTATGAAAATTTATTGAGATACAACAGGGAACAGGCCCTTCCAGCCCTTTGGTTCACGCTGCCCAGCAACCCCCAATTTAGCCTTGGCTAATGACAGGACAACGTACAAAGAAAATATAACCTGCTAATGGGTACATTTTCAGACTGTAGGAGGGAACTGGAGTACCCGGAGGAAAACCACTCAGTCACTGGGAGAATATACGAACTCCTTACAGACAGCAGCAGGAAATGAACCCGCATCACTGGCATTGTAAAACGATGAGCTAACCACTACGCTACTGTGTGATGGGAATCGAACCCGGATCAGTGGTATTGTAAAGCGTTGTGCTAACCACTACGCTACTGTGTGATGGGAATCGAACCCGGATCAGTGGTATTGTAAAGCGTTGTGCTCACCACTACACTACCATGTGATGGGAATCGAACCCAGATCAGTGGTATTGTAAAGCGTGTGCTAACCACTACGCTACCATGTCACCCTAAGATGGTAAATGTGACAATAATAATTACCAATGAACATTGTTTGATAAAGTATCCTTGTATAAGTAGCAAGGCCTTGTCAGTTTCCAAAGCAAATCTCTTAAGTGGCCTCACACTGTGAATCAGTAATCCCTGTGATTATTGTCCTTGGTAAAGTAGTTTAGTTCTCTCGTGCACTTTGTGCTTATTTATTTATTTATTCCAGTTTAAGATGGTGTTAGTGGCGACTTCTGGCTGGTGGCTGAATTGAAGAAGCAGTGTCCGGACCCCAGAGCATATCGAAGAGACTGAACCCGATGTTTGGACGGCAATTTAGATGCTAGGGCAGATTAGAAAGGTCAGGGTGTCAGGGCTTGAGACAAGGAACAGGCCCGTTCAGCTCACTGGTCCATGATGTTTATTCAGCTCTGCATTGAAATATGGGTCTCAGATTCTCTTTGTGGACTACAGTTCAGAACGCTATTTGCTTGTGTGTCCTGTTTGCATGGTTTGTTCTTTTTTCTCTGTACATTGGGTGTTTGACGGTCTTTTTTATGGGTTCTTTGGGGTTTCTGTGTTTTGTGGCTGCCTGTAAGGAGCCGAATCTCAAGGCTAAATAATGTATACATACTTTGTTAATAAATGTACTTCGAACTTTTGAACTTTGAACTTAAGGATTGAGCTGTTATTGTCTATCTCAAAGCTTTGGCAGTGATTTGTGAATCCTGTAAGCACAAACCCCTGTTACACGAATTGCAGTAACACAACACTTGAATTGCCACGACACAGAAGGCTACAGACTTAATGGGGGGTGTATGGGATAAGTGCCCATGAATACAATGGCTGGCATGGATAGATGGGCAGAAGGGCCGGTTTCTGTGCTGTACATCTCTAATACCTTGACACCTTACTGCTGAGAGTCAGGAGAGCAGGGAGACTGAAGTGTTACCTGACAGAGCCCAGGTCGAGTTTATGGAGAGACAGTTATTGAACAGCAGAATAGGATGGTGAACATCAGGCAGCAGAGATCACTAGAATTTAACCAGCGCGGTCCAAATGCCCGATTGTTAGTACCCCTGGCACAAAACCCATAGACGTTGCAGTCTGAGGAAGGCAAAACCATACAGATCTTCAGTCAGTATTGTTCCAGTTCAGTAGAAACCAGCAATGACGCTCCCACTGTATTGGTTAATAAGACCTACAACATGTATCACCTATCACAGGATTTTATGCCATTTATAGCATTCCAAATTATCACATGAAAATTAAATTCATTAAAAATGACTGAAGTCTTCATAATCAAGGAGCTGGAAGGTAGGATGGTAGCTGTCTGCTGCACAGAATTAGATAACTAATACTGCTCAATTAGTTCCCCTCGGAGATACGATTAATTCATCTCTGAGTAAGTTCCATCTTTCATCTTGCTCCATTCAAAACCTCCCCCCCACCAGTAAAGGGGGTGAAAAGAAAGTTGTTTTGCATTTGCACAGTGCATGTGGCATGTGTCTCTTCTCAAAGAACATTAGAACCCCACGAACACATTACAAGAAGGTACAACAGTGATTATATTTTATTAGGAGTTTCGGGAGATTTGATATATCACCAAATTTCTACAGATGTACCGTGGACAGCATTCTGACTGGCTGCATCACCATTTGGTATGGAGGGGCAGGCTACTGTACGGGATCAAAATCAGCTGCAGAGAGTTGTGAACTCATTCAGCTCCATCATGGGCTCTAGCCTCCATCGTATCCCAGACATCTTCAAGGAGCGATGCCTCAAAAAGGCGGCATCCATCATTAAGGACCCCCATCACTCAGGTCATGCCCTCTTCTCGTTGCTACCATCAGGGGGAAGGTACAGGAGCCTGAAGATACACACTCAATGATTCAGGAACAGCTTCTTCCCCTCTGCCATCAGATTTCTGAATGGACATTGAACCCATGGACACCACCTCACTACTTTTTAATTTTCTTTTTGCACAACTTATTTAATGTATATACACTTACTGAAATTCACACTTTTTTCTCTATTATTATGTATTGCGCTGTATCGCTGCTGCAAAGACAGCAAACTCCATGACATATGCCCGAGATATTAAACCCAATTCTGATTCTAACCATTAAAACAAAAGGGGTGTAGAAACACTTTCTCTCGGAGGATGGCGAATCTCTGGAATTCTCAAGGGTGCTGGAGGCCAGATTTTAAGGAGAGAGATAAATGAATTGAGGATGATGGGGAACTGGCGCAGAAGAGGAGTTGCAATGTTGTCGTTCATTTCGAGAAGACTGGAATATAAGAACAAAGGTGTAATGCTAATGTTGAAGTTTCTGAAAAAGCCCTGCTTTGACCTGTTGAGTTTCTCCAGCAGACAGTGTGTTGCTCCAGATTCCAGCATCTGCGGTCTGCTGTGTCTCCAGGATCAGCTACCTCAGCTGTGTAGTGGGATCACTCCATTAGAAATGTGTCTTCAACTCAAAGCCCAGAAAATCAAACCAATCCCAAGTTAGAATTGAGCTGGACACTCACTGGCTGGGGACTTCAATAGCCTCAGCGATATGGCTGGATGACCTTGCAACACCAACAGGACAACAGCTCCAGACTCTTGACGGACACGGTTAAAGATGTAAAGTTGTGCGACACCTGCAGGTAGACCACACTTGGACCAAATCAGCAAACTCAAGATAAAACCATAAGATATAGGAGCAAAATTAGGTCATTTGGCCCATCACATCTGTTCTGCCATTACATCATGGCTGATCCATTTCTCTCTGCCCCAATCTCCAGTAACCCTTTATGACCGAACTAATCAAAAATCTATCAACTTCTGCCTCAAATATACATACATAGAATGTAGAAACCTATAGCACATTACAGGCCCTTCAGCCCACAATGTTGTGCCGCCCATGTAACCTACTCTAGAATTTCCCTAGTATAGCCCTCTATTTTCCTAAGCTCCATGTAACTATCTAAGAGGCTCTTAAAGGACCCTATTGTATCTGCCTCCACCACCGCCTCCTGCAGTGCATTCCACACACGCACCACTCTCTGTGTGAAAATCTTACCCCTGACATCCCCTCGGTACCTATTTCCAAGCACTTCAACACTATGCCCCCTCATGGTAGCCATTTCAGCCCTGGGGAAAAGCCTCTGGCTATCCACATGATACCCAATGATTTGGTCTCCACAGTGGCCTGTGGCAACAAATTCCACAGATTCACCACCATCTAACTAAAGAAATTCCTCCTCATCTCCATTCTAAATGGGCGTCCCACAATTCTCTATGCCCTCTGTTCCTAGACTCCCTCAGCAAAGGAAACACCCTCTCCACATTCATTATATCGAGACCTTAACATTCAATAGGTTTCAGTGATGTCACATCTCATTCTTCTGAATTCCAGGGAGTGGAGGCCCAGAGCCATCAAATGCTCCTCAAATGATAGCCCTTTCAATCCCAGAATCGTTTTCATGAACTTCCTTTGAACCCTCTGTAATGTCAGCATATCCTGGGGCCCAAAGCTGCTCACAATACTCCAAGTGAGGCCTCACCAGTGCTTAATAAGTCTTAACATTACACCCTTGCTTTTATATTCTAGTCCTCTCAAAACGAATGCTAACACCACATTTGTTTTCTTCACCACTGATTCAACCTGCACATTATCTTCCAGGGAATCCTGCACAAGGACTCCCTAGTCGCTTTGCTCCTCGGATTTTTGAATTTTCTCTCCATTTAAGAAATGGTCTACACTTTTATTTCTTCTACCAAAGTGCATGACCATACAGTTCCCAACACTGTATTCCATCTGCACCTTCTAAAACTTCCCTACTACCTGCCCCTCCACCTATCTGCGTATCATCTGTACACCTGGCCACAAACTTGGTACCAATTAGACTTCCTCTTCACATCGAAGGCAGTGTCAGACCCACCGATGTCACCCCGGTCTTATTCTCCAATCGCTGCCTCCTTACAGCCTCCTGTCACCTACGGGAAGACCAGAAAGCAGGTGGAAGGGTGAGGAGGAAGTTGACCATTGAAGCCCCTCTTGAATTACCTGATTCACTGGTGGGAAGCAATCAAGGAGGACATCAAGATATTCCTCATCCACAAAGGGGTTCAGAAAGCAAGCCAGGATCAGAGGGAACTGTATAAACTCCAGACAGAGTTACAGAAACCTCTCCTTCCGCAGTCAAAGGGGCCCGCAAGCCCATTACTTTGCCTCTGAATCCTCCAAGATCATCTTCTGATCCAAGGTCCACAGCATAGAACAGGGTGAGATGTGCTCACATTTCTTCTTCCAAAAGATTCACACGAGGAGTTCAATGACCACAGACTTAAGGAAGAGGACAGCTCAGTAGCATTCTCACAGATGGATGCATTGAGGATCTGTAGATCCTTCTGTCCTCCAAGAGGACCACAACTTCATCATGGTTTGGAGGCTTGCATGCCTCAATGTCAAAGGGCAAAGCCAAGACTAAGAGTGGTCCACCGGTCCTCCAGGTTTGGGTGTTCAGTTCGGGGCTGACAACCCTGAGTTGTAAAACAAAATTGTTACTGAAACAGCAGTGAAGAATCCTTTTACATCTGAGTGTGACTGTATTCCTGACTCTCCACCCGGGACTTGCAGTAGTGAAAACAGAGGGGAAGTTACTGACATGGTGAAGGAAGCCCTGAAGACCGCTGGACACACAGAGATAGAGAAGCTTCATTGCTGCCCTAAATGCCAGCAGCATAACGGGCAGTAACTGAGATTCTTCTATGCCAGTCTGTATGACAGAAAGTCCACAGACAGCATAGTCTCCCAGAACATCCTGTCGTCTATCATGGAGGTGCTAGACGACAGCAAGTGGGAGTGGCTAGACCTGCCGTGGGCTCTGGAGGAGCAGACTGGCTCATACCAGCTGAATTGTACTCGGCTCTGAGGGACAGGATGGGCCAGGTCCTGCTGGAAGTGTACAGTGCTATGCTTCTAGCAGGCTGCATGTCGGACTCCACGAGAAGGAGCACCATTGCCCTCATCTACAAGCAGAATGGGGAGAGGGATGATGTCAGGAATCAGAGACCCATTTTGCAGATGAACGTGAGTTATGTGATCCAAGGCCATTGCCAAAAGGGATGGGAAGTCTGCTCTGGGAAGCTGATTCACCTGGACCAAACCTGTGCTGTACCTGGCAGGAAGATCTTTGACAACCTCGTGCTGCTCCGGGATATCATCACCTCTGTGCAAGTCAGAAGTCAGGTGGTGGGGAGTGGGGGTAGATGTTGGGATGGATACATGCCTGCTCAGCTTGGACTAGGAGAAAGCTTTTGATAGGATATCACATAAAATACTCTCCAAAATAGGCTTTGGGCAGGAATCAGGAGTTGGATCTGATACTCTACATGGACATCCACAGCACAGTCTAAACCAAAGAGCGGGAAACAGATAACTTCCCCATCGAATCTGGAGTCGGACAGGGTTGCCCACTCCTCCACCCTGTTTGTGTGTTGTACAGAACTCTTTGTGTGAGCCATCAGGAAGGATGCTGGAAATCCAGAGCAACACACACACAATGCTGGAGGGACTCAGCAGGTCACGCAAAATTAATTCAACACTTTGTGCCGAGACCCTTCTTCGGGACAGAGCATAAGAGGGGTGATGCTGCCGGGCAGTGGAAGGACCCAGGTGAAATGTCCCTGTACCCGGAGAAAATTGCCATCTTCGGCTCACTGGCTACTGCATCTGAAAAGATTTTGAGCTGACATCGGGAGACATAGTCAGCCCTACAGATGCTGGGAATCTGGGTCGGAGTGGTCAAGCCATGTAAGGAGCAGACAAGAAAGGTGAAAATAGTGTCTGTGGAAACAGCGTTTTCTGTCAGTAATTAGGAAGGAATTGGCCATCAGGTGCAAAGCGTTCATGGAGCTGTTGTACTTGGCAGAGGTATGACCTTATTCCTCATTCCTTTGCCTCCATATCACCCAGGATATCTTCTAGTTTACCTTGGGGTCCAAGGTGTAGTGAGTCTGACAGATCATGGTGCACAAGTCTCCCGAAAATGGGAGACTTGTATCCTGATGACCACCTTTGTGTATGTCTGTCTCAGTTAGTGTGTGGACCCAATGTACGTGGGCACCAAGTTTCGCTAAGGTTCTCCCTGTGCCTGGTGTTGTGGAAGATGAACCAGGCCCCGTTACTGTGCAACATCCCAGTCAGCTGGACATTTCTGCACTGCCTGACCTTTGTGGGGAGTTTTTCCAAAGTAATCCCTTTGACAACATCCATCAGCCCATGATCAGCGAGGAACAACTGCAGACATTGTGGGAGAGAGATGTAATGGATTCTGTGGGTTTGACCAAATCATCTGGCCAAACACCTCATTGTTCAATCTAACCCATGAAGCTCAGAGACCTCACTGGGCTGGTGGTGAAAGGGGAACTCCTAGTCAGAGTCTCGATCCACATATCACTCGCAATGCACATCCCCTCTGGATGGCTGTGCTGGGGAAGAGATAGAGAGACAGTCACCCACCTCCTTACAGATTGGGTTTGCTAAGAGGGTGTGGAGATGAACGTATGGGTCTTCCCGAGCAGCTGTGTAACAGAGCCCTCTCCGAGTTATGGTGCTGTCCCCAGGGACACATGCTGAGACAGAGACCAACTCAGCTCGAGGAAGGGCGCCCTTTGGTCTGCCCGAAATCTGTCCGGGATGACTGTGGAGGGACGCCACCGAGTAGCACATCCCGATCAGCAGGAGTACGTGCTGAGGGATGCACTGAAGCTCACTGTGGCCAACATAATTGATCTGCTGGGAAGAACCACAGTCTCGCCTTCTCCCGCTACCGCACACTTAGGGGCTGAATTGCGTGGGGCAGCCCCTCGAACAATGCAAAGTGTCATGCGCTCTATGGGTTCCTGCGGCTGGAATCGGGTTTCTCCAGCACCTGCATTTATTAATCGTTAAGCTGAGGTGCTTTCCGTTTAACCTTGTCAAGTTAATTGTGGGTGGCACGGGTTTCCCACATTCTATGATTATTTAAAGGGGACTCCTGTTTAGCACTGGAGAGGCGTCCCTGTGCCACAGTGCACACTTGCAGGACTGGACCCAAGTGCACAGTGGACGCCAGCAGTGACTCAACCCTGGTGCAGAGTCCTTGTATTTTTGTGGAGATAGATTTGTGTCTCTGTGTCGCTTGGTCATGCTTCCAATGCTCTGTTGGTATCCCTATGTCTAACCTCTTGTTTCCGTCTCTTCATGGGGAGTCTGCCGTTCCTCCGCTCCGGATCGAGTCATCGCCAGACTCACCATGACAGAGTCTGCCATCCTCCACACCTGGGCTGAGTCATCTCTAGCACCCACTGTGACAGAGTCTGCCGTTCCTTCGCCCTTGGGTCCAGTCCTGCGAGTCCGCACTGTGACAGTGAAGGATATCATTCAGAGTGGGGGTGGGCTCATGAGTAACAACGGTGCTCTGTTTGTGTTGCATTTTCTTTAAATAAGCTGGGCGGCAAGGCCTCGGCCTGGAGCATATCACTGCGGCAGTGCCTGGGTCCTAGTGATCTGGTGTTTGGGTGGTTTAAATGCCATCCCAGATGACGGGAAAGACAGGAGGTCGGGATCGGAGGTGGGGCTGATTCTGCTCGTTCTTCCACCATGTTCACACCTCTCTCCGCAGCACTGAGGCTGTGAGACTGCTCGGCTACTCCACGCTTCATGTCCGCGAGCTTCACGGTGTGATGAACCTAGACCGAGGCCATGGGGCCACTCCGGCTGCTCAGGGCTCCGGGCCTGTGGACTCAACTTGTCCGCGAGCTTCACGGTGTGATGAACCGAGGCCATGGGGCCACTCCGGCTGCTCAGGGCTCCGGGCCTGTGGACTCAACTTGTCCGCGAGCTTCACGGTGTGATGAACCGAGGCCATGGGGCCACTCCGGCTGCTCAGGGCTCCGGGCCTGTGGACTCAACTTGTCCGCGAGCTTCACGGTGTGATGAACCTAGACCGAGGTCATGGGGCCACTCCGGCTGCTCAGGGCTCCGGGCCTGTGGACTCAACTTGTCCGCGAGCTTCACGGTGTGATGAACCTAGACCGAGGCCATGGGGCCACTCCGGCTGCTCAGGGCTCCGTGCCTGTGGACTCAACTTGTCCGCGAGCTTCACGGTGTGATGAACCTAGACCGAGGCCATGGGGCCACTCCGGCTGCTCAGGGCTCCGGGTCTGTGGACTCAACTTGTCCGCGAGCTTCACGGTGTGATGAACCTAGACCGAGGTCATGGGGCCACTCCGGCTGCTCAGGGCCTGTGGACTCAACTTGTCCGCGAGCTTCACGGTGTGATGAACCTAGACCGAGGTCATGGGGCCACTCCGGCTGCTCAGGGCCTGTGGACTCAACTTGTCCGCGAGCTTCACGGTGTGATGAACCGAGGCCATGGGGCCACTCCGGCTGCTCAGGGCTCCGGGCCTGTGGACTCAACTTGTCCGCGAGCTTCACGGTGTGATGAACCTAGACCGAGGTCATGGGGCCACTCCGGCTGCTCCGGGCTCCGGGCCTGTGGACTCAACTTGTCCGCGAGCTTCACGGTGTGATGAACCTAGACCGAGGCCATGGGGCCACTCCGGCTGCTCAGGGCTCCGGGCCTGTGGACTCAACTTGTCCGCGAGCTTCACGGTGTGATGAACCTAGACCGAGGCCATGGGGCCACTCCGGCTGCTCCGGGCTCCGGGCCTGTGGACTCAACTTGGTTCGGAACGTTGTTGCTTGCTTTTATTCTTTGCACGATTTCTGTTTTCGTCTCTTTCTCTGCGCATCGGGTGTTGGCTTTTTTTTCTAATTGGGTTCTTTCGGGTTTCTTGTTTTCTGGCTGCCTGTAAGCAGATGGACCTCAAGGCTGTATAATTTATACATTTTTTGATAATAAATGTACTTTGAACTTTGAATGTAACAGCCATGAATGTAAACATTATTTACACAGTTTCTGCCTTTGTATGGAATTTTATTGTGAATAAAGTTTAGCTTTGAAATTTAAAAATATACCCAACCTTTGGGATTTCTGAACAATCATATTGGTTACTGTACTTTCTTTGAAACCTTGGGATGGACACTTCCTGTCCTGGGTAACGTTGTAGTGATGTTTGCTTCCTCAGGGATCTTTACATTGACTGGTGCCTGTGACCCTGTCACCACTCCTGTACAGAAATACACCCAGTAGTCACTTCGTCATAGAAAGTCCAGCACAGAAACAGGCTTTTTCAAAATTACTTACATCTTTCTTGTAGGTAGATGATCAAAACTGCACACAATACTCTAAATTATGCCTCGCTGAAATCTTGTACAACTTCAACATAACATCCCATCTCTTTTACTCAATACTTTGATTTATGAAGGCTTTATTAGGTACCTCCTGTATAAAGAGGCTGCTGAAAGTATTTTCCTGGTCTTCTGCTGCTGTAGCCCATCCACCTCAATGTTCAATGTGTTGAACCTTCAGAGGTGCTCTTCTGTACACCACTGTTGTAACATTTGATTGAGTTATTGTGAACTTCCTGTCAGCTTGAACCAGTCTGGCCATTCTCCGCTGACCTCTCTCATAACCTCTCTCTCATTTTCTGCCCACAGAAAATGCCACTTTTTGTTTTTGCACCATTCTCTGTAAACTCTAGAGACTGTTGTGTGTGAAAATCCCAGGAGATCAGCAATTTCTGAGATACTCAAACCACCCCATCTGGCACCAGCAATCATTCCATGATTAAAGCCACTTATATCACATTTCTTCCCCATTCTGATGTTTGGTCTGAACAACAACTGAACCTCTTGACCATGTCTGCCTGCTTTTATGCATTGAGCTGCTGCCACAGAACTGGCTGATTAGATATTTGCATTAACGAGCTAGTATACTAGTGGACCTAGTATAATGGCCACTGGGCACATGGTGCATAAAATGAAAGAAATCGATTGGAGTGTTAAATCATCTTCGAGTCATCGTGACTTTTGTAAGGTTACCACTCATCCTCCGACCCTTCAAGGAGTGAAATAAATCTTTATGGCAACATCCTAGTGAATAGATTACAACTGGGTCCTTTCAGAAGCAAATAAGCTTTGGTAACTAAATATTAAAGTTCAAAGTAAATTTATCATCAGAGTACATATATGTCACCATATACTGCCCTGACATTAATTTTCTTGTAGGCGTTCACTGTAAAATAGAAAAGAACACAACAGAGTCAATGAAAAACTCCACACGAAGGCAACCAATGGGCAAAAGTCGCAAAATTGTGCAAATAGAAAAAGAAAGTAATAATAATAGATTGGTAAGTAATAAGTAATATTGAGAACACGAGTTGTTGAGTATTAAAGTTCAAAGTTCAATAGTTTCAAGTACACTTGTTATCAAAGTATGTATACTATATACAACCTTGATATTTGTCTCCTTACAGGCAGCCACAAAACAAAGAAACCCAATAGAACCCATCTTAAAAAAGCACCCAATGTGCAGAGAAAGAAAAAAACAAATCGTGCAAACACTAAAAGTAAGCAAAAAGCACTCAGAACTGAAGTCCACGGAAGTAATTAGTGCGACTGTAACAAAACCCAATTTCCCTGGGGATCAATAAAGTACGTGTGGTGAACTACATATACCTGTCTGGACACACCCCTCTGCTGACTGCTCCTGTGGCTCCTCCCACAGACCCCTGTATAAAGGCGATTGGGGCACTGCTCCTCCCTCAGTCTCCAGGATGTTGTGTGGTGGTCTCTTGCTACTAATCGTGGTCTCTTGCAGCTAATAAAAGCCTATCATTTGCCTCCCGTCTCCGAGAGTTATTGATGGTGCATCAGTACGTCTGTCTGTCTGATTCCACTGCTGCAAAGCCAGTCATCACTGCAGCCGGTCCAGGGACGTATTTGTTGCAGGTCGCAACCCCAGTTCAGCACAGAACTGAAATGGCTCATCCCTTGTCCCCGGCCTGACATCCTGAGCATTTCAATCTGGTCTGGCACTTAAATTGTCCAAACCTCAGATCGTTCCTCGCCCTCAGACCTTGTCCCTGCCGCCTCATTACACTCTTGGGCCTGCCCACCACCTCGACTTGACCTGTACTCAACCTTTTTAATTCAGCCCAGCATTTAAATCAATCAAACCCCTGGTCGCTCCTTGCTGTCAGACCCAGGCCCAGGCCCTGCCACCTCAAGTTGCCTCCAAGCCCGGTCCAACAATGGCCAAATATTGGCTCATTCCCCGCTCTCGCATGCCACACCATCCTGCACCTTCGAGACTTCAGTTCACACTGCAAAAATGCCAAGTCACACAGCAGGTTCAAAAGCTCATCTCCGACAGGGAAGTTACAGACTATTGATGGAAGTAAGCTGCAGACATTGTAAAGGATTGAAGTAAGCCACAGAGAGATGTAAAATTAGTCATCTGTATCATGGGTAATAGCCTCCGTAGTATCTAAGACATTTCCAAAGAGCAATGCCTCAAGAAAGGTGATGTCCATCATTAAGGACCCCCACCACCCAGGACATGCCCTCTTCTCATTGCTACCATCAGGGAGGAGGTACAGGAGCCTGAAGACACACACTCAACGATTCAGGAACAGCTTCTTCCCCTCTGCTGTCTGATTTCTGACATTGAACCCATGAACACTACCTCACTACTTTTTTATTTCTGTTTTTGCACTACTTATTTAACTCTTTAATATACGTATTTATATTTACTGTAGTCCAGTTTATTTTTTCTCTATATTTATCATGCATTGTACTGCTGCTGCAAAGTTAATACATTTCACGACATATTCTGGTGATGTTAAACCTGATTCTGATACTAATTGTTCACCAGAAAAAGTGTGAATAATATAGTATTTAGTAATTACATCTTCCACACAAAACCTGTCTCAAATTTGGTTCTTAAAGGTGTTGGTTCACATACTGATTGACCTTTAAATGTCAAATTATATTCATTGTGTATCACGTGTGCTCACTGCTGAGATAATATCCCACATACTTCTAAAGCAGCTTCAGGTGTCTCCCACATCTCCTCAACCTTTCTCACTTTACTTGTAATGTCATGAGTCATAAGAGTCATACAGTACCTAGGCAGGCGATTTGGCCCATCACGTAAATACCAACCATCTATGTTCATACCGGGGTGTATGGGGCACCCTGGGAGAGGTAGCACCTGTGGTGATGGGGCTTGTTGTGTCCATTCTGGGGCAGCTCACTCACCTTTGGTCCCCACCGGACACTCAGCTCTCCCGTGGCTCCACGTAGCTGTTTGCTTTCGACAGCAGCCACTCCTCGGTACACCGCTTCGACAGGTGGGCTAAACCAGGTGAGGGTAGCAGGCGGCCGCAGACCCCGGTGAATTAGGGACATGGCTATCCTAGCAGGCGAAGTTAGCTCTGCAAGACTGGGTGGTTGAGGTCTACAGTGAGATCCAAAGGCCAAGAAGGCAGTTCTGTAAAGCTCCATGAACAGTGAAGGGCATGGCAAGGATCAGAAGTCACAGTCATCCATTTCAGCCAAGGAAGACCCCAGTCTCTGTCGCTTGCTTGCTCGTACCACTGGACCCAGACTTCTGAGGTTGAGGGTGGAACTGCCCCGGTGCATCAGCTTTTCCACTTTAAAATCTCTCCTGCAGAGTTCAGCTGTCACAGTCGGACACAACAGACAACCACCACATTCATCCTGTTTACCAATACTTGGTCTGTAGCTATGGCTCCAGTCTAGGTTGAACCTAGTCCAGACATGTATTCAACTTTGCCCTCTCAAACCAGTTCTAGATACCACATACCCTCTGAGGGAAAGCATTCTTCCTCAGATCTCCTCTAAGCCTCCAACTTCTCGACATAAAACTATGTGACATCTTTGTTGTGGGGCAAAGGTTTCCCACTATCCACCAGATCTATGCTCCTTGCAATTTTGTAAAAACCAATGGTGCCCGCGAACAAATGCGTCATCTTCCATCTTCTTTTTATTTAGATATGGTTCTGCAGCTGTCAGAGCCTGTAATCTACATTCTGGAGGTGTGGTTTCAGGCCAACTGGGCGATCCGGTGCTTTGCTGTCTCCGAGGGTGTCCCACGCGGCTGCGAGCAAAGTGTGCAACACGGAGGTCAGGAAGCCAGGAGACTTGATCAACTCCAGCTTTCACCGATCTCTCCGATTAATGACTGAAATCATCGAGGCGGGTGAACGCTGTCTACTAGTCTCCTGGTTGCCAGCTCTGGAGAAGGTGTCTGCGTGTGGCAGTCCCTCACCCTCTCTCGCCCTCTGCTCCTGAGGCACAGTCCTCACATTCGAGTGCTCTCTCTCACTCTCCCTCACTGCTGTGGGCGGACACTGCCGGAGTAAGGTTTATTCTACACGGATTGTAGATTTGGACTTGGGTTTGTGATGTGCTCTTGCTCCTAGTTCTAGTTCTGGTTGTTCTTTTTTGTTACTGCTTTTGGGTGATTTGTGAATCGGGGCAGCCCGCAGGTAATCAACATTGAGCTGAACGGAAGTGAAATATGCCTTTTGATTTTGTGTTTTATTTTCCATGTCCTTCGCTAATTTTTTTTGCTGCCATTTGTGCAGTTTTTTTCCACACGGGTGGGGAGGGCTGTTTGATAGTTCTCTTTGAACGGGTTCTGTGGTGCTTGTTTTGTGTCTGTGGGGAAGGGCTGTAGACTGTATACATGCTTTGATCATAAGAGAGGCTCTAACCGTCATCCCTTGACATTCAGAGGCATCACCATCACTGAATTCCCTACTATCAACATCCTGGGGGTTACCATTGACAGGAAACTGAACTGGTCTAGCCATATAAACACTGTGGCTACCAGCGCAGGTCAAAGGCTAGGAATCCAGCAGCAACTCACCTCCTGACTCCCCAAAGCCTGTCCACCATCCACAAGGGTCAGGTCAGGAGTGTAATGGAAAACTCGCCTAGATGAGTACAGCTACCATAATGTCACCCTTATTCTCTTGTAGTCCATTGTATTTAGTCTTAGCCTGCCCAAAGTGTTTGGCAACATTCTCATAAATCTCCTCCAGCTTAATGGCTTCTTTCTTATAACTGGGTGACCAAAATGATTGGGCAGGTCCATGGATAGGAAAGGTTTAGCCTTGTAGGGGTTCTCAACCTAGGGTCCATAAAAAAATTGGGAACCCCTGGTGTTCATGGGTTCAATGTCCATTCAGAAATCTGATGGCAGAGAGGATGAATCTGTCTCTAAATTGTTGAGTGTGTGTCTTCAGGTTCCTGTACCTCCTCCCTGATGGTGACAATGAGAAGAGGGCATGACCTGTGTGATGGGGGTCCTCAATGATGGACGCCGCATCGCTCCTTGAAGATGTCCTGGATACTACGGAGGTTAGTGCCGATGATGGAGCTGACAGAGTTTACAACTCTCTGCGGCTTATTTCAATCCTGTGCAGTAGAATTCACAAATCAGCCAAAAGCAGTAACAGAAAAGAGCTAGAATTAGAACTAGAAATGAGAGCACATCACAAACCCGAGTCCAAATCTACAATCCGTGTAGAATAAACCTTGCTCTGGCAGTGTTCACCCACAGCATCGAGGGAGAGAGAGAGAGAGAGATCAGTCAAACGTAAGGACCTTCCCTCGGGAGCAGCGAGGGAAGGACGGCCACGTGCGGACACCTTCTCCAGCAGCAGTGAGCGAGAGGCTGGTGGACAGGCGCTGCACACTCGCCTTGGTGCTTTAATTGGCGAGAGATGGAGTCAATCATGGGAATCACACCCCACCTCCTGGCTTCCTGACCTCTGTGCCGCACGTTTTGATCACAGCCTCGTGGGACACTCTCAGAGACAGCAAAGTGCCAGATCGCCCAGTTGACCTGAAATCACATCACCAGACTGCAGATTACAGGTTCTAACAGCAGCAGAACCACACCTGGAATAAAAAGATGTAAAAGAAGTGAAAGAAGTTGTTTTGTGACCCGTCTTGAGGACGTTGCCTTTGGTAGCATTGTTCACCGGTGCTGTCTACTTAAGACACTTTGGTACACAAATAGAAAAGGCTTGGAGCAGGGATTCCCAATCTGGGGTCCACGGACCTCTCGGTTAATGGTAGGGGTCCATGGCATAAAAGTAGTTGGGAACCCTTGGTTTAGAGGGATATAGGTCAAATGCAGACCAATGGGACTAGTTTATTTGAGCATCCTGATTGGCATTCGATGGGCTGAATGGTCTAATTCTGCTCCTATATATTTAAAGCAGAGGATGGCAGGTTCTTGCTTAGTAAGGGAGTCAAAGGTAGTGGAGAGAAAGCAAGAGAATGGGGCTGAGAGGCATTATGTTTCATAACTTCAAAAGTCTAAACTAATTCAAAGGAAGACACAGGAGTCTGAGAATGCGGGTCTAACCTCGGGTTTACTTTAAACGAGCCACACACATATCACATGGTGGAGTGTTTATACATATAACCCATAATTAATTATTTAAACAAACAAGGAAGTTTAATCAACCCAATATGTATATATATAAGATGACTCAAATACTCTATCTACCTACTGCCCATTATGCTACCGGCGTTTAGGGCAGCAAAGAGGTCATTTATCTTTGGCGGTGTTCAGGGCTTCCTTCATTATGTCAGTAGCTCGATTTTCACTACTGTCAATCATGCAAGTCCCGGGTGGAGGCTCAGGAACAACGTCACACTCAGATGTAGAAGGATTCTTCGTTGCTGTCTCCATAACAATTTTTTACCAGTCAGGGTTGTCAGCCCTGAGCTGAACCCATAAACATGGAGGATCAGTGGCCTACTCTTAGTCTGTCCTCTACCCTTTGACCTGTTTGGCATGGGTGATCCTACCAAGAGCCAAAGCATACATTGCTCTCCAGGTCATTGAGGCACGCAAGCCTCCAAACCAAACGACAAGGTTGTGATCCTCTTGCAGAACCAAATATTGCTGAAGCATTAAATATACTGTACAAGAGGGATCATAAATCCATCATGATGGAATGGCAGAGCAGATCCGATGGGCTGAATGGCCTAACTCTGCTCCTACATCTCATGGTTTTATCATATGAAGAGCTGCTTCTGTATTTAATGACTGTGGGATTCAAGAGGACTGCTGAAATATTCAGATATTCACAGCCAGTCTCCAGTGCTGTGATTGCAAGTCACATTGCACCCAATTTGCACGCCACTTTTAACTTGCAATCGAAACCTTCTCCAGAGGTGACACCGCTTATTATTAACAGCAAAGTCAGGGCCAGAAAGAAGAACATTCAACTCATGTCTCTCTCCATTTCCCTTCGTTGTAAGGTGCCTGTAAAAAGATTGCCCCTTGAGCTTGCTCATCTGGAGTTAGCAGTGAAAAAACCCAAAACTATATCTTTGACGGTCTCACTATGCGGGAGTAGGCAAGACAGTCCTTCAATATCACCAGGGTGGATCCTTCATACATTTGCAGGTCTCTCCAAATCTATGTTTGGCGTACATTCTGTATGTGTTTGTCTGTACCTATGTGGCCGTGATATTGCTGCATGCAAGTTTCACATTGCACTTTGTGTGCTTGTGCACGTGAGAATAAACTTGATGTCATTTACGTCTAGATATCAGGAAGCCAGCTCCTGTACCAGCGTGGATAACTTGTCTCCATTCACTAGTGCGGGGAACAACCCAATGTTTGGACCATTTACACGCTGGGCCGGACGGATTGGAAAGGCAGGGTGGTGGGACCAGAGGCAAGGGTCGGACAGGTTCTGCTCCCTGTTCCGTGACACTTACTCCACTCTTTGCGGCACTAGGGCTGAGGCTGTGGGCCTGTTCTGAGCTCCATGATGTTTTACTCTGCTGCGTGATGAACTGAGGCTGAGGCTGTGGGCCTACTCTGGGCTCCATGACGTTTTACTCCACTGCGTGAGGAACTGAGGCTGGGGCTGTGGCTGTGGCCTGCTCCAGGCTTCACGTTGTTTTGCTCCACTGTGTGATGAACTGAGGCTGAAGCTGAGGCCATGGGCCTGATCCAAGCTCCGGGACATTTTACTCAGCTGTGTGATGCACTGGGGCTGAGGCTGTGGGCCTACTCTGAGCTCCGTGACATTTCACTCCACTGTGTGATGAACTGAGGCTGGGGCTCTGGCTGTGGGCCGGCTCCAGGCTCCGCAATATTTTACTCCATTGTGTGATGAACTGAGGCTGGGGCTCTGGCTGTGGGCCTGCTCCAGGCTCCGCAATATTTTACTCCACTGCGTGATGAACTGAGGCTGGAGCTGTGGCCTGCACCGGGCTCCGTGCCTGTGAACTCACTTTCGTTCTGAATACTGTTTTAATTGTTTGGATGATTTGTTTTTTCCCTCTCTCTCTGCACATTGGATGTTAGCTAGATTCTTTGAAGGGTTCTATTGGGTTTCTTGTTTTGTGGATACCGGTGAGGAAATGAATCTCAAGAATATATAATGTATTTAGACTTGGATAATAAATATACTTTGGACTTTATTTTCCTCAGCTCAAGCTGGTAAAGCCTGAGGTACGGACATAGCCAATCACACTCACTTCTCAATTACTAGGAACCTTTGACCTATTCTAGTGGTGTTTAGTATTGTGGCTTTCTGTCTTACTTACTACCCGTTACACCTGCTGGCGTTTAGGGCAGCAATCAAGGTCCTCTATCTCTGTCTGTCCTTACCGTCGCACTCAGATGTAGAAGGATTCTTCATTGCTGTTTCCGTAACAATTTTGTTTTACCAGTCAGGGTTGTTGGCCCTGAGCTAAACCCCCGAACCTGGATGACCAGTGGAACACTCTTAGTCTGGCCTCTACCCTTTGACCTGTTTGTCATGGGTGACCCTACCAAGAGCCAAAACATAAAGCCCTGACTCCAGCCAATATCACTCTCCGGATCATTAAGGCACACAAGCCTCCAAACCCTATGACAAGGTTGTGGTCCTCTTGGAAGTGTGGCAGTCTGAAGATTTATGTACCTAGATATTGCTGTGTTGGCCTAATTGTTTAATGCTATTGTCTAGTGACTTTGGGATGATACCAGTTATAGATATTACTATCAGGACAATGTAAACCCTGTTTATGTTCCATAGTCTTTCAATTTCCCCTTTTAGTTCAGCATATTTCTGGTGTTTTTCACATTTATTTCTGTATGTTATGTGTTAGAGTGGTGGGGTGGACATACGTCTCCACCAAAGGAGGTGTAAGATGCTCCTTTCCTCCGCTAGCCTGCCGGTCATCCTTGGGCGAGGTGTAGCACCTGCTTAGCCCCCACCCCCACCGATCAGGGTCACGTGAAGTCATGGGAGCAGCTGGAGGATGGTTGTACGAGGAGCCGGTGCATATCACAAGTCCTAGTTATGTGACCGCTGACACCAGGCAGACAATCTCTGAAGAGTATCGATAATGGCTGGGGTTACCCGTCTTGTAAAGACACTGCCCAGAAGAAGGCAATGGCAAACCATTTCTGTAGAAAAATTTGCCAAGAACAATCATGGTCATGGAAAGTCCAAGATTGCCCATGTCATACGAAACGGCACATAACGATGATGGTGTTATGTGTGTTTGCGATGGCTATATCTATCCAGTAAGTTGGTCTTGCTTTTTTATCCTGTACTATTATATCTGGATGACGTTGGATTGTCCAATGTGTAATAATGTATCGGTGTAAGAATGGAATAGTGAAGTACTGCTCGTGAGCCGTTCACAAATCTTATGGTGGTGGAGAAGAAGCTGTTCCTAAAACACTGAGTCTCATGTACCTCTTCTCTGATGTTGGTAATGAGAAGAGGGTATATCCCAGATGGCAGGGATCCTTAACGATGGATAACACCATGAGGCACCACCTCTATAGATAGATCAATAGGTCGATAGATAGATAGATAGATAGATAGATAGATAGAAAGATAGAAAGATAGATAGATAGATGGATAGATAGATCAATTTAGCAGGAGGAGTAGCGAGAGTCTTTCTCGGTTTAGTGACTGTTCAGAAATCTGACGGCGTGGGCAAGAAGCTGTTCCTAAAGCATTGTACGTGGGTCATCAGGTTCCTGTAGCTGCTCCCCAATGTCTTCGATGCACCAGCAGAAAGGCTTTTCTCCATTAGCACATCCCTTTTGGAAGTCCTACCACAGGCGAGAAGGAAAGGGGCAGTGGCCAAAACAGGGTGATGACCATCACAGAGCCCACCTCATCAATGGCTGCCAGGGAACAACGGGGTCTTTCAATGCCAAGTCGAGGCTCATGCACGATCTAAGCTCTGTGGATCTTCACCCCGCCACCCTCATGAACACTACGTCAGCATTTTGCTCTTCTTTCTGGGTACTATTTATTTAATTTTTTATGTATTACACGGTGGTGCTGCCGCAAAACAACAAATTTCTCGGCATCTATCGGTGATAATAAAACTGTTTCGGATCCTGATTCTGAATTCTAGTCACCTCATTATAGGAAGGATGTGCAATCTCTACAGAAGGTGCAGTGGAGATCTGCCTGGATTAGAGAGCATGTCTCATGAGGACAGGTTGAGTGTGTTAGGGCTTTTCTCTATGGAACGACGGAGGATGAGAGGTGATTTAGAGGAATGTAAGATGATAAGAGGCTTAAATAGAGTGGAGAGTCAAAGATCGTTTTATTCACAGGATGCCCCTGGCTAATACCAGAGGAACGTTTATGGGTGTCGGGGTGGGGATACGTCTCTACCGAAGGAGGTGTAAGGTGCTCCTTCCCCTGCTAGCCTGCAGGTCACCCTTGGGCAAGATGTAGCACCTTCTTAGCTACCCCACCCCCCACCCCCCGATCGGGGTCACGTGAAGCCATTGGAGCAGGTGGTGGATGGTCGTATGAGCAGCCGGTGCAGATCACAAGCCCTGGTTATGTGACCACTGACACCAGGCAGACAGTCTCTGAAGGGTATTGATAATGGCTGGGGTCACCCATCTTGTAAAGTCACTGCCCAGAAGGAGGCAACAGCAAACCACTTCTGTAGAAAAATTTGCCAAGAACAATCATGGTCATGGAAAGACCCTGATGTCGCTTAACATACGACACAGCACATAATGATGGTGCCAAAGGGGAGTTTAGGGAGATGTTAGAGACATTTTTTTTTTACACAGAGGGTGGTGGGTGTCTGGAATGCACTGCCAGGGGTGACGCAGGAGGCCGATACACGGTACTCAGGGCAGCATGGTAGCATAGGGGTTAGCACAACACGTTACAGCATTGGCTGTAAGGTCGGGGTTCGATTTCCGCCACTGCCTGTATGTTCTACCCGTGACTGCCTGAGTCTCCTCTGGGTGCTCCGGTCTCCTCCCACATCCTAGAGACAGGTAATGAGTTGTGGGTCTCGGAAACATGCAGATTGGCCCCACTGGTTTGATTTGACACCAATGACTGTAAGTTTCAAGGTACATGTGACAAGTAGTGGATTTGGCCCAGTCCGTGAAGACAAAGCCCTCTCCACCACTGAGCACATCTACCTGAAATCATCACCCAGAACGTCCTCTCTTCTCGCTGCTGCCATCAGGAAGAAGGTACGAGAGCCTCAGGACTCACACCACTAGGTTCAGGAATAGTTACTACCCCTCAACCATTAGTCACTTGAACCAAGGGGATAACTTCACTCAACTTCACTTGCCCCATCATTGAAATGTTCCCACAATCAATGGATTCACTTTCAAGGACTCTTCATCTCATGTCCTCAATATTTGTTGCTAATTTATTTATTATTATTATTTCTTTCTGTTTGTATTTGCAGATTGTTGACCTCTGCCCTCTGGTTGAACCCCGTAGTTGCTGCGGTCTTTCATCGATCCTGTTATCGTTACTATTCTATAGATTTGCTGGGTATGCCCACAGGAAAGTGAGTCTCAGGGTTGTATGTGGTGACATATATGTACTCTAATAATAAAATTTACTTTTAACTTTCAACTTTGAATTTTGAAATGAAGCTAATCTAATCTAATCTACATTCGGGACATCTCAAAGTTCAAAGTAAACTTTATTATCATGTCACCATCTACAACCCTGAGACGCATTTTCCAGCGGGCATACTCAGCAAATCTATAGAATAACAGGATCAATGAAAGATCAACCAGAGTGCAGAAGACAACAAACTGTGTAAGTGCAAATATAAATAAATAGCAATAAATAACGAGAACATGAGATAGTAAGATAAAGAGTTCTTAAAGTGAGGTCGTTGGATGTGTGAACATCTCAATGGATGGGCAAGTGAGCGTAGTTATCCCCTTTTGTTCAAGTGGCTGATGGTTGAGTGGTAGTAATTGTTCTTGAGTCCCGAGGCTCTGGAACCTTCTATCTGATGGCAGCAGCAAATAGAGAGCATGGCCTGGGTTTCATGTAGATGTGCTCCGTGACTGGGGGGACTTTACCTGTGATGTACTGGACTGAATCCACTACCTTTTGTCGAACTTTCCATTCAAATGCATTGGTGTTCCATACCAGGCCGTGATGCAGCCAGTCACTACACTCTCTGCTGTACATCTATAGAAGTTTTCCAAAGTGTTAGATGTCATGCTGAATTTCCGCAGATTCCTAAGGAAGTAGAGACACTGTCTTGCTCTCTTCGCAATTGCATTTTCATGCTGGGTCCAGGACAGATCCTCTGAGATAGTAACATTGGGGAATTTAAAGTTGATAACCCTCTCCACCTCTGATCCTCCGATGAGAACTGGCTCATGGCCCTCTGGTCTTCCTCTCCTGAGGGCAATACTCAGCTCCTTGGTCTTGCTGACATTAAGTGAGGGATTTGTGTGAGCTAAATTTTCAGCCTCCCTCCTGTTTGCTGGTTCATCACCACCTTTGATGCAGCCCACAACAGCAAGCTTGGTTATGGCATTGGAGCTGTGCTTAGCCACGCAGTAATAGGTGTAAGGTGAATAGAGCAGGGGGCTAAGCACACATCCCTGCGGGGTGCTCCAGTGCTGATGGAGATTGTGAAGGAGACGTTTTTGCCAATCCATACTGACTGAGGTCTATAAGCGAGGAAATCCAGGATCCATTTGCAAAGGGGGTATTAAGACCCAGGTCCTGGAACTTATTGATTTGTTTAAGAGACTCTTAGATAGGCACATAGATGACAAAAAATAGTGGGTAATGGGCTGTGCAGGAGGGAACGGTTAGATTAATCCTGGCAACACACACAAAATGCTGGTGGAACACAGCAGGCCAGGCAGCATCTATAGGAAGAAGTACAGTTGACGTTTCGGGCCGAGACCCTTCATCAGGACTAACTGAAAGAAGAGATAGTAAGAGATTTGAAAGTGGGAGGGGGAGATCCGAAATGATAGGAGAAGACAGGAGGGGGAGGGATGAAGCTAAGAGCTGGAAAGTTGATTGGCAAAAGGGATACAGAGCTGGAGAAAGGATCATAGGAAGGGAGGCCTAGGGAGAAAGAAAGGGGGAGGGGAGCACCAGAGGGAGATGGAGAACAGGCAAGGAGTGATTGCGAGAGGGGCAGAGAGAGAAAAAAGAGAGAGAGAGAAAAGAAGAAAAAAAGGGAAAATAATAAATAGATAGATAGATAGATAAATAAGGGATGGGGTAAGAAGGGGAGGAGGGGCATTAACGGAAGTTAGAGAAGTCAATGTTCATGCCATCAGGTTGGAGGCTACCCAGATGGTATATAAGGTGTTGTTCCTCCAACCTGAGTGTGGCTTCATCTTGACAGTAGAGGAAGCCATGGATAGACATATCAGAATGGGAATGGGACGTGTTTAAAAGGTTGACATAATATTGAGGGCTGAAGGATTTGCACTGTGCTGTAATATTCTGTGTTCTATGTAAAACAATGTGTCAATAATAAACCAGTTTATCAGTTTACTCTGCCCTCGTTCATGGGAAGCTAGACGCACACCAGAAACTTCCCTTCTTTCATTCTCTTGGGAGGCATAATGAGTTAAATCTCAGCCGCCTACTCCTCTTCCTCACACCTTCTCCCTCGAGGAGCTCAGCTGAAGCAACTTGTGAGGGGCGGGCCTGTTACTCACTCTCTGTTCTTCACAGGGTTGGGGAGAGAAGAACCGCCAGTGCCCACAAACAGGAAAGGCTACAGAGGTGGTGGATAAAGTGCAGCCCATCACACCCTGCCCACCGCTGAGCACATTTACAAGGAGCGCTGTCGCGGGAAAGCAGCATCCATCATCACGGACTCACACCACCCACGCCACACTCTCCTCTCACTGCTACCATCGAGCGGGAGGTACAGAAGCCTTAGGTCCCACACCACCAGCTTCAGGACCAGTTATTACCCGACAACCGTCAGCCTCCTGAACCAGTGTGTTTAATTTCATTCACCTCAACACCGAGCTGATCCCACTGCTTATGGACTCAAACAGCCTCTGACAACCAAGTCCAGCTCCTGGCTTTCACGTGTGGCCTAACTACTAAGCCTGGCAGTACCGTTTCAACTAACAGAAGGAGGGGAAATGGCGCCTTAAAATCTATCGCATTGGGCAGATTGGGTTCATCAGGCATGGTTGGCAGCTCATCTAGGAGAAGGAAAACTCTGATCTCAAACCTCCGCTGCCTTACAGCTATACCCACTCCTGGGGAAGGCTTCGGGAGTAAACCCCCGGGGAAAATTATGGAGGCTGGAGACCCTAAGGAAGTCCTACGTTGAATTCAATGCTGACTGGCAACTCCTGCGACGCTGCTGGTACCAAACTGTATCGGTCTCTGCCGTTCCTTTGGATTCATCAGCTGCGTGGAGAGGGGGAGTCTGCTGCACAGGCAACAGCTTGCCCTCCATTTCATACTGCCCGGGCTTGTGTTAACAATGAGGAGGCAGCATCCATGCTCCACCCTAAACAATGGAAGGCCTACCATTGTGGTTAAGGAGATGTATCTGTAGAAAAACCCTTTGCTAAGGCACACCACATTGGGAAATCTACACTGGATTAAATTTAGAGATATTGTTGAGGGAGATACCTGTAAAAGTGGGAGGGGTTATGGTGGAGGTAATGGTATCTGGTGGTCTCAAGGCTGGACATTATCTGCAGCTCTGTTACTTGGGAAGAGTTTGAGACCTGTTGGATGAGTCGAGGAGAAAGGCATTGGAGTCGGTGTTCTCCACGGGAGGTGGTGTGATGCACTGCCCGTGCTGGAGTTGGTACTGCCCCCCAGTGTTCACTCGACAGAAGACAAGGTGTATTGTGTACAACTGCAGGTTGCTGCAACATTCATGGACTCAGGGACTCAGACCATTTCTTTGTGTGACTGTATTTAACTGATGTCTTATATGTGCGATGTGTGCCTTGTGCCGTGTGTGACTGTTCTGCACCTGGGCCCTGGAATTACGCCGTCTCATTTGGCTGGGTTCATGGATGGTTAAATGACAACTGCACTTGAATTTAAGTTCAATGTTAACTGTCGTTCAATCACACGTGTATAGAAGTTAACAAAACAGCATTCCTTTGGGGCCAAGGTGCAAGCACAGCACCTACAGTCACACACAGCACCTACAGTCACACACAGCACCTACAGTTACATTCCTCACCCTACAGGACCGAGGTAGGACACATACTCAAGTGGTGTTGCAACAACAACCTCTCACAGCGACAGTAGAACTGAAGAATGGTATGTCGACTTCAGGAGGAGGAAGGGAGGATAAACGGGCACCAGTCTACATTGGTGAAGAGGGTCAGCAGATTTAAATTCCTGGGCGTTAACATACTGGTTGACCTGTCCTAGGCCGAGCGCGTAGGTGAAATCACAAGGAACACGTGCCAGCTTCTTTACTTTCTTAGAAGATTATGGAGGTTCAGATTGTCACCGAACCCTCTAACAAACTTCGACAGACATACCCATACCACTGGAAGTATCTTCACTGGTAATTCGAATGTGCAGGAATGTTAGAAGCTGCAGAGAGGAGTGGACTCAGCCCGAAACATCACAGGTTCATCCCTCACCACCATCGGCTGAATCTACAGGGGACGCTGCTTCTAGAAGGCAACATCCATTATCAAGACCCCCACCGTCTGGGCCACGCCATCTTCTCACAGCTCCCATCGGCCAGGAGGTACTGAAGCCTGGCGTCCCACTCCACCAGGTTCAGGAACCGCTACTTCCCTTCAACCATTCTGTTCCTGGACCAGCTGGCAAACCTGGAGCACCGCCTCAGTTTAGCAACACTATGACCTCTATACACTAGATGTTCTTTCTGTTCACACAGCGTTCTTTCCTGAATAGATTTGTATAAGCTCTGTTTGGATAGGTACGTGGTTGGGAGGGGTATGCAGGGCTGGCGTCCTGGTTTGGGTCAATGGGACTGGGCAGAATAACAGTTTAGCATGGACTAGATGGACCAAATGGCCTGTTCCTGTGCTGTTGTTCCCTATGGCTCTATGAGCTGTAAAGTGTGCCAGCGTCTTTACTTCCCGAGGAGGTTCAGCTTGACACTGAGCACTCTAACAAACCTCTTCAGATGTACCACTGAAAGCATCCTGCTGACTGGTACAGCACGTTGAACGGACAGGGATGTAAGAAGCTGAGGACTCGGTCCAATACATCACGGGGAACTCAAGAAAGCAACATCCACCATGAAAGACCCCCACCGTCCGGGCCACGCCATCTTCTCACAGCTCCCATCGGCCAGGAGGTACTGAAGCCTGAAGTCCCACTCCACCAGGTTCAGGGACAGCTAGTTCTCTTCAACCATTCTGCCCCTGAGCCAGCCGGCTCAACCCTAATCACTGCCTCTGTATGGCAACACGATGACCACTTTGACCTCTTCGCACTAAAATGACTGTCATTTTTGTTCTGTTCTTCCCTCTATAATTTTATGCAACTTTACGTTAATTTATGCTTTTCTTGTGACCCTGACGCTCTGTGCCTGTGATGCTGCTGTGAGTGAGTTTTTCAATACTCCTGTACTAACTGTACTTGTGCAGACGAAATAAACTTGACCTTGACTCAAGAACGTCCTTGTGATTATGCTGAATGGAGCTGAGGGCTCGGAGCCCAGTGGGGAAGGGGAGTGAGAAGGTGAGGGTTGTGGAGGTGAGGAGGGGAGGTAGGATGGGAGGGACAGTAGGTGGAAAGCCCTCATGAAATAGGAAACGGTTCCATGTTTAGTTAGAGCGCAGGTCACCTCTGTCCGCTGGATAATGCTGGAGAACATGAACTTGTAGAGGCTGTGAAAGTGAGTCCAGAGGTTGTGGAATCAGTTCAGTGTTGGGGTGAGTCAAGTTGTCCGCACTGGTTCAGGAGCCTGATGGTTGTAGGGTAGTAACTGTTCCTGAACCTGGAGGTGTGGGACCTGAGGTCCTGTGCCTCCTTCCCCATGACAGAGGCATGAAGAGAGCAAGGCCTGGATGGTGGGCATCAACGACCATTCACTGCTTGTGTGGTCTGCCAACTTACTAACCTACGTTTTAGACTATAAGTGGGGGGGGGAGAGAGAGAGAGACCATAGGGACCTTCCCTCAAGAGCAGCAAGTGAGAATGAGAGAGAGAGATAGACCGTCACACCTGGTGATGTGAGGCCTAAGGCTCCTGTACCTCCTTCCTGATAGCAGAAGTGAGAAGACAGCACGGCCTGGGTGGCAGTACCCTGGAAGTTATGTTCAGACGGGAGCCCAGAATGTTGCTAGTCAGCCTGTCTGAAGGGACGGTATAGGGGGCATCAGGAAAGGAACACCGGCAGGACTCATTCCAAATACCAGAATGTCGCGCTCTGGAAAACGAACTGATTAGCACCTCTCTGGTTTGTGAAGGGTTAAAGAGAAAACTCGCCCGTCCTCTCTCCCCCTCCAGGTGTGATGTCTTGTGGTTGAGTCACCAGACTACCCACCCCTCCAGCCCACCTTTCCCTCTCTGCCCCCCACACTCAAACGTCTCCCTGTAGCGTGGATCACACTGCCTCACAGATAACTGATAGAATTCCCGACTGACAGGAAGTCTGAATCCCACCAGGAACTCTAATTCCAAATTTCATTAATGCAATTACACGTTTCTTTAAAGATTGCACTTGGGTCATTAATTGCCCTCCAGGAGGTAAATCGGGCCACCTACCCCTCCTTCCATGGTCTGGCTTTCACTGTAGCAGCGAGAAGCAGCAGGGGAACAGGCCCATCGGCCCTGCGAGTCCGTGCTGACCCTCACCCACATTCACACTGATCCCATCATTACTGTCAACTCCACCCTTCATCCACACACTTGGGGGTGTGGGCAATTCACAGCGGCTGATTAACCCAGCAACCCCGAAGGTCGCTGAGATGTGGGAGGGAACTGAAGCACGCAGAGAATGTGTGTGTGTGTGTGTGTGTGTGTGTGTGTGTGTGTGTGTGTGTGTGTGTGTGTGTGTGTGTGTGACTGAGTGTGTGTGTGTGTGTGTGTGTGTGTGTGTGTGTGTGTGTGTGTGTGTGTGTGTGTGTGTGTGTGTGTGTGTGTGTGTGTGAGTGTGTGTGTGTGTCTGAGTTGTGTAAAAGGAGTGCTGGGATGGGCTGTCTGTTGTTGGGGGGTGAGGAGGATGAACTTGGGCTTTAACCCAGAACCGTCTCAAAAATGCAAGATCCTGGACTACACGGATGCCAGATGCCACCCTCCCAGCAGAAATACCAGCTGCCACCCTCCCAGCAGAAATACCAGACGCCACCCTCCCAGCAGAAATACCAGATGCCACCCTCCCAGCAGAAATGCCAGCTGCCACCCTCCCAGCAGAAATACCAGATGCCACCCTCCCAGCAGAAATACCAGACACCACCCTCCCAGCAGAAATGCCAGATGCCACCCTCCCAGCAGAAATACCAGATGCCACCCTCCCAGCAGAAATACCAGACACCACCCTCCAGCAGAAATGCCAGACGCCACCCTCCCAGCAGAAATATCAAGCACCACCCTCCCAGCAGAAATACCAAACGCCACCCTCCCAGCAGAAATACCAGACGCCACCCTCCCAGCAGAAATACCAGATGCCACCCTCCCAGCAGAAATGCTAGCTGCCACCCTCCCAGCAGAAATACCAGACGCCACCCTCCCAGCAGAAATACCAGACGCCACCCTCCCAGCAGAAATGCCAGCTGCCACCCACCCAGCAGAAATACCAGATGCCACCCTCCCAGCAGAAATATCCAGCACCACCCTCCCAGCAGAAATACCAAACGCCACCGTCCCAGCAGAAATACCAGACGCCACCCACCCAGCAGAAATACCAGATGCCACTCTCCCAGCAGAAATATCAAGCACCACCCTCCCAGCAGAAATACCAAACGCCACTCTCCCAGCAGAAATACCAAACGCCACCGTCCCAGCAGAAATACCAAACGCCACCGTCCCAGCAGAAATACCAGACGCCACCCTCCCAGCAGAAATATCAAGCACCACCCTCCCAGCAGAAATACCAAACGCCACTCTCCCAGCAGAAATATCAAGCACCACCCTCCCAGCAGAAATACCAAACGCCACCCTCCCAGCAGAAATACCAGACGCCACCCTCCCAGCAGAAATGCCAGCTGCCACCCACCCAGCAGAAATACCAGATGCCACCCTCCCAGCAGAAATACCAGACGCCACCCTCCCAGCAGAAATACCAGACACCACGCTCCCAGCAGAAATGACAGACGCCACCGTCCCAGCAGAAATACCAGACGCCACCCTCCCAGCAGAAATATCAAGCACCACCCTCCCAGCAGAAATACCAGACGCCACTCTCCCAGCAGAAATATCAAGCACCACCCTCCCAGCAGAAATACCAAACGCCACCCTCCCAGCAGAAATACCAAACGCAACCCTCCCAGCAGAAATACCAGACGCCACCCTCCCAGCAGAAATACCAGATGCCACCCTCCCAGCAGAAATGCTAGCTGCCACCCTCCCAGCAGAAATACCAGATGCCACCCTCCCAGCAGAAATACCAGATGCCACTCTCCCAGAAATACCAGATGCCACCCTCCCAGCAGAAATACCAGATGCCACTCTCCCAGCAGAAATACCAGATGCCACTCTCCCAGCAGAAATGCCAGCTGCCACCCTCCCAGCAGAAATACCAGATGCCACCCTCCCAGCAGAAATACCAGATGCCACTCTCCCAGCAGAAATACCAAACGCCACCCTCCCAGCAGAAATGCCAGATGCCACTCTCCCTGCAGAAATACCAAGCACCACCCTCCCAGCAGAAATACCAAATCCCACCCTCCCAGCAGAAATACCAGATGCCACTCTCCCTGCAGAAATACCAAGCACCACCCTCCCAGCAGAAATACCAAATGCCACCCTCCCAGCAGAAATACCAGACGCCACCCTCCCAGCAGAAATACCAGACGCCACCCTCCCAGCAGAAATACCAGATGCACCCTCCCAGCAGAAATACCAAATGCCACCCTCCCAGCAGAAATACCTGACGCCACCCTCCCAGCAGAAATGCCAAACACCACCCTCCCAGCAGAAATACCAGATGCCACTCTCCCTGCAGAAATACCAGACGCCACCCTCCCAGCAGAAATACCAAGCACCACCCTCCCAGCAGAAATACCAGACGCCACCCTCCCAGCAGAAATACCAAACACCACCCTCCCAGCAGAAATACCAGGCGCCACCCTCCCAGCAAAAATACCAAATGCCACCCTCCCAGCAGAAATACCAGACGCCACCCTCCCAGCAGAAATACCAAATGCCACCCTCCCAGCAGAAATACCAAATGCCACTCTCCCTGCAGAAATACCAAGCACCACCCTCCCAGCAGAAATACCAAACACCACCCTCCCAGCAGAAATACCAGACGCCACCCTCCCAGCAGAAATATCAAGCACCACCCTCCCAGCAGAAATACCAAACACCACCCTCCCAGCAGAAATATCAAGCACCACCCTCCCAGCAGAAATACCAGACGCCACCCTCCCAGCAGAAATACCAGACGCCACCCTCCCAGCAGAAATGCTAGCTGCCACCCTCCCAGCAGAAATACCAGATGCCACCCTCCCAGCAGAAATACCAGATGCCACCCTCCCAGCAGAAATACCAGGCGCCACCCTCCCAGCAGAAATACCAGGCGCCACCCTCCCAGCAGAAATGCCAGCTGCCACCCTCCCAGCAGAAATGCCAGCTGCCACCCTCCCAGCAGAAATACCAGATGCCACCCTCCAAGCAGAAATACCAGACGCCACCCTCCCAGCAGAAATGACAGACACCACCCTCCCAGCAGAAATACCAGACACCACCCTCCCAGCAGAAATACCAGACGCCACCCTCCCAGCAGAAATATCAAGCACCACCCTCCCAGCAGAAATATCAAGCACCACCCTCCCAGCAGAAATACCAGACGCCACCCTCCCAGCAGAAATATCAGGCACCACCCTCTCAGCAGAAATACCAGACGCCACCCTCCCAGCAGAAATACCAAATGCCACCCTCCCTGCAGAAATACCAAACGCCACCCTCCCAGCAGAAATACCAGACGCCACCCTCCCAGCAGAAATACCAGACGCCACCCTCCCAGCAGAAATGCTAGCTGCCACCCTCCCAGCAGAAATACCAGATGCCACCCTCCCAGCAGAAATACCAGATGCCACTCTCTCAGCAGAAATACCAGATGCCACTCTCCCAGCAGAAATGCCAGCTGCCACCCTCCCAGCAGAAATGCCAGCTGCCACCCTCCCAGCAGAAATACCAGATGCCACTCTCCCAGCAGAAATACCAAACGCCACCCTCCCAGCAGAAATGCCAGATGCCACTCTCCCTGCAGAAATACCAAGCACCACCCTCCCAGCAGAAATACCAAATGCCACCCTCCCAGCAGAAATACCAGATGCCACCCTCCCAGCAGAAATACCAAACACCACCCTCCCAGCAGAAATACCAGATGCACTCTCCCTGCAGAAATATCAAGCACCACCCTCCCAGCAGAAATACCAGACGCCACCCTCCCAGCAGAAATACCAAATGCCACCCTCCCAGCAGAAATGCCAGATGCCACTCTCCCTGCAGAAATACCAAGCACCACCCTCCCAGCAGAAATACCAAATGCCACCCTCCCAGCAGAAATACCAGACGCCACCCTCCCAGCAGAAATACCAGCTGCCACCCTCCCAGCAGAAATACCAGACGCCACCCTCCCAGCAGAAATACCAGATGCCACCCTCCCAGCAGAAATGCCAGCTGCCACCCTCCCAGCAGAAATACCAGATGCCACCCTCCCAGCAGAAATACCAGACGCCACCCTCCCAGCAGAAATGCCAGATGCCACCCTCCCAGCAGAAATACCAGATGCCACCCTCCCAGCAGAAATACCAGACACCACCCTCCAGCAGAAATGCCAGACGCCACCCTCCCAGCAGAAATATCAAGCACCACCCTCCCAGCAGAAATACCAAACGCCACCCTCCCAGCAGAAATACCAGACGCCACCCTCCCAGCAGAAATACCAGATGCCACCCTCCCAGCAGAAATGCTAGCTGCCACCCTCCCAGCAGAAATACCAGACGCCACCCTCCCAGCAGAAATACCAGACGCCACCCTCCCAGCAGAAATGCCAGCTGCCACCCACCCAGCAGAAATACCAGATGCCACCCTCCCAGCAGAAATATCCAGCACCACCCTCCCAGCAGAAATACCAAACGCCACCGTCCCAGCAGAAATACCAGACGCCACCCACCCAGCAGAAATACCAGATGCCACTCTCCCAGCAGAAATATCAAGCACCACCCTCCCAGCAGAAATACCAAACGCCACTCTCCCAGCAGAAATACCAAACGCCACCGTCCCAGCAGAAATACCAAACGCCACCGTCCCAGCAGAAATACCAGACGCCACCCTCCCAGCAGAAATATCAAGCACCACCCTCCCAGCAGAAATACCAAACGCCACTCTCCCAGCAGAAATATCAAGCACCACCCTCCCAGCAGAAATACCAAACGCCACCCTCCCAGCAGAAATACCAGACGCCACCCTCCCAGCAGAAATGCCAGCTGCCACCCACCCAGCAGAAATACCAGATGCCACCCTCCCAGCAGAAATACCAGACGCCACCCTCCCAGCAGAAATACCAGACACCACGCTCCCAGCAGAAATGACAGACGCCACCGTCCCAGCAGAAATACCAGACGCCACCCTCCCAGCAGAAATATCAAGCACCACCCTCCCAGCAGAAATACCAGACGCCACTCTCCCAGCAGAAATATCAAGCACCACCCTCCCAGCAGAAATACCAAACGCCACCCTCCCAGCAGAAATACCAAACGCAACCCTCCCAGCAGAAATACCAGACGCCACCCTCCCAGCAGAAATACCAGATGCCACCCTCCCAGCAGAAATGCTAGCTGCCACCCTCCCAGCAGAAATACCAGATGCCACCCTCCCAGCAGAAATACCAGATGCCACTCTCCCAGAAATACCAGATGCCACCCTCCCAGCAGAAATACCAGATGCCACTCTCCCAGCAGAAATACCAGATGCCACTCTCCCAGCAGAAATGCCAGCTGCCACCCTCCCAGCAGAAATACCAGATGCCACCCTCCCAGCAGAAATACCAGATGCCACTCTCCCAGCAGAAATACCAAACGCCACCCTCCCAGCAGAAATGCCAGATGCCACTCTCCCTGCAGAAATACCAAGCACCACCCTCCCAGCAGAAATACCAAATCCCACCCTCCCAGCAGAAATACCAGATGCCACTCTCCCTGCAGAAATACCAAGCACCACCCTCCCAGCAGAAATACCAAATGCCACCCTCCCAGCAGAAATACCAGACGCCACCCTCCCAGCAGAAATACCAGACGCCACCCTCCCAGCAGAAATACCAGATGCACCCTCCCAGCAGAAATACCAAATGCCACCCTCCCAGCAGAAATACCTGACGCCACCCTCCCAGCAGAAATGCCAAACACCACCCTCCCAGCAGAAATACCAGATGCCACTCTCCCTGCAGAAATACCAGATGCCACCCTCCCAGCAGAAATACCAAGCACCACCCTCCCAGCAGAAATACCAGACGCCACCCTCCCAGCAGAAATACCAAACACCACCCTCCCAGCAGAAATACCAGGCGCCACCCTCCCAGCAAAAATACCAAATGCCACCCTCCCAGCAGAAATACCAGACGCCACCCTCCCAGCAGAAATACCAAATGCCACCCTCCCAGCAGAAATACCAAATGCCACTCTCCCTGCAGAAATACCAAGCACCACCCTCCCAGCAGAAATACCAAACACCACCCTCCCAGCAGAAATACCAGACGCCACCCTCCCAGCAGAAATATCAAGCACCACCCTCCCAGCAGAAATACCAAACACCACCCTCCCAGCAGAAATATCAAGCACCACCCTCCCAGCAGAAATACCAGACGCCACCCTCCCAGCAGAAATACCAGACGCCACCCTCCCAGCAGAAATGCTAGCTGCCACCCTCCCAGCAGAAATACCAGATGCCACCCTCCCAGCAGAAATACCAGATGCCACCCTCCCAGCAGAAATACCAGGCGCCACCCTCCCAGCAGAAATACCAGGCGCCACCCTCCCAGCAGAAATGCCAGCTGCCACCCTCCCAGCAGAAATGCCAGCTGCCACCCTCCCAGCAGAAATACCAGATGCCACCCTCCAAGCAGAAATACCAGACGCCACCCTCCCAGCAGAAATGACAGACACCACCCTCCCAGCAGAAATACCAGACACCACCCTCCCAGCAGAAATACCAGACGCCACCCTCCCAGCAGAAATATCAAGCACCACCCTCCCAGCAGAAATATCAAGCACCACCCTCCCAGCAGAAATACCAGACGCCACCCTCCCAGCAGAAATATCAGGCACCACCCTCTCAGCAGAAATACCAGACGCCACCCTCCCAGCAGAAATACCAAATGCCACCCTCCCTGCAGAAATACCAAACGCCACCCTCCCAGCAGAAATACCAGACGCCACCCTCCCAGCAGAAATACCAGACGCCACCCTCCCAGCAGAAATGCTAGCTGCCACCCTCCCAGCAGAAATACCAGATGCCACCCTCCCAGCAGAAATACCAGATGCCACTCTCTCAGCAGAAATACCAGATGCCACTCTCCCAGCAGAAATGCCAGCTGCCACCCTCCCAGCAGAAATGCCAGCTGCCACCCTCCCAGCAGAAATACCAGATGCCACTCTCCCAGCAGAAATACCAAACGCCACCCTCCCAGCAGAAATGCCAGATGCCACTCTCCCTGCAGAAATACCAAGCACCACCCTCCCAGCAGAAATACCAAATGCCACCCTCCCAGCAGAAATACCAGATGCCACCCTCCCAGCAGAAATACCAAACACCACCCTCCCAGCAGAAATACCAGATGCACTCTCCCTGCAGAAATATCAAGCACCACCCTCCCAGCAGAAATACCAGACGCCACCCTCCCAGCAGAAATACCAAATGCCACCCTCCCAGCAGAAATGCCAGATGCCACTCTCCCTGCAGAAATACCAAGCACCACCCTCCCAGCAGAAATACCAAATGCCACCCTCCCAGCAGAAATACCAGACGCCACCCTCCCAGCAGAAATACCAAACACCACCCTCCCAGCAGAAATACCAGACGCCACTCTCCCTGCAGAAATACCAGACGCCACCCTCCCAGCAGAAATACCAAGCACCACCCTCCCATCAGAAATACCAGACGCCACCCTCCCAGCAGAAATACCAAACACCACCCTCCCAGCAGAAATACCAGATGCCACTCTCCCAGCAGAAATACCAGATGCACCCTCCCAGCAGAAATACCAGATGCACCCTCCCTGCAGAAATACCAGGCGCCACCCTCCCAGCAGAAATGCCAGCTGCCACCCTCCCAGCAGAAATGCCAGCTGCCACCCTCCCAGCAGAAATACCAGATGCCACCCTCCAAGCAGAAATACCAGACGCCACCCTCCCAGCAGAAATGACAGACACCACCCTCCCAGCAGAAATACCAGACACCACCCTCCCAGCAGAAATACCAGACGCCACCCTCCCAGCAGAAATATCAAGCACCACCCTCCCAGCAGAAATATCAAGCACCACCCTCCCAGCAGAAATACCAGACGCCACCCTCCCAGCAGAAATATCAGGCACCACCCTCTCAGCAGAAATACCAGACGCCACCCTCCCAGCAGAAATACCAAATGCCACCCTCCCTGCAGAAATACCAAACGCCACCCTCCCAGCAGAAATACCAGACGCCACCCTCCCAGCAGAAATACCAGACGCCACCCTCCCAGCAGAAATGCTAGCTGCCACCCTCCCAGCAGAAATACCAGATGCCACCCTCCCAGCAGAAATACCAGATGCCACTCTCTCAGCAGAAATACCAGATGCCACTCTCCCAGCAGAAATGCCAGCTGCCACCCTCCCAGCAGAAATGCCAGCTGCCACCCTCCCAGCAGAAATACCAGATGCCACTCTCCCAGCAGAAATACCAAACGCCACCCTCCCAGCAGAAATGCCAGATGCCACTCTCCCTGCAGAAATACCAAGCACCACCCTCCCAGCAGAAATACCAAATGCCACCCTCCCAGCAGAAATACCAGATGCCACCCTCCCAGCAGAAATACCAAACACCACCCTCCCAGCAGAAATACCAGATGCACTCTCCCTGCAGAAATATCAAGCACCACCCTCCCAGCAGAAATACCAGACGCCACCCTCCCAGCAGAAATACCAAATGCCACCCTCCCAGCAGAAATGCCAGATGCCACTCTCCCTGCAGAAATACCAAGCACCACCCTCCCAGCAGAAATACCAAATGCCACCCTCCCAGCAGAAATACCAGACGCCACCCTCCCAGCAGAAATACCAAACACCACCCTCCCAGCAGAAATACCAGACGCCACTCTCCCTGCAGAAATACCAGACGCCACCCTCCCAGCAGAAATACCAAGCACCACCCTCCCATCAGAAATACCAGACGCCACCCTCCCAGCAGAAATACCAAACACCACCCTCCCAGCAGAAATACCAGATGCCACTCTCCCAGCAGAAATACCAGATGCACCCTCCCAGCAGAAATACCAGATGCACCCTCCCTGCAGAAATACCAAATGCCACCCTCCCAGCAGAAATACCAGATGCCACCCTCCCAGCAGAAATGCCAAACACCACCCTCCCAGCAGAAATACCAGACGCCACTCTCCCTGCAGAAATACCAGACGCCACCCTCCCAGCAGAAATACCAAGCACCACCCTCCCAGCAGAAATACCAGACGCCACCCTCCCAGCAGAAATACCAAACACCACCCTCCCAGCAGAAATACCAGATGCCACTCTCCCAGCAGAAATACCAGATGCACTCTCCCTGCAGAAATATCAAGCACCACCCTCCCAGCAGAAATACCAGACGCCACCCTCCCAGCAGAAATACCAGACGCCACCCTCCCAGCAAAAATACCAAATGCCACCCTCCCAGCAGAAATACCAGACGCCACCCTCCCAGCAGAAATACCAAACACCACCCTCCCAGCAGAAATACCAGATGCCACTCTCCCTGCAGAAATACCAAGCACCACCCTCCCAGCAGAAATACCAAACACCACCCTCCCAGCAGAAATACCAGATGCCACCCTCCCAGCAGAAATACCAAACACCACCCTCCCAGCAGAAATACCAAACATCACTCTCCCAGCAGAAATACCAGACGCCACTCTCCCAGAAGAAATACCAAGCCCGGTAGCACTCACATCTCTAGTGATGAAATGCTTTGAGAGGTTGGTCATGACTAGACTGAACTCCTGCCTCAGCAAGGACCTGGACCCATTGCAATTTGCCTATCACCGCAATAGGTCAACGGCAGATGCAATCTCAATGGCTCTTCATATAGCCTTAGACCACCTGGACAACACAAACACCTATGTCAGGATGCTGTTCATCAACTATAGATCAGTATTTAATACCATCATTCCCAGAATCCTGATTGAGAAGTTGCAGAACCAGGGCCTCTGTACCTTCCTACGCAATTGAATCCTCAACTTCCTAACCGGAAGACCACAGCCTGTGCGGATTGGTGATAACATATCCTCCTCGCTGATGATCAACACTGGTGCACCTCAGGTGTGTGTGCTTAGCCCACTGCTCTACTCTCTATATACACATGACTGTGTGGTTAGGCATAGCTCAAATACCATCTACAAATTTGCTGATGATACGACCATTGTTGGTAGAATCTCAGGTGGTGATGAGAGGGTGTACAGGAGTGAGATATGCCAACTAGTGGAGTGGCACCACAGCAACAACCTGGCACTCAACGTCAGTAAAACAAAGAGCTGATTGTGGACTTTAGGAAGGGTAAGACAAAGGATCACATGCCAATCCTCATAGAGGGATCAGATGTGGAGAGAGTGAGCAGTTTCAAATTTCTGGGTGCCAAGATTTCTGAGGATCTAACCTGGTCCCAACATATCGATACAGTTATAAAGAAGACAAGACAGCGGCTATACTTTATTAAGAGTTTGAAGAGATCAGGCATGTCAACAAATACAATCAAAAACTTCTATAGTTGTACCATGGAGAGCATTCTGACAGGCTGCATCACTGTCTGGTATGGAGGGGCTACTGCACAGGACCGAAAGAAGTTGCAGAGGGTTGTAAATCTAGTCAGCTCCATCTTGGGTACTAGCCTACAAAGTACCCAGGACATCTTTAGGGAGCGGTGTCTCAGAAAGGCAGCGTCCATTATTAAGGACCTCCAGCACCCAGGCCCTGCCCTTTTCTCACTGTTACCATCAGGGAGGAGGTACGGAAGCCTGACGGCACACACTCAGCGATTCAGGAACAGCTCCTTCCCCTCTGTCATCCGATTCCTAAATGGACATTGAATCTTTGGACACTACCTCACTTTTTTTAATCCATTCAATATACATAATCGATTTACTTGGTTTATTTATTATTATTGTGTTTTACTTTTTATTATTTCTCTCTCTCTGCTAGATTATGTATTGTATTGAACTGCTGCTGCTAAGTTAACAAATTTCACGTCACATGTCGGTGATAATAAACCTGATTCTGATTCTGAAACACCACCCCCCCAGCAGAAATTCCAGCTACCATTCTCCCAGCAGAAACTCCAGCTGCCACTCTCCCAACAGAAATTCCAGCAGCCTCTCTCCCAGCAGAAATACCAGCAGCCTCTCTCCCAGCAGAAATTCCAGCTACCGTTCTCCCCACAGAAATTCCAGCTGCCACTCTCCCAGCAGAAACTCCAGCTGCCACTCTCCCAGCAGAAACTCCAGCTGCCACTCTCCCCACAGAAATACCAGCAGCCTCTCTCCCAACAGAAATACCAGCTGCCACTCTCCCAACAGAAACTCCAGCTGCCACTCTCCCAGCAGAAACTCCAGCTGCCATTCTCCCAGCAGAAATTCCAGCTGCCACTCTCCCAACAGAAACTCCAGCTGCCACTCTCCCAGCAGAAATTCCAGCTGCCACTCTCCCAGCAGAAACTCCAGCTGCCACTCTCCCAGCAGAAATTCCAGCTCCCACTCTCCCAACAGAAATTCCAGCAGCCTCTCCCAGCAGAAATACCAGCAGCCTCTCTCCCAGCAGAAATTCCAGCTACCGTTCTCCCCACAGAAATTCCAGCTGCCACTCTCCCAGCAGAAACTCCAGCTGCCACTCTCCCAGCAGAAACTCCAGCTGCCACTCTCCCCACAGAAATACCAGCAGCCTCTCTCCCAACAGAAATACCAGCTGCCACTCTCCCAACAGAAACTCCAGCTGCCACTCTCCCAGCAGAAACTCCAGCTGCCACTCTCCCAGCAGAAATTCCAGCTGCCACTCTCCCAACAGAAACTCCGGCTGCCACTCTCCCAGCAGAAATTCCAGCTGCCACTCTCCCAGCAGGAACTCCAGCTGCCACTCTCCCAGCAGAAATTCCAGCTCCCACTCTCCCAACAGAAATTCCAGCAGCCTCTCTCCCAGCAGAAATACCAGCAGCCTCTCTCCCAGCAGAAATTCCAGCTACCGTTCTCCCCACAGAAAATCCAGCTGCCACTCTCCCAACAGAAATTCCAGCAGCCTCTCTCCCAACAGAAATTCCAGCAGCCTCTCTCCCAGCATAAATTCCAGCAGCCTCTCTCCCAGCAGAAATACCAGCTGCCACTCTCCCAACAGAAATTCCAGCTGCCACTCTCCCAACAGAAATTCCAGCAGCCTCTCTCCCAGCAGAAATACCAGCTGCCACTCTCCCAACAGAAATTCCAGCTACCACTCTCCCAACAGAAATTCCAGCAGCCACTCTCCCAGCAGAAATACCAGCTGCCACTCTCCCAACAGAAATTCCAGCAGCCTCTCTCCCAGCAGAAATTCCAGCTACCATTCTCCCAACAGAAATTCCAGCAGCCTCTCTCCCAGCAGAAATTCCAGCTACCACTCTCCCAACAGAAATTCCAGCAGCCTCTCTCCCAGCAGAAATTCCAGCTACCACTCTCCCAGCAGAAATTCCAGCTGCCACTCTCCCAACAGAAATTCCAGCAGCCTCTCTCCCAACAGAAATTCCAGCAGCCACTCTCCCAGCAGAAATACCAGCTGCCACTCTCCCAACAGAAATTCCAGCAGCCTCTCTCCCAGCAGAAATTCCAGCTACCATTCTCCCAACAGAAATTCCAGCAGCCTCTCTCCCAGCAGAAATTCCAGCTACCATTCTCCCAACAGAAATTCCAGCAGCCTCTCTCCCAGCAGAAATTCCAGCTACCATTCTCCCAACAGAAATTCCAGCAGCCTCTCTCCCAGCAGAAATTCCAGCTGCCATTCTCCCAGCAGAAATTCCAGCTGCTACTCTCCCAGCAGAAATACCAGCTGCCACTCTCCCAACAGAAATTCCAGCAGCCTCTCTCCCAGCAGAAATTCCAGCTACCACTCTCCCAGCAGAAATTCCAGCTGCCACTCTCCCAACAGAAATTCCAGCAGCCTCTCTCCCAACAG
Organism: Hemitrygon akajei; assembly: GCF_048418815.1. Lineage (NCBI taxonomy): Eukaryota > Metazoa > Chordata > Chondrichthyes > Myliobatiformes > Dasyatidae > Hemitrygon > Hemitrygon akajei. The sequence goes on along the minus strand of NC_133129.1, from coordinate 86,884,641 downwards.
AAATTCCAGCAGCCTCTCTCCCAGCAGAAATTCCAGCAACGACTCTCCCAGCAGAAATTCCAGCTGCCACTCTCCCAACAGAAATTCCAGCAGCCACTCTCCCAGCAGAAATTCCAGCTGCCACTCTCCCAGCAGAAACTCCAGCTGCCACTCTCCCAGCAGAAATTCCAGCTGCCACTCTCCCAGCAGAAATTCCAGCTGCCACTCTCCCAACAGAAATTCCAGCTGCCACTCTCCCAACAGAAATTCCAGCAGCCTCTCTCCCAGCAGAAATACCAGCAGCCTCTCTCCCAGCAGAAATTCCAGCTACCGTTCTCCCCACAGAAATTCCAGCTGCCACTCTCCCAGCAGAAACTCCAGCTGCCACTCTCCCAGCAGAAATTCCAGCTGCCACTCTCCCAACAGAAATTCCAGCAGCCACTCTCCCAACAGAAATTCCAGCAGCCTCTCTCCCAGCAGAAATTCCAGCAGCCTCTCTCCCAGCAGAAATTGCAGCTGCCACTCTCCCAACAGAAATTCCAGCTGCCACTCTCCCAACAGAAATTCCAGCAGCCTCTCTCCCAGCAGAAATTCCAGCTACCGTTCTCCCCACAGAAATTCCAGCTGCCACTCTCCCAGCAGAAACTCCAGCTGCCACTCTCCCAGCAGAAATTCCAGCTGCCACTCTCCCAACAGAAATTCCAGCAGCCACTCTCCCAACAGAAATTCCAGCAGCCTCTCTCCCAGCAGAAATTCCAGCAGCCTCTCTCCCAGCAGAAATTGCAGCTGCCACTCTCCCAACAGAAATTCCAGCTGCCACTCTCCCAACAGAAATTCCAGCAGCCTCTCTCCCAGCAGAAATACAAGCAGCCTCTCTCCCAGCAGAAATACAAGCAGCCTCTCTCCCAGCAGAAATACCAGCAGCCTTTCTCCCAGCAGAAATACCAGCAGCCACTCTCCCAGCAGAAATACCAGCAGCCTCTCTCCCAACAGAAATTCCAGCTGCCACTCTCCCAACAGAAATTCCAGCTGCCACTCTCCCAGCAGAAATTCCAGCAGCCTCTCTCCTAGCAGAAATTCCAGCTACCGTTCTCCCCACAGAAATTCCAGCTGCCTCTCTCCCAGCAGAAACTCCCGCTACCATTCTCCCCACAGAAATTCCAGCAGCCTCTCTCCCAGCAGAAATTCCAGCAGCCTCTCTCCCAGCAGAAGACCATCCATCCAGAAGGCACTGCCACCTTCAGTCCGTGGTTTGCAATTGCAGCCCCAGCCAGAGGAGGGCAGTGGAAAGCACTACAGCTGCCCACCACATGAACAAAGTGGACAACGGCATGGCCAGCTCCTCTTAAAGGAAAAGTACATCTCTCAATCCCAAATCAGTGGCAAACAGTGTTACAACATCATGACCAATACTCAGCACAGTATTCAAATGGCCATTTCATCAAAGGATTATCTTTACAGCACCCCAACACTCCCTTGAGTTTTAATTGAAGCATTCAGCTGTACAGTGTGAAGGAACTGGATTAACGTCAGTGGGGTTACAGTCAGTGACACAGAGCTGGGGGAGAGGGGTCACTGAGGGACAGTGTGAAGGAACTGGATTAACGTCAGTGGGGATACAGTCAGTGACACAGGGCGCTGGGGGAGAGGGGTCACTGAGGGACAGTGTGAGGGAGCTGGATTAATGTCAGTGGGGATACAGTCAGTGACACAGGGTGCTGGGGGAGAGGGGTCACTGAGGGATAGCGTGAGGGAGTTGGATTAACGTCAGTGGGGATACAGTCAGTGACACAGGGTGCTGGGGGAGAGGGGTCACTGAGGGACGGAGTGAGGGAGTTGGATTAATGTCAGTGGGGATACAGTCAGTGACACAGGGTGCTGGTGGAGAGGGGTCACTGAGGGACAGTGTGAGGGAGAAGGATTAACGTCAGTGGGGATACAGTCAGTGACACAGGGTGCTGGGGGAGAGGGGTCACTGAGGGACGGAGTGAGGGAGCTGGATTAACGTCAGTGGGGATACAGTCAGTGACACAGGGCTGGGAGAGAGGGGTCACTGAGGGACAGTGTGAGGGAGCTGGATTAACGTCAGTGGGGATACAGTCAGTGACACAGGGCTGGGGGAGAGGGGTCACTGAGGGACAGTGTGTGGGAGCTGGATTAACGTCAGTGGGGATACAGTCAGTGACACAGGGCGCTGGGGGAGAGGGGTCACTGAGGGACAGTGAGCTGGATTAGTGTCAGTGGGGATACAGTCAGTGACACAGGGTGCTGGGGGAGAGGGGTCACAGAGGGATAGTGTGAGGGAGTTGGATTAACGTCAGTGGGGATACAGTCAGTGACACAGGGTGCTGGGGGAGAGGGGTCACTGAGGGACAGTGTGAGGGAGCTGGATTAGTGTCATTGGGGATACAGTCAGTGACACAGGGCTGGGGGAGAGGGGTCACTGAGGGACAGTGTGAGGGAGCTGGATTAATGTCAGTGGGGATACAGTCAGTGACACAGGGTGCTGGGGGAGAGGGGTCACTGAGGGACAGTGTGAAAGAACTGGATTAACGTCAGTGGGGATACAGTCAGTGACACAGGGTGCTGGGGAAGAGGGGTCACTGAGGGATAGTGTGAGGGAGCTGGATTAACGTCAGTGGGGATACAGTCAGTGACACAGGGTGCTGGGGGAGAGGGGTCACCGAGGGACATTTGAGGGAGTTGGATTAATGTCAGTGGGGATACAGTCAGTGACACAGGGTGCTGGGGGAGAGGGTCACTGAGCGACAGTGTGAGGGAGCTGGATTAACGTCAGTGGGAATACAATCAGTGACACAGGGTGCTGGGGGAGAGGGGTCACTGAGGGACGGAGTGAGGGAGCTGGATTAACATCAGTGGGAATACAATCAGCGACACAGGGTGCTGGGGGAGAGGGGTCACTGAGGGACAGTGAGCTGGATTAACATCAGTGGGGATACAGTCAGTGACATGGTGTTGAGGGAGAGTGGTCACTGAGCGACAGTGAGCTGGATTAACGTCAGTGGGGATGCAGTCAGTGACACAGGGCTGTGGGAGAGGGGTCACTGAGCGACAGTGTGAGGGAGCAGGATTAATGTCAGTGGGGATACAGTCAGTGACACAGGGCGTTGGGGGAGAGGGGTCACTGAGGGACAGTGTGAAGGAACTGGATTAACGTCAGTGGGGATACAGTCAGTGACACAGGGTGCTGGGGGAGAGGGGTCACTGAGGGATAGTGTGAGGGAGTTGGATTAACGTCAGTGGGGATACAGTCAGTGACAGGGTGCTGGGGGAGAGGGGTCACTGAGGGACAGTGTGAGGGAGAAGGATTAACGTCAGTGGGGATACAGTCAGTGACACAGGGTGCTGGGGGAGAGGGGTCACTGAGGGACGGAGTCAGGGAGCTGGATTAACGTCAGTGGGGATACAGTCAGTGACACAGGGCTGGGGGAGAGGGGTCACTGAGGGACAGTGTGAGGGAGTTGGATTAATGTCAGTGGGGATACAGTCAGTGACACGGTGCTGGGGGAGAGGGGTCACTGAGGGACAGTGTGAGGGAGCTGGATTAACGTCAGTGGGGATACAGTCAGTGACACAGGGTGCTGGGGGAGAGGGGTCACTGAGGGACAGTGTGAGGGAGAAGGATTAACGTCAGTGGGGATACAGTCAGTGACACAGGGTGCTGGGGGAGAGGGGTCACTGAGGGACAGTGTGAGGGAGCTGGATTAACGTCAGTGGGGATACAGTCAGTGACACAGGGCTGGGGGAGAGGGGTCACTGAGGGACAGTGTGTGGGAGCTGGATTAACGTCAGTGGGGATACAGTCAGTGACACAGGGTGCTGGGGGAGAGGGGTCACTGAGGGACAGTGTGAAAGAACTGGATTAACGTCAGTAGGGATACAGTCAGTGACACAGGGTGCTGGGGAAGAGGGGTCACTGAGGGATAGTGTGAGGGAGCTGGATTAACGTCAGTGGGGATACAGTCAGTGACACAGGGTGCTGGGGGAGAGGGGTCACTGAGGGACAGTGTGTGGGAGCTGGATTAACGTCAGTGGGGATACAGTCAGTGACACAGGGTGCTGGGGGAGAGGGGTCACCGAGGGACAGTTGAGGGAGTTGGATTAATGTCAGTGGGGATACAGTCAGTGACACAGGGTGCTGGGGAAGAGGGGTCACTGAGGGATAGTGTGAGGGAGCTGGATTAACGTCAGTGGGGATACAGTCAGTGACACAGGGTGCTGGGGGAGAGGGGTCACTGAGGGACAGTGTGAAAGAACTGGATTAACGTCAGTGGGGATACAGTCAGTGACACAGGGTGCTGGGGAAGAGGGGTCACTGAGGGATAGTGTGAGGGAGCTGGATTAACGTCAGTGGGGATACAGTCAGTGACACAGGGTGCTGGGGGAGAGGGGTCACCGAGGGACATTTGAGGGAGTTGGATTAATGTCAGTGGGGATACAGTCAGTGACACAGGGTGCTGGGGGAGAGGGTCACTGAGCGACAGTGTGAGGGAGCTGGATTAACGTCAGTGGGAATACAATCAGTGACACAGGGTGCTGGGGGAGAGGGGTCACTGAGGGACGGAGTGAGGGAGCTGGATTAACATCAGTGGGAATACAATCAGTGACACAGGGTGCTGGGGGAGAGGGGTCACTGAGGGACAGTGAGCTGGATTAACATCAGTGGGGATACAGTCAGTGACATGGTGTTGAGGGAGAGTGGTCACTGAGCGACAGTGAGCTGGATTAACGTCAGTGGGGATGCAGTCAGTGACACAGGGCTGTGGGAGAGGGGTCACTGAGCGACAGTGTGAGGGAGCAGGATTAATGTCAGTGGGGATACAGTCAGTGACACAGGGCGTTGGGGGAGAGGGGTCACTGAGGGACAGTGTGAAGGAACTGGATTAACGTCAGTGGGGATACAGTCAGTGACACAGGGTGCTGGGGGAGAGGGGTCACTGAGGGATAGTGTGAGGGAGTTGGATTAACGTCAGTGGGGATACAGTCAGTGACAGGGTGCTGGGGGAGAGGGGTCACTGAGGGACAGTGTGAGGGAGAAGGATTAACGTCAGTGGGGATACAGTCAGTGACACAGGGTGCTGGGGGAGAGGGGTCACTGATGGACGGAGTCAGGGAGCTGGATTAACGTCAGTGGGGATACAGTCAGTGACACAGGGCTGGGGGAGAGGGGTCACTGAGGGACAGTGTGAGGGAGTTGGATTAATGTCAGTGGGGATACAGTCAGTGACACGGTGCTGGGGGAGAGGGGTCACTGAGGGACAGTGTGAGGGAGCTGGATTAACGTCAGTGGGGATACAGTCAGTGACACAGGGTGCTGGGGGAGAGGGGTCACTGAGGGACAGTGTGAGGGAGAAGGATTAACGTCAGTGGGGATACAGTCAGTGACACAGGGTGCTGGGGGAGAGGGGTCACTGAGGGACAGTGTGAGGGAGCTGGATTAACGTCAGTGGGGATACAGTCAGTGACACAGGGCTGGGGGAGAGGGGTCACTGAGGGACAGTGTGTGGGAGCTGGATTAACGTCAGTGGGGATACAGTCAGTGACACAGGGTGCTGGGGGAGAGGGGTCACTGAGGGACAGTGTGAAAGAACTGGATTAACGTCAGTAGGGATACAGTCAGTGACACAGGGTGCTGGGGAAGAGGGGTCACTGAGGGATAGTGTGAGGGAGCTGGATTAACGTCAGTGGGGATACAGTCAGTGACACAGGGTGCTGGGGGAGAGGGGTCACTGAGGGACAGTGTGTGGGAGCTGGATTAACGTCAGTGGGGATACAGTCAGTGACACAGGGTGCTGGGGGAGAGGGGTCACCGAGGGACAGTTGAGGGAGTTGGATTAATGTCAGTGGGGATACAGTCAGTGACACAGGGTGCTGGGGAAGAGGGGTCACTGAGGGATAGTGTGAGGGAGCTGGATTAACGTCAGTGGGGATACAGTCAGTGACACAGGGTGCTGGGGGAGACGGGTCACTGAGGGACAGTGTGAGGGAGCAGGATTAATGTCAGTGGGGATACAGTCAGTGACACAGGGCTGGGGGAGAGGGGTCATTGAGGGACAGTGTGAGGGAGCTGGATTAACGTCAGTGGGGATACAGTCAGTGACACAGGGTGCTGGGGGAGAGGGGTCACCGAGGGACAGTTGAGGGAGTTGGATTAATGTCAGTGGGGATACAGTCAGTGACACAGGGTGCTGGGGGAGAGGGTCACTGTGCGACAGTGTGAGGGAGCAGGATTAACGTCAGTGGGGATACAGTCAGTGACACAGGGTGCTGGGGGAGAGGGGTCACTGAGGGCTAGTGTGAGGGAGCTGGATTAACGTCAGTAGGGATACAGTCAGTGACACAGGGTACTGGGGGAGAGGGGTCACTGAGGGACAGTTGAGGGAGTTGGATTAATGTCAGTGGGGATACAGTCAATGACACAGGGTGCTGGGGGAGTGGGGTCACTGAGCGACAGTGTGAGGGAGCAGGATTAACGTCAGTGGGGATACAGTCAGTGACACAGGGTGCTGGGGGAGAGGGTCACTGAGCGACAGTGTGAGGGAGCTGGATTAACGTCAGTGGGGATACAGTCAGTGACACAGGGTGCTGGGGGAGAGGGGTCACCGAGGGACAGTTGAGGGAGTTGGATTAATGTCAGTGGGGATACAGTCAGTGACACAGGGTGCTGGGGGAGAGGGTCACTGAGCGACAGTGTGAGGGAGCAGGATTAACGTCAGTGGGGATACAGTCAGTGACACAGGGTGCTGGGGGAGAGGGGTCACTGAGGGCTAGTGTGAGGGAGCTGGATTAACGTCAGTAGGGATACAGTCAGTGTCACAGGGTACTGGGGGAGAGGGGTCACTGAGGGACAGTAGAGGGAGTTGGATTAATGTCAGTGGGGATACAGTCAATGACACAGGGTGCTGGGGGAGTGGGGTCACTGAGCGACAGTGTGAGGGAGCAGGATTAACGTCAGTGGGGATACAGTCAGTGACACAGGGTGCTGGGGGAGAGGGTCACTGAGCGACAGTGTGAGGGAGCTGGATTAACATCAGTGGGAATACAATCAGTGACACAGGGTGCTGTGGGAGAGGGGTCACTGAGGGACGGAGTGAGGGAGCTGGATTAACATCAGTGGGAATACAATCAGTGACACAGGGTGCTGGGGGAGAGGGGTCACTGAGGGACAGTGAGCTGGATTAACATCAGTGGGGATACAGTCAGTGACATGGTGTTGAGGGAGAGGGGTCACTGAGGGACAGTGAGCTGGATTAACGTCAGTGGGGATACAGTCAGTGACACAGGGCTGTGGGAGAGGGGTCACTGAGCGACAGTGTGAGGGAGCAGGATTAATGTCAGTGGGGATACAGTCAGTGACACAGGGCGTTGGGGGAGAGGGGTCACTGAGGGACAGTGTGAAGGAACTGGATTAACGTCAGTGGGGATACAGTCAGTGACACAGGGTGCTGGGGGAGAGGGGTCACTGAGGGACAGTGTGAGGGAGAAGGATTAACGTCAGTGGGGATACAGTCAGTGACACAGGGTGCTGGGGGAGAGGGGTCACTGAGGGACGGAGTGAGGGAGCTGGATTAACGTCAGTGGGGATACAGTCAGTGACACAGGGCTGGGGGAGAGGGGTCACTGAGGGACAGTGTGAGGGAGTTGGATTAACGTCAGTGGGGATACAGTCAGTGACACGGTGCTGGGGGAGAGGGGTCACTGAGGGACAGTGTGAGGGAGCTGGATTAACGTCAGTGGGGATACAGTCAGTGACACAGGGTGCTGGGGGAGAGGGGTCACTGAGGGACAGTGTGAGGGAGAAGGATTAACGTCAGTGGGGATACAGTCAGTGACACAGGGTGCTGGGGGAGAGGGGTCACTGAGGGACAGTGTGAGAGAGCTGGATTAACGTCAGTGGGGATACAGTCAGTGACACAGGGCTGGGGGAGAGGGGTCACTGAGGGACAGTGTGTGGGAGCTGGATTAACGTCAGTGGGGATACAGTCAGTGACACAGGGTGCTGGGGGAGAGGGGTCACTGAGGGACAGTGTGAAAGAACTGGATTAACGTCAGTAGGGATACAGTCAGTGACACAGGGTGCTGGGGAAGAGGGGTCACTGAGGGATAGTGTGAGGGAGCTGGATTAACGTCAGTGGGGATACAGTCAGTGACACAGGGTGCTGGGGGAGAGGGGTCACTGAGGGACAGTGTGAGGGAGCTGGATTAACGTCAGTGGGGATACAGTCAGTGACACGTTGCTGGGGAAGAGGGGTCACTGAGCGACAGTGTGAGGGAGCTGGATTAATGTCAGTGGGGATACAGTCAGTGACACGGTGCTGGGGAAGAGGGGTCACTGAGCGACAGTGTGAGGGAGCTGGATTAACGTCAGTGGGGATACAGTCAGTGACACAGGGTGCTGGGGGAGAGGGGTCACTGAGCGACAGTGTGAGGGAGCTGGATTAACGTCAGTGGGGATACAGTCAGTGACACAGGGTGCTGGGGGAGAGGGGTCACCGAGGGACAGTTGAGGGAGTTGGATTAATGTCAGTGGGGATACAGTCAGTGACACAGGGTGCTGGGGGAGAGGGGTCACTGAGGGACAGTGTGAGGGAGAAGGATTAACGTCAGTGGGGATACAGTCAGTGACACAGGGTGCTGGGGGACAGGGGTCACTGAGGGACGGAGTGAGGGAGCTGGATTAACGTCAGTGGGGATACAGTCAGTGACACGGTGCTGGGGGAGAGGGGTCACTGAGGGACAGTGTGAGGGAGCTGGATTAAAGTCAGTGGGGATACAGTCAGTGACACAGGGTGCTGGGGGAGAGGGGTCACTGAGGGACAGTGTGAGGGAGAAGGATTAACGTCAGTGGGAATACAGTCAGTGACACAGGGCTGGGGGAGAGGGGTCACTGAGGGACAGTGTGTGGGAGCTGCATTAACGTCAGTGGGGATACAGTCAGTGACACAGGGCGCTGGGGGAGAGGGGTCACTGAGCGACAGTGTGAGGGAGCTGGATTAACGTCAGTGGGGATACAGTCAGTGACACAGGGTGCTGGGGGAGAGGGGTCACCGAGGGACAGTTGAGGGAGTTGGATTAATGTCAGTGGGGATACAGTCAGTGACACAGGGTGCTGGGGGAGAGGGGTCACTGAGGGACAGTGTGAGGGAGAAGGATTAACGTCAGTGGGGATACAGTCAGTGACACAGGGTGCTGGGGGAGAGGGGTCACTGAGGGACGGAGTGAGGGAGCTGGATTAACGTCAGTGGGGATACAGTCAGTGACACAGGGCTGGGGGAGAGGGGTCACTGAGGGACAGTGTGAGGGAGTTGGATTAACATCAGTGGGGATACAGTCAGTGACACGGTGCTGGGGGAGAGGGGTCACTGAGGGACAGTGTGAGGGAGCTGGATTAACGTCAGTGGGGATACAGTCAGTGACACAGGGTGCTGGGGGAGAGGGGTCACTGAGGGACAGTGTGAGGGAGAAGGATTAACGTCAGTGGGGATACAGTCAGTGACACAGGGCTGGGGGAGAGGGGTCACTGAGGGACAGTGTGTGGGAGCTGGATTAACGTCAGTGGGGATACAGTCAGTGACACAGGGCGCTGGGGGAGAGGGGTCACTGAGGGACAGTGTGAGGGAGCTGGATTAACGTCAGTGGGGATACAGTCAGTGACACAGGGCTGGGGGAGAGGGTCACTGAGGGACAGTGTGAGGGAGTTGGATTAACGTCAGTGGGGATACAGTCAGTGACACAGGGCTGGGGGAGAGGGGTCACTGAGGGACAGTGTGTGGGAGCTGGATTAACGTCAGTGGGGATACAGTCAGTGACACAGGGCGCTGGGGGAGAGGGGTCACTGAGGGACAGTGAGCTGGATTAACGTCAGTGGGGATACAGTCAGTGACACAGGGTGCTGGGGGAGAGGGGTCACTGAGGGACAGTGTGAGGGAGCTGGATTAATGTCAGTGGGGATACAGTCAGTGACACGGTGCTGGGGAAGAGGGGTCACTGAGCGACAGTGTGAGGGAGCTGGATTAACGTCAGTGGGGATACAGTCAGTGACACAGGGTGCTGGGGGAGAGGGGTCACTGAGCGACAGTGTGAGGGAGCTGGATTAACGTCAGTGGGGATACAGTCAGTGACACAGGGTGCTGGGGGAGAGGGGTCACCGAGGGACAGTTGAGGGAGTTGGATTAATGTCAGTGGGGATACAGTCACTGACACAGGGTGCTGGGGGAGAGGGGTCACTGAGGGACAGTGTGAGGGAGAAGGATTAACGTCAGTGGGGATACAGTCAGTGACACAGGGTGCTGGGGGACAGGGGTCACTGAGGGACGGAGTGAGGGAGCTGGATTAACGTCAGTGGGGATACAGTCAGTGACACGGTGCTGGGGGAGAGGGGTCACTGAGGGACAGTGTGAGGGAGCTGGATTAACGTCAGTGGGGATACAGTCAGTGACACAGGGTGCTGGGGGAGAGGGGTCACTGAGGGACAGTGTGAGGGAGAAGGATTAACGTCAGTGGGGATACAGTCAGTGACACAGGGCTGGGGGAGAGGGGTCACTGAGGGACAGTTTTTTGGAGCTGGATTAACGTCAGTGGGGATACAGTCAGTGACACAGGGCGCTGGGGGAGAGGGGTCACTGAGCGACAGTGTGAGGGAGCTGGATTAACGTCAGTGGGGATACAGTCAGTGACACAGGGTGCTGGGGGAGAGGGGTCACCGAGGGACAGTTGAGGGAGTTGGATTAATGTCAGTGGGGATACAGTCAGTGACACAGGGTGCTGGGGGAGAGGGGTCACTGAGGGACAGTGTGAGGGAGAAGGATTAACGTCAGTGGGGATACAGTCAGTGACACAGGGTGCTGGGGGAGAGGGGTCACTGAGGGACGGAGTGAGGGAGCTGGATTAACGTCAGTGGGGATACAGTCAGTGACACAGGGCTGGGGGAGAGGGTTCACTGAGGGACAGTGTGAGGGAGTTGGATTAACATCAGTGGGGATACAGTCAGTGACACGGTGCTGGGGGAGAGGGGTCACTGAGGGACAGTGTGAGGGAGCTGGATTAACGTCAGTGGGGATACAGTCAGTGACACAGGGTGCTGGGGGAGAGGGGTCACTGAGGGACAGTGTGAGGGAGAAGGATTAACGTCAGTGGGGATACAGTCAGTGACACAGGGCTGGGGGAGAGGGGTCACTGAGGGACACTGTGTGGGAGCTGGATTAACGTCAGTGGGGATACAGTCAGTGACACAGGGCGCTGGGGGAGAGGGGTCACTGAGGGACAGTGTGAGGGAGCTGGATTAACGTCAGTGGGGATACAGTCAGTGACACAGGGCTGGGGGAGAGGGTCACTGAGGGACAGTGTGAGGGAGTTGGATTAACGTCAGTGGGGATACAGTCAGTGACACAGGGCTGGGGGAGAGGGGTCACTGAGGGACAGTGTGTGGGAGCTGGATTAACGTCAGTGGGGATACAGTCAGTGACACAGGGCGCTGGGGGAGAGGGGTCACTGAGGGACAGTGAGCTGGATTAGTGTCAGTGGGGATACAGTCAGTGACACAGGGTGCTGGGGGAGAGGGGTCACTGAGGGACAGTGTGAAAGAACTGGATTAACGTCAGTGGGGATACAGTCAGTGACACAGGGTGCTGGGGGAGAGGGGTCACTGAGGGACAGTGTGAAAGAACTGAATTAACGTCAGTGGGGATGCAGTCAGTGACACAGGGTGCTGGGGAAGAGGGGTCACTGAGGGATAGTGTGAGGGAGCTGGATTAACGTCAGTGGGGATACAGTCAGTGACACGGTGTTGAGGGAGAGGGGTCACTGAGGGACAGTGTGAGGGAGCAGGATTAATGTCAGTGGGGATACAGTCAGTGACACGGTGCTGGGGGAGAGGGGTTACTGAGGGACGGAGTGAGGGAGTTGGATTAATGTCAGTGGGGATACAGTCAGTGACATGGTGTTGAGGGAGAGGGGTCACTGAGGGACAGTGAGCTGGATTAACGTCAGTGGGGATACAGTCAGTGACACAGGGCTGTGGGAGAGGGGTCACTGAGCGACAGTGTGAGGGAGCAGGATTAATGTCAGTGGGGATACAGTCAGTGACACAGGGCGTTGGGGGAGAGGGGACACTGAGGGACAGTGTGAAGGAACTGGATTAACGTCAGTGGGGATACAGTCAGTGACACAGGGTGCTGGGGGAGAGGGGTCACTGAGGGATAGTGTGAGGGAGTTGGATTAACGTCAGTGGGGATACAGTCAGTGACACAGGGTGCTGGGGGAGAGGGGTCACTGAGGGACAGTGTGAGGGAGCTGGATTAACGTCAGTGGGGATACAGTCAGTGACACAGGGTGCTGGGGGAGAGGGGTCACTGAGCGACAGTGTGAGGGAGCTGGATTAACGTCAGTGGGGATACAGTCAGTGACACAGGGTGCTGGGGGAGAGGGGTCACTGAGGGACAGTTGAGGGAGTTGGATTAATGTCAGTGGGGATACAGTTAGTGACACAGGGTGCTGGGGGAGAGGGGTCACTGAGGGACAGTGTGAGGGAGAAGGATTAACGTCAGTGGGGATACAGTCAGTGACACAGGGTGCTGGGGGACAGGGGTCACTGAGGGACGGAGTGAGGGAGCTGGATTAACGTCAGTGGGGATACAGTCAGTGACACGGTGCTGGGGGAGAGGGGTCACTGAGGGACAGTGTGAGGGAGCTGGATTAACGTCAGTGGGGATACAGTCAGTGACACAGGGTGCTGGGGGAGAGGGGTCACTGAGGGACAGTGTGAGGGAGAAGGATTAACGTCAGTGGGGATACAGTCAGTGACACAGGGCTGGGGGAGAGGGGTCACTGAGGGACAGTGTGTGGGAGCTGGATTAACGTCAGTGGGGATACAGTCAGTGACACAGGGCGCTGGGGGAGAGGGGTCACTGAGCGACAGTGTGAGGGAGCTGGATTAACGTCAGTGGGGATACAGTCAGTGACACAGGGTGCTGGGGGAGAGGGGTCACCGAGGGACAGTTGAGGGAGTTGGATTAATGTCAGTGGGGATACAGTCAGTGACACAGGGTGCTGGGGGAGAGGGGTCACTGAGGGACAGTGTGAGGGAGAAGGATTAACGTCAGTGGGGATACAGTCAGTGACACAGGGTGCTGGGGGAGAGGGGTCACTGAGGGACGGAGTGAGGGAGCTGGATTAACGTCAGTGGGGATACAGTCAGTGACACAGGGCTGGGGGAGAGGGGTCACTGAGGGACAGTGAGAGGGAGTTGGATTAACATCAGTGGGGATACAGTCAGTGACACGGTGCTGGGGGAGAGGGGTCACTGAGGGACAGTGTGAGGGAGAAGGATTAACGTCAGTGGGGATACAGTCAGTGACACAGGGTGCTGGGGGAGAGGGGTCACTGAGGGACAGTGTGAGGGAGAAGGATTAACGTCAGTGGGGATACAGTCAGTGACACAGGGCTGGGGGAGAGGGGTCACTGAGGGACAGTGTGTGGGAGCTGGATTAACGTCAGTGGGGATACAGTCAGTGACACAGGGCGCTGGGGGAGAGGGGTCACTGAGGGACAGTGTGAGGGAGCTGGATTAACGTCAGTGGGGATACAGTCAGTGACACAGGGCTGGGGGAGAGGGTCACTGAGGGACAGTGTGAGGGAGCAGGATTAATGTCAGTGGGGATACAGTCAGTGACACGGTGCTGGGGGAGAGGGGTTACTGAGGGACGGAGTGAGGGAGTTGGATTAATGTCAGTGGGGATACAGTCAGTGACATGGTGTTGAGGGAGAGGGGTCACTGAATGACAGTGTGAGGGAGCTGGATTAACGTCAGTGGGGATACAGTCAGTGACACAGGGCGCTGGGGGAGAGGGGTCACTGAGGGACAGTGTGAGGGAGCTGGATTAACGTCAGTGGGGATACAGTCAGTGACACAGGGCTGGGGGAGAGGGTCACTGAGGGACAGTGTGAGGGAGTTGGATTAACGTCAGTGGGTATACAGTCAGTGACACAGGGCTGGGGGAGAGGGGTCACTGAGGGACAGTGTGTGGGAGCTGGATTAACGTCAGTGGGGATACAGTCAGTGACACAGGGCGCTGGGGGAGAGGGGTCACTGAGGGACAGTGAGCTGGATTAGTGTCAGTGGGGATACAGTCAGTGACACAGGGTGCTGGGGGAGAGGGGTCACTGAGGGACAGTGTGAAAGAACTGGATTAACGTCAGTGGGGATACAGTCAGTGACACAGTGTGCTGGGGGAGAGGGGTCACTGAGGGACAGTGTGAAAGAACTGGATTAACGTCAGTGGGGATACAGTCAGTGACACAGGGTGCTGGGGAAGAGGGGTCACTGAGGGATAGTGTGAGGGAGCTGGATTAACGTCAGTGGGGATACAGTCAGTGACACGGTGTTGAGGGAGAGGGGTCACTGAGGGACAGTGTGAGGGAGCAGGATTAATGTCAGTGGGGATACAGTCAGTGACACGGTGCTGGGGGAGAGGGGTTACTGAGGGACGGAGTGAGGGAGTTGGATTAATGTCAGTGGGGATACAGTCAGTGACATGGTGTTGAGGGAGAGGGGTCACTGAGGGACAGTGAGCTGGATTAACGTCAGTGGGGATACAGTCAGTGACACAGGGCTGTGGGAGAGGGGTCACTGAGCGACAGTGTGAGGGAGCAGGATTAATGTCAGTGGGGATACACTCAGTGACACAGGGCGTTGGGGGAGAGGGGTCACTGAGGGACAGTGTGAAGGAACTGGATTAACGTCAGTGGGGATACAGTCAGTGACACAGGGTGCTGGGGGAGAGGGGTCACTGAGGGATAGTGTGAGGGAGTTGGATTAACGTCAGTGGGGATACAGTCAGTGACACAGGGTGCTGGGGGAGAGGGGTCACTGAGGGACAGTGTGAGGGAGAAGGATTAACGTCAGTGGGGATACAGTCAGTGACACAGGGTGCTGGGGGAGAGGGGTCACTGAGGGACGGAGTGAGGGAGCTGGATTAACGTCAGTGGGGATACAGTCAGTGACACAGGGCTGGGGGAGAGGGGTCACTGAGGGACAGTGTGAGGGAGTTGGATTAACGTCAGTGGGGATACAGTCAGTGACACGGTGCTGGGGGAGAGGGGTCACTGAGGGACAGTGTGAGGGAGCTGGATTAACGTCAGTGGGGATACAGTCAGTGACACAGGGTGCTGGGGGAGAGGGGTCACTGAGGGACAGTGTGAGGGAGAAGGATTAACGTCAGTGGGGATACAGTCAGTGACACAGGGTGCTGGGGGAGAGGGGTCACTGAGGGACAGTGTGAGAGAGCTGGATTAACGTCAGTGGGGATACAGTCAGTGACACAGGGCTGGGGGAGAGGGGTCACTGAGGGACAGTGTGTGGGAGCTGGATTAACGTCAGTGGGGATACAGTCAGTGACACAGGGTGCTGGGGGAGAGGGGTCACTGAGGGACAGTGTGAAAGAACTGGATTAACGTCAGTAGGGATACAGTCAGTGACACAGGGTGCTGGGGAAGAGGGGTCACTGAGGGATAGTGTGAGGGAGCTGGATTAACGTCAGTGGGGATACAGTCAGTGACACAGGGTGCTGGGGGAGAGGGGTCACTGAGCGACAGTGTGAGGGAGCTGGATTAACGTCAGTGGGGATACATTCAGTGACACAGGGTGCTGGGGGAGAGGGGTCACCGAGGGACAGTTGAGGGAGTTGGATTAATGTCAGTGGGGATACAGTCAGTGACACAGGGTGCTGGGGGAGAGGGGTCACTGAGGGACAGTGTGTGGGAGCTGGATTAACGTCAGTGGGGATACAGTCAGTGACACAGGGCGCTGGGGGAGAGGGGTCACTGAGGGACAGTGTGAGGGAGCTGGATTAACGTCAGTGGGGATACAGTCAGTGACACAGGGCTGGGGGAGAGGGTCACTGAGGGACAGTGTGAGGGAGCAGGATTAATGTCAGTGGGGATACAGTCAGTGACACGGTGCTGGGGGAGAGGGGTTACTGAGGGACGGAGTGAGGGAGTTGGATTAATGTCAGTGGGGATACAGTCAGTGACATGGTGTTGAGGGAGAGGGGTCACTGAATGACAGTGTGAGGGAGCTGGATTAACGTCAGTGGGGATACAGTCAGTGACACAGGGCGCTGGGGGAGAGGGGTCACTGAGGGACAGTGTGAGGGAGCTGGATTAACGTCAGTGGGGATACAGTCAGTGACACAGGGCTGGGGGAGAGGGTCACTGAGGGACAGTGTGAGGGAGTTGGATTAACGTCAGTGGGTATACAGTCAGTGACACAGGGCTGGGGGAGAGGGGTCACTGAGGGACAGTGTGTGGGAGCTGGATTAACGTCAGTGGGGATACAGTCAGTGACACAGGGCGCTGGGGGAGAGGGGTCACTGAGGGACAGTGAGCTGGATTAGTGTCAGTGGGGATACAGTCAGTGACACAGGGTGCTGGGGGAGAGGGGTCACTGAGGGACAGTGTGAAAGAACTGGATTAACGTCAGTGGGGATACAGTCAGTGACACAGTGTGCTGGGGGAGAGGGGTCACTGAGGGACAGTGTGAAAGAACTGGATTAACGTCAGTGGGGATACAGTCAGTGACACAGGGTGCTGGGGAAGAGGGGTCACTGAGGGATAGTGTGAGGGAGCTGGATTAACGTCAGTGGGGATACAGTCAGTGACACGGTGTTGAGGGAGAGGGGTCACTGAGGGACAGTGTGAGGGAGCAGGATTAATGTCAGTGGGGATACAGTCAGTGACACGGTGCTGGGGGAGAGGGGTTACTGAGGGACGGAGTGAGGGAGTTGGATTAATGTCAGTGGGGATACAGTCAGTGACATGGTGTTGAGGGAGAGGGGTCACTGAGGGACAGTGAGCTGGATTAACGTCAGTGGGGATACAGTCAGTGACACAGGGCTGTGGGAGAGGGGTCACTGAGCGACAGTGTGAGGGAGCAGGATTAATGTCAGTGGGGATACACTCAGTGACACAGGGCGTTGGGGGAGAGGGGTCACTGAGGGACAGTGTGAAGGAACTGGATTAACGTCAGTGGGGATACAGTCAGTGACACAGGGTGCTGGGGGAGAGGGGTCACTGAGGGATAGTGTGAGGGAGTTGGATTAACGTCAGTGGGGATACAGTCAGTGACACAGGGTGCTGGGGGAGAGGGGTCACTGAGGGACAGTGTGAGGGAGAAGGATTAACGTCAGTGGGGATACAGTCAGTGACACAGGGTGCTGGGGGAGAGGGGTCACTGAGGGACGGAGTGAGGGAGCTGGATTAACGTCAGTGGGGATACAGTCAGTGACACAGGGCTGGGGGAGAGGGGTCACTGAGGGACAGTGTGAGGGAGTTGGATTAACGTCAGTGGGGATACAGTCAGTGACACGGTGCTGGGGGAGAGGGGTCACTGAGGGACAGTGTGAGGGAGCTGGATTAACGTCAGTGGGGATACAGTCAGTGACACAGGGTGCTGGGGGAGAGGGGTCACTGAGGGACAGTGTGAGGGAGAAGGATTAACGTCAGTGGGGATACAGTCAGTGACACAGGGTGCTGGGGGAGAGGGGTCACTGAGGGACAGTGTGAGAGAGCTGGATTAACGTCAGTGGGGATACAGTCAGTGACACAGGGCTGGGGGAGAGGGGTCACTGAGGGACAGTGTGTGGGAGCTGGATTAACGTCAGTGGGGATACAGTCAGTGACACAGGGTGCTGGGGGAGAGGGGTCACTGAGGGACAGTGTGAAAGAACTGGATTAACGTCAGTAGGGATACAGTCAGTGACACAGGGTGCTGGGGAAGAGGGGTCACTGAGGGATAGTGTGAGGGAGCTGGATTAACGTCAGTGGGGATACAGTCAGTGACACAGGGTGTTGGGGGAGAGGGGTCACTGAGCGACAGTGTGAGGGAGCTGGATTAACGTCAGTGGGGATACATTCAGTGACACAGGGTGCTGGGGGAGAGGGGTCACCGAGGGACAGTTGAGGGAGTTGGATTAATGTCAGTGGGGATACAGTCAGTGACACAGGGTGCTGGGGGAGAGGGGTCACTGAGGGACAGTGTGAGGGAGAAGGATTAACGTCAGTGGGGATACAGTCAGTGACACAGGGTGCTGGGGGAGAGGGGTCACTGAGGGACGGAGTGAGGGAGCTGGATTAACGTCAGTGGGGATACAGTCAGTGACACAGGGCTGGGGGAGAGGGGTCACTGAGGGACAGTGTGAGGGAGTTGGATTAACATCAGTGGGGATACAGTCAGTGACACGGTGCTGGGGGAGAGGGGTCACTGAGGGACAGTGTGAGGGAGCTGGATTAACGTCAGTGGGGATACAGTCAGTGACACAGGGTGCTGGGGGAGAGGGGTCACTGAGGGACAGTGTGAGGGAGAAGGATTAACGTCAGTGGGGATACAGTCAGTGACACAGGGCTGGGGGAGACGGGTCACTGAGGGACAGTGTGTGGGAGCTGGATTAACGTCAGTGGGGATACAGTCATTGACACAGGGCGCTGGGGGAGAGGGGTCACTGAGGGACAGTGTGAGGGAGCTGGATTAACGTCAGTGGGGATACAGTCAGTGACACAGGGCTGGGGGAGAGGGGTCACTGAGGGACAGTGTGTGGGATCTGGATTAACGTCAGTGGGGATACAGTCAGTGACACAGGGCGCTGGGGGAGAGGGGTCACTGAGGGACAGTGAGCTGGATTAGTGTCAGTGGGGATACAGTCAGTGACACAGGGTGCTGGGGGAGAGGGGTCACTGAGGGACAGTGTGAAAGAACTGGATTAACGTCAGTGGGGATACAGTCAGTGACACAGGGTGCTGGGGAAGAGGGGTCACTGAGGGACAGTGTGAAAGAACTGGATTAACGTCAGTGGGGATACAGTCAGTGACACAGGGTGCTGGGGGAGAGGGGTCACTGAGGGACAGTGTGAAAGAACTGGATTAACGTCAGTGGGGATACAGTCAGTGACACAGGGTGCTGGGGAAGAGGGGTCACTGAGGGATAGTGTGAGGGAGCTGGATTAACGTCAGTGGGGATACAGTCAGTGACACGGTGTTGAGGGAGAGGGGTCACTGAGGGACAGTGTGAGGGAGCAGGATTAATGTCAGTGGGGATACAGTCAGTGACACGGTGCTGGGGGAGAGGGGTTACTGAGGGACGGAGTGAGGGAGTTGGATTAATATCAGTGGGGATACAGTCACTGACACAGGGCGCTGGGGGAGAGGGGTCACCGAGGAACAGTTGAGGGAGTTGGATTAATGTCAGTGGGGATACAGTCAGTGACACAGGGTGCTGGGGGAGAGGGTCACTCAGCGACAGTGTGAGGGAGCTGGATTAACGTCAGTGGGAATACAATCAGTGACACAGGGTGCTGTGGGAGAGGGGTCACTGAGGGACGGAGTGAGGGAGCTGGATTAACATCAGTGGGAATACAATCAGTGACACAGGGTGCTGGGGGAGAGGGGTCACTGAGGGACAGTGAGCTGGATTAACGTCAGTGGGGATACAGTCAGTGACACAGGGCTGTGGGAGAGGGGTCACTGAGCGACAGTGTGAGGGAGCAGGATTAATGTCAGTGGGGATACAGTCAGTGACACGGTGCTGGGGGAGAGGGGTTACTGAGGGACGGAGTGAGGGAGTTGGATTAATGTCAGTGGGGATACAGTCACTGACACAGGGCGCTGGGGGAGAGGGGTCACCGAGGAACAGTTGAGGGAGTTGGATTAATGTCAGTGGGGATACAGTCAGTGACACAGGGTGCTGGGGGAGAGGGTCACTCAGCGACAGTGTGAGGGAGCTGGATTAACGTCAGTGGGAATACAATCAGTGACACAGGGTGCTGTGGGAGAGGGGTCACTGAGGGACGGAGTGAGGGAGCTGGATTAACATCAGTGGGAATACAATCAGTGACACAGGGTGCTGGGGGAGAGGGGTCACTGAGGGACAGTGAGCTGGATTAACGTCAGTGGGGATACAGTCAGTGACACAGGGCTGTGGGAGAGGGGTCACTGAGCGACAGTGTGAGGGAGCAGGATTAATGTCAGTGGGGATACAGTCAGTGACACAGGCCATTGGGGGAGATTGGTCACTGAGGGACAGTGTGAAGGAACTGGATTAACGTCAGTGGGGATACAGTCAGTGACACAGGGTGCTGGGGGAGAGGGGTCACTGAGGGATAGTGTGAGGGAGTTGGATTAACATCAGTGGGGATACAGTCAGTGACACAGGGTGCTGGGGGAGAGGGGTCACTGAGGGACAGTGTGAGGGAGAAGGATTAACGTCAGTGGGGATACAGTCAGTGACACAGGGTGCTGGGGGAGAGGGGTCACTGAGGGACGGAGTGAGGGAGCTGGATTAACGTCAGTGGGGATACAGTCAGTGACACAGGGTGCTGGGGAGAGGGGCCACTGAGGGACAGTGTGAGGGAGAAGGATTAACGTCAGTGGGGATACAGTCAGTGACACAGGGTGCTGGGGGAGAGGGGTCACTGAGGGACAGTGTGAGGGAGCTGGATTAACGTCAGTGGGGATACAGTCAGTGACACAGGGCTGGGGGAGAGGGGTCACTGAGGGACAGTGTGTGGGAGCTGGATTAACGTCAGTGGGGATACAGTCAGTGACACAGGGTGCTGGGGGAGAGGGGTCACTGAGGGACAGTGTGAAAGAACTGGATTAACGTCAGTACGGATACAGTCAGTGACACAGGGTGCTGGGGAAGAGGGGTCACTGAGGGATAGTGTGAGGGAGCTGGATTAACGTCAGTGGGGATACAGTCAGTGACACAGGGTGCTGTGGGAGAGGGGTCACTGAGGGACAGTGTGTGGGAGCTGGATTAACGTCAGTGGGGATACAGTCAGTGACACAGGGTGCTGGAGGAGAGGGGTCACCGAGGGACAGTTGAGGGAGTTGGATTAATGTCAGTGGGGATACAGTCAGTGACACAGGGTGCTGGGGAAGAGAGGTCACTGAGGGATAGTGTGAGGGAGCTGGATTAACGTCAGTGGGGATACAGTCAGTGACACAGGGTGCTGGGGGAGAGGGGTCACCGAGGGACAGTTGAGGGAGTTGGATTAACGTCAGTGGGAATACAATCAGTGACACAGGGTGCTGTGGGAGAGGGGTCACTGAGGGACGGAGTGAGGGAGCTGGATTAACATCAGTGGGAATACAATCAGTGACACAGGGTGCTGGGGGAGAGGGGTCACTGAGGGACAGTGAGCTGGATTAACATCAGTGGGGATACAGTCAGTGACATGGTGTTGAGGGAGAGGTGTCACTGAGGGACAGTGAGCTGGATTAACGTCAGTGGGGATACAGTCAGTGACACAGGGCTGTGGGAGAGGGGTCACTGAGCGACAGTGTGAGGGAGCAGGATTAATGTCAGTGGGGATACAGTCAGTGACACAGGGCGTTGGGGGAGAGGGGTCACTGAGGGACAGTGTGAAGGAACTGGATTAACGTCAGTGGGGATACAGTCAGTGACACAGGGTGCTGGGGGAGAGTGGTCACTGAGGGATAGTGTGAGGGAGTTGGATTAACGTCAGTGGGGATACAGTCAGTGACACAGGGTGCTGGGGGAGAGGGGTCACTGAGGGACAGTGTGAGGGAGAAGGATTAACGTCAGTGGGGATACAGTCAGTGACACAGGGTGCTGGGGGAGAGGGGTCACTGAGGGACGGAGTGAGGGAGCTGGATTAACGTCAGTGGGGATACAGTCAGTGACACGGTGTTGAGGGAGAGGGGTCACTGAGGGACAGTGTGAGGGAGCAGGATTAATGTCAGTGGGGATACAGTCAGTGACACGGTGCTGGGGGAGAGGGGTTACTGAGGGACGGAGTGAGGGAGTTGGATTAATGTCAGTGGGGATACAGTCAGTGACATGGTGTTGAGGGAGAGGGGTCACTGAGGGAGAGTGAGCTGGATTAACGTCAGTGGGGATACAGTCAGTGACACAGGGCTGTGGGAGAGGGGTCACTGAGCGACAGTGTGAGGGAGCAGGATTAATGTCAGTGGGGATACACTCAGTGACACAGGGCGTTGGGGGAGAGGGGTCACTGAGGGACAGTGTGAAGGAACTGGATTAACGTCAGTGGGGATACAGTCAGTGACACAGGGTGCTGGGGGAGAGGGGTCACTGAGGGATAGTGTGAGGGAGTTGGATTAACGTCAGTGGGGATACAGTCAGTGACACAGGGTGCTGGGGGAGAGGGGTCACTGAGGGACAGTGTGAGGGAGAAGGATTAACGTCAGTGGGGATACAGTCAGTGACACAGGGTGCTGGGGGAGAGGGGTCACTGAGGGACGGAGTGAGGGAGCTGGATTAACGTCAGTGGGGATACAGTCAGTGACACAGGGCTGGGGGAGAGGGGTCACTGAGGGACAGTGTGAGGGAGTTGGATTAACGTCAGTGGGGATACAGTCAGTGACACGGTGCTGGGGGAGAGGGGTCACTGAGGGACAGTGTGAGGGAGCTGGATTAACGTCAGTGGGGATACAGTCAGTGACACAGGGTGCTGGGGGAGAGGGGTCACTGAGGGACAGTGTGAGGGAGAAGGATTAACGTCAGTGGGGATACAGTCAGTGACACAAGGTGCTGGGGGAGAGGGGTCACAGAGGGACAGTGTGAGAGAGCTGGATTAACGTCAGTGGGGATACAGTCAGTGACACAGGGCTGGGGGAGAGGGGTCACTGAGGGACAGTGTGTGGGAGCTGGATTAACGTCAGTGGGGATACAGTCAGTGACACAGGGTGCTGGGGGAGAGGGGTCACTGAGGGACAGTGTGAAAGAACTGGATTAACGTCAGTAGGGATACAGTCAGTGACACAGGGTGCTGGGGAAGAGGGGTCACTGAGGGATAGTGTGAGGGAGCTGGATTAACGTCAGTGGGGATACAGTCAGTGACACAGGGTGCTGGGGGAGAGGGGTCACTGAGCGACAGTGTGAGGGAGCTGGATTAACGTCAGTGGGGATACAGTCAGTGACACAGGGTGCTGGGGGAGAGGGGTCACCGAGGGACAGTTGAGGGAGTTGGATTAATGTCAGTGGGGATACAGTCAGTGACACAGGGTGCTGGGGGAGAGGGGTCACTGAGGGACAGTGTGAGGGAGAAGGATTAACGTCAGTGGGGATACAGTCAGTGACACAGGGTGCTGGGGGAGAGGGGTCACTGAGGGACGGAGTGAGGGAGCTGGATTAACGTCAGTGGGGATACAGTCAGTGACACAGGGCTGGGGGAGAGGGGTCACTGAGGGACAGTGTGAGGGAGTTGGATTAACATCAGTGGGGATACAGTCAGTGACACGGTGCTGGGGGAGAGGGGTCACTGAGGGACAGTGTGAGGGAGCTGGATTAACGTCAGTGGGGATACAGTCAGTGACACAGGGTGCTGGGGGAGAGGGGTCACTGAGGGACAGTGTGAGGGAGAAGGATTAACGTCAGTGGGGATACAGTCAGTGACACAGGGCTGGGGGAGACGGGTCACTGAGGGACAGTGTGTGGGAGCTGGATTAACGTCAGTGGGGATACAGTCATTGACACAGGGCGCTGGGGGAGAGGGGTCACTGAGGGACAGTGTGAGGGAGCTGGATTAACGTCAGTGGGGATACAGTCAGTGACACAGGGCTGGGGGAGAGGGGTCACTGAGGGACAGTGTGTGGGAGCTGGATTAACGTCAGTGGGGATACAGTCAGTGACACAGGGCGCTGGGGGAGAGGGGTCACTGAGGGACAGTGAGCTGGATTAGTGTCAGTGGGGATACAGTCAGTGACACAGGGTGCTGGGGGAGAGGGGTCACTGAGGGACAGTGTGAAAGAACTGGATTAACGTCAGTGGGGATACAGTCAGTGACACAGGGTGCTGGGGGAGAGGGGTCACTGAGGGACAGTGTGAAAGAACTGGATTAACGTCAGTGGGGATACAGTCAGTGACACAGGGTGCTGGGGAAGAGGGGTCACTGAGGGATAGTGTGAGGGAGCTGGATTAACTTCAGTGGGGATACAGTCAGTGACACGGTGTTGAGGGAGAGGGGTCACTGAGGGACAGTGTGAGGGAGCAGGATTAATGTCAGTGGGGATACAGTCAGTGACACGGTGCTGGGGGAGAGGGGTTACTGAGGGACGGAGTGAGGGAGTTGGATTAACGTCAGTGTGAATACAATCAGTGACACAGGGTGCTGTGGGAGAGGGGTCACTGAGGGACGGAGTGAGGGAGCTGGATTAACATCAGTGGGAATACAATCAGTGACACAGGGTGCTGGGGGAGAGGGGTCACTGAGGGACAGTGAGCTGGATTAACGTCAGTGGGGATACAGTCAGTGACACAGGGCTGTGGGAGAGGGGTCACTGAGCGACAGTGTGAGGGAGCAGGATTAATGTCAGTGGGGATACAGTCAGTGACACAGGCCATTGGGGGAGAGGGGTCACTGAGGGACAGTGTGAAGGAACTGGATTAACGTCAGTGGGGATACAGTCAGTGACACAGGGTGCTGGGGGAGAGGGGTCACTGAGGGATAGTGTGAGGGAGTTGGATTAACGTCAGTGGGGATACAGTCAGTGACACAGGGTGCTGGGGGAGAGGGGTCACTGAGGGACAGTGTGAGGGAGAAGGATTAACGTCAGTGGGGATACAGTCAGTGACACAGGGTGCTGGGGGAGAGGGGTCACTGAGGGACGGAGTGAGGGAGCTGGATTAACGTCAGTGGGGATACAGTCAGTGACACGGTGCTGGGGGAGAGGGGTCACTGAGGGACAGTGTGAGGGAGCTGGATTAACGTCAGTGGGGATACAGTCAGTGACACAGGGTGCTGGGGAGAGGGGTCACTGAGGGACAGTGTGAGGGAGAAGGATTAACGTCAGTGGGGATACAGTCAGTGACACAGGGTGCTGGCGGAGAGGGGTCACTGAGGGACAGTGTGAGGGAGCTGGATTAACGTCAGTGGGGATACAGTCAGTGACACAGGGCTGGGGGAGAGGGGTCACTGAGGGACAGTGTGTGGGAGCTGGATTAACGTCAGTGGGGATACAGTCAGTGACACAGGGTGCTGGGGGAGAGGGGTCACTGAGGGACAGTGTGAAAGAACTGGATTAACGTCAGTACGGATACAGTCAGTGACACAGGGTGCTGGGGAAGAGGGGTCACTGAGGGATAGTGTGAGGGAGCTGGATTAACGTCAGTGGGGATACAGTCAGTGACACAGGGTGCTGTGGGAGAGGGGTCACTGAGGGACAGTGTGTGGGAGCTGGATTAACGTCAGTGGGGATACAGTCAGTGACACAGGGTGCTGGAGGAGAGGGGTCACCGAGGGACAGTTGAGGGAGTTGGATTAATGTCAGTGGGGATACAGTCAGTGACACAGGGTGCTGGGGAAGAGAGGTCACTGAGGGATAGTGTGAGGGAGCTGGATTAACGTCAGTGGGGATACAGTCAGTGACACAGGGTGCTGGGGGAGAGGGGTCACCGAGGGACAGTTGAGGGAGTTGGATTAACGTCAGTGGGAATACAATCAGTGACACAGGGTGCTGTGGGAGAGGGATCACTGAGGGACGGAGTGAGGGAGCTGGATTAACATCAGTGGGAATACAATCAGTGACACAGGGTGCTGGGGGAGAGGGGTCACTGAGGGACAGTGAGCTGGATTAACATCAGTGGGGATACAGTCAGTGACATGGTGTTGAGGGAGAGGTGTCACTGAGGGACAGTGAGCTGGATTAACGTCAGTGGGGATACAGTCAGTGACACAGGGCTGTGGGAGAGGGGTCACTGAGCGACAGTGTGAGGGAGCAGGATTAATGTCAGTGGGGATACAGTCAGTGACACAGGGCGTTGGGGGAGAGGGGTCACTGAGGGACAGTGTGAAGGAACTGGATTAACGTCAGTGGGGATACAGTCAGTGACACAGGGTGCTGGGGGAGAGTGGTCACTGAGGGATAGTGTGAGGGAGTTGGATTAACGTCAGTGGGGATACAGTCAGTGACACAGGGTGCTGGGGGAGAGGGGTCACTGAGGGACAGTGTGAGGGAGAAGGATTAACGTCAGTGGGGATACAGTCAGTGACACAGGGTGCTGGGGGAGAGGGGTCACTGAGGGACGGAGTGAGGGAGCTGGATTAACGTCAGTGGGGATACAGTCAGTGACACAGGGCTGGGGGAGAGGGGTCACTGATGGACAGTGTGAGGGAGTTGGATTAACGTCAGTGGGGATACAGTCAGTGACACGGTGCTGGGGGAGAGGGGTCACTGAGGGACAGTGTGAGGGAGCTGGATTAACGTCAGTGGGGATACAGTCAGTGACACAGGGTGCTGGGGGAGAGGGGTCACTGAGGGACAGTGTGAGGGAGAAGGATTAACGTCAGTGGGGATACAGTCAGTGACACAGGGTGCTGGGGGAGAGGGGTCACTGAGGGACAGTGTGAGGGAGCTGGATTAACGTCAGTGGGGATACAGTCAGTGACACAGGGCTGGGGGAGAGGGGTCACTGAGAGACAGTGTGTGGGAGCTGGATTAACGTCAGTGGGGATACAGTCAGTGACACAGGGTGCTGGGGGAGAGGGGTCACTGAGGGACAGTGTGAAAGAACTGGATTAACGTCAGTAGGGATACAGTCAGTGACACAGGGTGCTGGGGAAGAGGGGTCACTGAGGGATAGTGTGAGGGAGCTGGATTAACGTCAGTGGGGATACAGTCAGTGACACAGGGTGCTGGGGGAGAGGGGTCACTGAGCGACAGTGTGAGGGAGCTG
Source organism: Hemitrygon akajei (assembly GCF_048418815.1). Classification (NCBI taxonomy): domain Eukaryota; kingdom Metazoa; phylum Chordata; class Chondrichthyes; order Myliobatiformes; family Dasyatidae; genus Hemitrygon; species Hemitrygon akajei. The sequence continues at coordinate 86,857,934 of NC_133129.1, read as the reverse complement.
GATTAACGTCAGTGGGGATACAGTCAGTGACACAGGGTGCTGGGGGAGAGGGGTCACCGAGGGACAGTTGAGGGAGTTGGATTAATGTCAGTGGGGATACAGTCAGTGACACAGGGTGCTGGGGGAGAGGGGTCACTGAGGGACAGTGTGAGGGAGAAGGATTAACGTCAGTGGGGATACAGTCAGTGACACAGGGTGCTGGGGGAGAGGGGTCACTGAGGGACGGAGTGAGGGAGCTGGATTAACGTCAGTGGGGATACAGTCAGTGACACAGGGCTGGGGGAGAGGGGTCACTGAGGGACAGTGTGAGGGAGTTGGATTAACATCAGTGGGGATACAGTCAGTGACACGGTGCTGGGGGAGAGGGGTCACTGAGGGACAGTGTGAGGGAGCTGGATTAACGTCAGTGGGGATACAGTCAGTGACACAGGGTGCTGGGGGAGAGGGGTCACTGAGGGACAGTGTGAGGGAGAAGGATTAACGTCAGTGGGGATACAGTCAGTGACACAGGGCTGGGGGAGACGGGTCACTGAGGGACAGTGTGTGGGAGCTGGATTAACGTCAGTGGGGATACAGTCATTGACACAGGGCGCTGGGGGAGAGGGGTCACTGAGGGACAGTGTGAGGGAGCTGGATTAACGTCAGTGGGGATACAGTCAGTGACACAGGGCTGGGGGAGAGGGGTCACTGAGGGACAGTGTGTGGGAGCTGGATTAACGTCAGTGGGGATACAGTCAGTGACACAGGGCGCTGGGGGAGAGGGGTCACTGAGGGACAGTGAGCTGGATTAGTGTCAGTGGGGATACAGTCAGTGACACAGGGTGCTGGGGGAGAGGGGTCACTGAGGGACAGTGTGAAAGAACTGGATTAACGTCAGTGGGGATACAGTCAGTGACACAGGGTGCTGGGGGAGAGGGGTCACTGAGGGACAGTGTGAAAGAACTGGATTAACGTCAGTGGGGATACAGTCAGTGACACAGGGTGCTGGGGAAGAGGGGTCACTGAGGGATAGTGTGAGGGAGCTGGATTAACTTCAGTGGGGATACAGTCAGTGACACGGTGTTGAGGGAGAGGGGTCACTGAGGGACAGTGTGAGGGAGCAGGATTAATGTCAGTGGGGATACAGTCAGTGACACGGTGCTGGGGGAGAGGGGTTACTGAGGGACGGAGTGAGGGAGTTGGATTAACGTCAGTGTGAATACAATCAGTGACACAGGGTGCTGTGGGAGAGGGGTCACTGAGGGACGGAGTGAGGGAGCTGGATTAACATCAGTGGGAATACAATCAGTGACACAGGGTGCTGGGGGAGAGGGGTCACTGAGGGACAGTGAGCTGGATTAACGTCAGTGGGGATACAGTCAGTGACACAGGGCTGTGGGAGAGGGGTCACTGAGCGACAGTGTGAGGGAGCAGGATTAATGTCAGTGGGGATACAGTCAGTGACACAGGCCATTGGGGGAGAGGGGTCACTGAGGGACAGTGTGAAGGAACTGGATTAACGTCAGTGGGGATACAGTCAGTGACACAGGGTGCTGGGGGAGAGGGGTCACTGAGGGATAGTGTGAGGGAGTTGGATTAACGTCAGTGGGGATACAGTCAGTGACACAGGGTGCTGGGGGAGAGGGGTCACTGAGGGACAGTGTGAGGGAGAAGGATTAACGTCAGTGGGGATACAGTCAGTGACACAGGGTGCTGGGGGAGAGGGGTCACTGAGGGACGGAGTGAGGGAGCTGGATTAACGTCAGTGGGGATACAGTCAGTGACACGGTGCTGGGGGAGAGGGGTCACTGAGGGACAGTGTGAGGGAGCTGGATTAACGTCAGTGGGGATACAGTCAGTGACACAGGGTGCTGGGGAGAGGGGTCACTGAGGGACAGTGTGAGGGAGAAGGATTAACGTCAGTGGGGATACAGTCAGTGACACAGGGTGCTGGCGGAGAGGGGTCACTGAGGGACAGTGTGAGGGAGCTGGATTAACGTCAGTGGGGATACAGTCAGTGACACAGGGCTGGGGGAGAGGGGTCACTGAGGGACAGTGTGTGGGAGCTGGATTAACGTCAGTGGGGATACAGTCAGTGACACAGGGTGCTGGGGGAGAGGGGTCACTGAGGGACAGTGTGAAAGAACTGGATTAACGTCAGTACGGATACAGTCAGTGACACAGGGTGCTGGGGAAGAGGGGTCACTGAGGGATAGTGTGAGGGAGCTGGATTAACGTCAGTGGGGATACAGTCAGTGACACAGGGTGCTGTGGGAGAGGGGTCACTGAGGGACAGTGTGTGGGAGCTGGATTAACGTCAGTGGGGATACAGTCAGTGACACAGGGTGCTGGAGGAGAGGGGTCACCGAGGGACAGTTGAGGGAGTTGGATTAATGTCAGTGGGGATACAGTCAGTGACACAGGGTGCTGGGGAAGAGAGGTCACTGAGGGATAGTGTGAGGGAGCTGGATTAACGTCAGTGGGGATACAGTCAGTGACACAGGGTGCTGGGGGAGAGGGGTCACCGAGGGACAGTTGAGGGAGTTGGATTAACGTCAGTGGGAATACAATCAGTGACACAGGGTGCTGTGGGAGAGGGATCACTGAGGGACGGAGTGAGGGAGCTGGATTAACATCAGTGGGAATACAATCAGTGACACAGGGTGCTGGGGGAGAGGGGTCACTGAGGGACAGTGAGCTGGATTAACATCAGTGGGGATACAGTCAGTGACATGGTGTTGAGGGAGAGGTGTCACTGAGGGACAGTGAGCTGGATTAACGTCAGTGGGGATACAGTCAGTGACACAGGGCTGTGGGAGAGGGGTCACTGAGCGACAGTGTGAGGGAGCAGGATTAATGTGAGTGGGGATACAGTCAGTGACACAGGGCGTTGGGGGAGAGGGGTCACTGAGGGACAGTGTGAAGGAACTGGATTAACGTCAGTGGGGATACAGTCAGTGACACAGGGTGCTGGGGGAGAGTGGTCACTGAGGGATAGTGTGAGGGAGTTGGATTAACGTCAGTGGGGATACAGTCAGTGACACAGGGTGCTGGGGGAGAGGGGTCACTGAGGGACAGTGTGAGGGAGAAGGATTAACGTCAGTGGGGATACAGTCAGTGACACAGGGTGCTGGGGGAGAGGGGTCACTGAGGGACGGAGTGAGGGAGCTGGATTAACGTCAGTGGGGATACAGTCAGTGACACAGGGCTGGGGGAGAGGGGTCACTGATGGACAGTGTGAGGGAGTTGGATTAACGTCAGTGGGGATACAGTCAGTGACACGGTGCTGGGGGAGAGGGGTCACTGAGGGACAGTGTGAGGGAGCTGGATTAACGTCAGTGGGGATACAGTCAGTGACACAGGGTGCTGGGGGAGAGGGGTCACTGAGGGACAGTGTGAGGGAGAAGGATTAACGTCAGTGGGGATACAGTCAGTGACACAGGGTGCTGGGGGAGAGGGGTCACTGAGGGACAGTGTGAGGGAGCTGGATTAACGTCAGTGGGGATACAGTCAGTGACACAGGGCTGGGGGAGAGGGGTCACTGAGAGACAGTGTGTGGGAGCTGGATTAACGTCAGTGGGGATACAGTCAGTGACACAGGGTGCTGGGGGAGAGGGGTCACTGAGGGACAGTGTGAAAGAACTGGATTAACGTCAGTAGGGATTCAGTCAGTGACACAGGGTGCTGGGGAAGAGGGGTCACTGAGGGATAGTGTGAGGGAGCTGGATTAACGTCAGTGGGGATACAGTCAGTGACACAGGGTGCTGGGGGAGAGGGGTCACTGAGCGACAGTGTGAGGGAGCTGGATTAACGTCAGTGGGGATACAGTCAGTGACACAGGGTGCTGGGGGAGAGGGGTCACCGAGGGACAGTTGAGGGAGTTGGATTAATGTCAGTGGGGATACAGTCAGTGACACAGGGTGCTGGGGGAGAGGGGTCACTGAGGGACAGTGTGAGGGAGAAGGATTAACGTCAGTGGGGATACAGTCAGTGACACAGGGTGCTGGGGGAGAGGGGTCACTGAGGGACGGAGTGAGGGAGCTGGATTAACGTCAGTGGGGATACAGTCAGTGACACAGGGCTGGGGGAGAGGGGTCACTGAGGGACAGTGTGAGGGAGTTGGATTAACATCAGTGGGGATACAGTCAGTGACACGGTGCTGGGGGAGAGGGGTCACTGAGGGACAGTGTGAGGGAGCTGGATTAACGTCAGTGGGGATACAGTCAGTGACACAGGGTGCTGGGGGAGAGGGGTCACTGAGGGACAGTGTGAGGGAGAAGGATTAACGTCAGTGGGGATACAGTCAGTGACACAGGGCTGGGGGAGACGGGTCACTGAGGGACAGTGTGTGGGAGCTGGATTAACGTCAGTGGGGATACAGTCATTGACACAGGGCGCTGGGGGAGAGGGGTCACTGAGGGACAGTGTGAGGGAGCTGGATTAACGTCAGTGGGGATACAGTCAGTGACACAGGGCTGGGGGAGAGGGGTCACTGAGGGACAGTGTGTGGGAGCTGGATTAACGTCAGTGGGGATACAGTCAGTGACACAGGGCGCTGGGGGAGAGGGGTCACTGAGGGACAGTGAGCTGGATTAGTGTCAGTGGGGATACAGTCAGTGACACAGGGTGCTGGGGGAGAGGGGTCACTGAGGGACAGTGTGAAAGAACTGGATTAACGTCAGTGGGGATACAGTCAGTGACACAGGGTGCTGGGGGAGAGGGGTCACTGAGGGACAGTGTGAAAGAACTGGATTAACGTCAGTGGGGATACAGTCAGTGACACAGGGTGCTGGGGAAGAGGGGTCACTGAGGGATAGTGTGAGGGAGCTGGATTAACTTCAGTGGGGATACAGTCAGTGACACGGTGTTGAGGGAGAGGGGTCACTGAGGGACAGTGTGAGGGAGCAGGATTAATGTCAGTGGGGATACAGTCAGTGACACGGTGCTGGGGGAGAGGGGTTACTGAGGGACGGAGTGAGGGAGTTGGATTAACGTCAGTGTGAATACAATCAGTGACACAGGGTGCTGTGGGAGAGGGGTCACTGAGGGACGGAGTGAGGGAGCTGGATTAACATCAGTGGGAATACAATCAGTGACACAGGGTGCTGGGGGAGAGGGGTCACTGAGGGACAGTGAGCTGGATTAACGTCAGTGGGGATACAGTCAGTGACACAGGGCTGTGGGAGAGGGGTCACTGAGCGACAGTGTGAGGGAGCAGGATTAATGTCAGTGGGGATACAGTCAGTGACACAGGGCTGGGGGAGAGGGGTCACTGAGGGACAGTGTGTGGGAGCTGGATTAACGTCAGTGGGGATACAGTCAGTGACACAGGGCGCTGGGGGAGAGGGGTCACTGAGGGACAGTGAGCTGGATTAGTGTCAGTGGGGATACAGTCAGTGACACAGGGTGCTGGGGGAGAGGGGTCACTGAGGGACAGTGTGAAAGAACTGGATTAACGTCAGTGGGGATACAGTCAGTGACACAGGGTGCTGGGGGAGAGGGGTCACTGAGGGACAGTGTGAAAGAACTGGATTAACGTCAGTGGGGATACAGTCAGTGACACAGGGTGCTGGGGAAGAGGGGTCACTGAGGGATAGTGTGAGGGAGCTGGATTAACTTCAGTGGGGATACAGTCAGTGACACGGTGCTGGGGGAGAGGGGTCACTGAGGGACAGTGTGAGGGAGCTGGATTAACGTCAGTGGGGATACAGTCAGTGACACAGGGTGCTGGGGGAGAGGGGTCACTGAGGGACAGTGTGAGGGAGAAGGATTAACGTCAGTGGGGATACAGTCAGTGACACAGGGTGCTGGGGGAGAGGGGTCACTGAGGGACAGTGTGAGGGAGAAGGATTAACGTCAGTGGGGATACAGTCAGTGACACAAGGTGCTGGGGGAGAGGGGTCACAGAGGGACAGTGTGAGAGAGCTGGATTAACGTCAGTGGGGATACAGTCAGTGACACAGGGCTGGGGGAGAGGGGTCACTGAGGGACAGTGTGTGGGAGCTGGATTAACGTCAGTGGGGATACAGTCAGTGACACAGGGTGCTGGGGGAGAGGGGTCACTGAGGGACAGTGTGAAAGAACTGGATTAACGTCAGTAGGGATACAGTCAGTGACACAGGGTGCTGGGGAAGAGGGGTCACTGAGGGATAGTGTGAGGGAGCTGGATTAACGTCAGTGGGGATACAGTCAGTGACACAGGGTGCTGGGGGAGAGGGGTCACTGAGCGACAGTGTGAGGGAGCTGGATTAACGTCAGTGGGGATACAGTCAGTGACACAGGGTGCTGGGGGAGAGGGGTCACCGAGGGACAGTTGAGGGAGTTGGATTAATGTCAGTGGGGATACAGTCAGTGACACAGGGTGCTGGGGGAGAGGGGTCACTGAGGGACAGTGTGAGGGAGAAGGATTAACGTCAGTGGGGATACAGTCAGTGACACAGGGTGCTGGGGGAGAGGGGTCACTGAGGGACGGAGTGAGGGAGCTGGATTAACGTCAGTGGGGATACAGTCAGTGACACAGGGCTGGGGGAGAGGGGTCACTGAGGGACAGTGTGAGGGAGTTGGATTAACATCAGTGGGGATACAGTCAGTGACACGGTGCTGGGGGAGAGGGGTCACTGAGGGACAGTGTGAGGGAGCTGGATTAACGTCAGTGGGGATACAGTCAGTGACACAGGGTGCTGGGGGAGAGGGGTCACTGAGGGACAGTGTGAGGGAGAAGGATTAACGTCAGTGGGGATACAGTCAGTGACACAGGGCTGGGGGAGACGGGTCACTGAGGGACAGTGTGTGGGAGCTGGATTAACGTCAGTGGGGATACAGTCATTGACACAGGGCGCTGGGGGAGAGGGGTCACTGAGGGACAGTGTGAGGGAGCTGGATTAACGTCAGTGGGGATACAGTCAGTGACACAGGGCTGGGGGAGAGGGGTCACTGAGGGACAGTGTGTGGGAGCTGGATTAACGTCAGTGGGGATACAGTCAGTGACACAGGGCGCTGGGGGAGAGGGGTCACTGAGGGACAGTGAGCTGGATTAGTGTCAGTGGGGATACAGTCAGTGACACAGGGTGCTGGGGGAGAGGGGTCACTGAGGGACAGTGTGAAAGAACTGGATTAACGTCAGTGGGGATACAGTCAGTGACACAGGGTGCTGGGGGAGAGGGGTCACTGAGGGACAGTGTGAAAGAACTGGATTAACGTCAGTGGGGATACAGTCAGTGACACAGGGTGCTGGGGAAGAGGGGTCACTGAGGGATAGTGTGAGGGAGCTGGATTAACTTCAGTGGGGATACAGTCAGTGACACGGTGTTGAGGGAGAGGGGTCACTGAGGGACAGTGTGAGGGAGCAGGATTAATGTCAGTGGGGATACAGTCAGTGACACGGTGCTGGGGGAGAGGGGTTACTGAGGGACGGAGTGAGGGAGTTGGATTAACGTCAGTGTGAATACAATCAGTGACACAGGGTGCTGTGGGAGAGGGGTCACTGAGGGACGGAGTGAGGGAGCTGGATTAACATCAGTGGGAATACAATCAGTGACACAGGGTGCTGGGGGAGAGGGGTCACTGAGGGACAGTGAGCTGGATTAACGTCAGTGGGGATACAGTCAGTGACACAGGGCTGTGGGAGAGGGGTCACTGAGCGACAGTGTGAGGGAGCAGGATTAATGTCAGTGGGGATACAGTCAGTGACACAGGCCATTGGGGGAGAGGGGTCACTGAGGGACAGTGTGAAGGAACTGGATTAACGTCAGTGGGGATACAGTCAGTGACACAGGGTGCTGGGGGAGAGGGGTCACTGAGGGATAGTGTGAGGGAGTTGGATTAACGTCAGTGGGGATACAGTCAGTGACACAGGGTGCTGGGGGAGAGGGGTCACTGAGGGACAGTGTGAGGGAGAAGGATTAACGTCAGTGGGGATACAGTCAGTGACACAGGGTGCTGGGGGAGAGGGGTCACTGAGGGACGGAGTGAGGGAGCTGGATTAACGTCAGTGGGGATACAGTCAGTGACACGGTGCTGGGGGAGAGGGGTCACTGAGGGACAGTGTGAGGGAGCTGGATTAACGTCAGTGGGGATACAGTCAGTGACACAGGGTGCTGGGGAGAGGGGTCACTGAGGGACAGTGTGAGGGAGAAGGATTAACGTCAGTGGGGATACAGTCAGTGACACAGGGTGCTGGCGGAGAGGGGTCACTGAGGGACAGTGTGAGGGAGCTGGATTAACGTCAGTGGGGATACAGTCAGTGACACAGGGCTGGGGGAGAGGGGTCACTGAGGGACAGTGTGTGGGAGCTGGATTAACGTCAGTGGGGATACAGTCAGTGACACAGGGTGCTGGGGGAGAGGGGTCACTGAGGGACAGTGTGAAAGAACTGGATTAACGTCAGTACGGATACAGTCAGTGACACAGGGTGCTGGGGAAGAGGGGTCACTGAGGGATAGTGTGAGGGAGCTGGATTAACGTCAGTGGGGATACAGTCAGTGACACAGGGTGCTGTGGGAGAGGGGTCACTGAGGGACAGTGTGTGGGAGCTGGATTAACGTCAGTGGGGATACAGTCAGTGACACAGGGTGCTGGAGGAGAGGGGTCACCGAGGGACAGTTGAGGGAGTTGGATTAATGTCAGTGGGGATACAGTCAGTGACACAGGGTGCTGGGGAAGAGAGGTCACTGAGGGATAGTGTGAGGGAGCTGGATTAACGTCAGTGGGGATACAGTCAGTGACACAGGGTGCTGGGGGAGAGGGGTCACCGAGGGACAGTTGAGGGAGTTGGATTAACGTCAGTGGGAATACAATCAGTGACACAGGGTGCTGTGGGAGAGGGATCACTGAGGGACGGAGTGAGGGAGCTGGATTAACATCAGTGGGAATACAATCAGTGACACAGGGTGCTGGGGGAGAGGGGTCACTGAGGGACAGTGAGCTGGATTAACATCAGTGGGGATACAGTCAGTGACATGGTGTTGAGGGAGAGGTGTCACTGAGGGACAGTGAGCTGGATTAACGTCAGTGGGGATACAGTCAGTGACACAGGGCTGTGGGAGAGGGGTCACTGAGCGACAGTGTGAGGGAGCAGGATTAATGTCAGTGGGGATACAGTCAGTGACACAGGGCGTTGGGGGAGAGGGGTCACTGAGGGACAGTGTGAAGGAACTGGATTAACGTCAGTGGGGATACAGTCAGTGACACAGGGTGCTGGGGGAGAGTGGTCACTGAGGGATAGTGTGAGGGAGTTGGATTAACGTCAGTGGGGATACAGTCAGTGACACAGGGTGCTGGGGGAGAGGGGTCACTGAGGGACAGTGTGAGGGAGAAGGATTAACGTCAGTGGGGATACAGTCAGTGACACAGGGTGCTGGGGGAGAGGGGTCACTGAGGGACGGAGTGAGGGAGCTGGATTAACGTCAGTGGGGATACAGTCAGTGACACAGGGCTGGGGGAGAGGGGTCACTGATGGACAGTGTGAGGGAGTTGGATTAACGTCAGTGGGGATACAGTCAGTGACACGGTGCTGGGGGAGAGGGGTCACTGAGGGACAGTGTGAGGGAGCTGGATTAACGTCAGTGGGGATACAGTCAGTGACACAGGGTGCTGGGGGAGAGGGGTCACTGAGGGACAGTGTGAGGGAGAAGGATTAACGTCAGTGGGGATACAGTCAGTGACACAGGGTGCTGGGGGAGAGGGGTCACTGAGGGACAGTGTGAGGGAGCTGGATTAACGTCAGTGGGGATACAGTCAGTGACACAGGGCTGGGGGAGAGGGGTCACTGAGAGACAGTGTGTGGGAGCTGGATTAACGTCAGTGGGGATACAGTCAGTGACACAGGGTGCTGGGGGAGAGGGGTCACTGAGGGACAGTGTGAAAGAACTGGATTAACGTCAGTAGGGATACAGTCAGTGACACAGGGTGCTGGGGAAGAGGGGTCACTGAGGGATAGTGTGAGGGAGCTGGATTAACGTCAGTGGGGATACAGTCAGTGACACAGGGTGCTGGGGGAGAGGGGTCACTGAGCGACAGTGTGAGGGAGCTGGATTAACGTCAGTGGGGATACAGTCAGTGACACAGGGTGCTGGGGGAGAGGGTCACTGAGTGACAGTGTGAGGGAGCTGGATTAACGTCAGTGGGAATACAATCAGTGACACAGGGTGCTGTGGGAGAGGGGTCACTGAGGGACGGAGTGAGGGAGCTGGATTAACATCAGTGGGAATACAATCAGTGACACAGGGTGCTGGGGGAGAGGGGTCACTGAGGGACAGTGAGCTGGATTAACATCAGTGGGGATACAGTCAGTGACATGGTGTTGAGGGAGAGGTGTCACTGAGGGACAGTGAGCTGGATTAACGTCAGTGGGGATACAGTCAGTGACACAGGGCTGTGGGAGAGGGGTCACTGAGCGACAGTGTGAGGGAGCAGGATTAATGTCAGTGGGGATACAGTCAGTGACACAGGGCGTTGGGGGAGAGGGGTCACTGAGGGACAGTGTGAAGGAACTGGATTAACGTCAGTGGGGATACAGTCAGTGACACAGGGTGCTGGGGGAGAGGGGTCACTGAGGGATAGTGTGAGGGAATTGGATTAACGTCAGTGGGGATACAGTCAGTGACACAGGGTGCTGGGGGAGAGGGGTCACTGAGGGACAGTGTGAGGGAGAAGGATTAACGTCAGTGGGGATACAGTCAGTGACACAGGGTGCTGGGGGAGAGGGGTCACTGAGGGACGGAGTGAGGGAGCTGGATTAACGTCAGTGGGGATACAGTCAGTGACACAGGGCTGGGGGAGAGGGGTAACTGATGGACAGTGTGAGGGAGTTGGATTAACGTCAGTGGGGATACAGTCAGTGACACGGTGCTGGGGGAGAGGGGTCACTGAGGGACAGTGTGAGGGAGCTGGATTAACGTCAGTGGGGATACAGTCAGTGACACAGGGTGCTGGGGGAGAGGGGTCACTGAGGGACAGTGTGAGGGAGAAGGATTAACGTCAGTGGGGATACAGTCAGTGACACAGGGTGCTGGGGGAGAGGGGTCACTGAGGGACAGTGTGAGGGAGCTGGATTAACGTCAGTGGGGATACAGTCAGTGACACAGGGCTGGGGGAGAGGGGTCACTGAGAGACAGTGTGTGGGAGCTGGATTAACGTCAGTGGGGATACAGTCAGTGACACAGGGTGCTGGGGGAGAGGGGTCACTGAGGGACAGTGTGAAAGAACTGGATTAACGTCAGTAGGGATACAGTCAGTGACACAGGGTGCTGGGGAAGAGGGGTCACTGAGGGATAGTGTGAGGGAGCTGGATTAACGTCAGTGGGGATACAGTCAGTGACACAGGGTGCTGGGGGAGAGGGGTCACTGAGCGACAGTGTGAGGGAGCTGGATTAACGTCAGTGGGGATACAGTCAGTGACACAGGGCGCTGGGGGAGAGGGGTCACTGAGGGACAGTGAGCTGGATTAGTGTCAGTGGGGATACAGTCAGTGACACAGGGTGCTGGGGGAGAGGGGTCACTGAGGGACAGTGTGAAAGAACTGGATTAACGTCAGTGGGGATACAGTCAGTGACACAGGGTGCTGGGGGAGAGGGGTCACTGAGGGACAGTGTGAAAGAACTGGATTAACGTCAGTGGGGATACAGTCAGTGACACAGGGTGCTGGGGAAGAGGGGTCACTGAGGGATAGTGTGAGGGAGCTGGATTAACGTCAGTGGGGATACAGTCAGTGACACGGTGTTGAGGGAGAGGGGTCACTGAGGGACAGTGTGAGGGAGCAGGATTAATGTCAGTGGGGATACAGTCAGTGACACGGTGCTGGGGGAGAGGGGTTAATGAGGGACGGAGTGAGGGAGTTGGATTAATGTCAGTGGGGATACAGTCAGTGACATGGTGTTGAGGGAGAGGGGTCACTGAGGGACAGTGAGCTGGATTAACGTCAGTGGGGATACAGTCAGTGACACAGGGCTGTGGGAGAGGGGTCACTGAGCGACAGTGTGAGGGAGCAGGATTAATGTCAGTGGGGATACAGTCAGTGACACAGGGCGTTGGGGGAGAGGGGTCACTGAGGGACAGTGTGAAGGAACTGGATTAACGTCAGTGGGGATACAGTCAGTGACACAGGGTGCTGGGGGAGAGGGGTCACTGAGGGATAGTGTGAGGGAGTTGGATTAACGTCAGTGTGGATACAGTCAGTGACACAGGGTGCTGGGGGAGAGGGGTCACTGAGGGACAGTGTGAGGGAGAAGGATTAACGTCAGTGGGGATACAGTCAGTGACACAGGATGCTGGGGGAGAGGGGTCACTGAGGGACGGAGTGAGGGAGCTGGATTAACGTCAGTGGGGATACAGTCAGTGACACAGGGCTGGGGGAGAGGGGTCACTGAGGGACAGTGTGAGGGAGTTGGATTAACGTCAGTGGGGATACAGTCAGTGACACGGTGCTGGGGGAGAGGGGTCACTGAGGGACAGTGTGAGGGAGCTGGATTAACGTCAGTGGGGATACAGTCAGTGACACAGGGTGCTGGGGGAGAGGGGTCACTGAGGGACAGTGTGAGGGAGAAGGATTAACGTCAGTGGGTATACAGTCAGTGACACAGGGTGCTGGGGGAGAGGGGTCACTGAGGGACAGTGTGAGAGAGCTGGATTAACGTCAGTGGGGATACAGTCAGTGACACAGGGCTGGGGGAGAGGGGTCACTGAGGGACAGTGTGTGGGAGCTGGATTAACGTCAGTGGGGATACAGTCAGTGACACAGGGTGCTGGGGGAGAGGGGTCACTGAGGGACAGTGTGAAAGAACTGGATTAACGTCAGTAGGGATACAGTCAGTGACACAGGGTGCTGGGGAAGAGGGGTCACTGAGGGATAGTGTGAGGGAGCTGGATTAACGTCAGTGGGGATACAGTCAGTGACACAGGGTGCTGGGGGAGAGGGGTCACTGAGCGACAGTGTGAGGGAGCTGGATTAACGTCAGTGGGGATACAGTCAGTGACACAGGGTGCTGGGGGAGAGGGGTCACCGAGGGACAGTTGAGGGAGTTGGATTAATGTCAGTGGGGATACAGTCAGTGACACAGGGTGCTGGGGGAGAGGGGTCACTGAGGGACAGTGTGAGGGAGAAGGATTAACGTCAGTGGGGATACAGTCAGTGACACAGGGTGCTGGGGGAGAGGGGTCACTGAGGGACGGAGTGAGGGAGCTGGATTAACGTCAGTGGGGATACAGTCAGTGACACAGGGCTGGGGGAGAGGGGTCACTGAGGGACAGTGTGAGGGAGTTGGATTAACATCAGTGGGGATACAGTCAGTGACACGGTGCTGGGGGAGAGGGGTCACTGAGGGACAGTGTGAGGGAGCTGGATTAACGTCAGTGGGGATACAGTCAGTGACACAGGGTGCTGGGGGAGAGGGGTCACTGAGGGACAGTGTGAGGGAGAAGGATTAACGTCAGTGGGGATACAGTCAGTGACACAGGGCTGGGGGAGAGGGGTCACTGAGGGACAGTGTGTGGGAGCTGGATTAACGTCAGTGGGGATACAGTCAGTGACACAGGGCGCTGGGGGAGAGGGGTCACTGAGGGACAGTGTGAGGGAGCTGGATTAACGTCAGTGGGGATACAGTCAGTGACACAGGGCTGGGGGAGAGGGTCACTGAGGGACAGTGTGAGGGAGTTGGATTAACGTCAGTGGGGATACAGTCAGTGACACAGGGCTGGGGGAGAGGGGTCACTGAGGGACAGTGTGTGGGAGCTGGATTAACGTCAGTGGGGATACAGTCAGTGACACAGGGCGCTGGGGGAGAGGGGTCACTGAGGGACAGTGAGCTGGATTAGTGTCAGTGGGGATACAGTCAGTGACACAGGGTGCTGGGGGAGAGGGGTCACTGAGGGACAGTGTGAAAGAACTGGATTAACGTCAGTGGGGATACAGTCAGTGACACAGGGTGCTGGGGAAGAGGGGTCACTGAGGGACAGTGTGAAAGAACTGGATTAACGTCAGTGGGGATACAGTCAGTGACACAGGGTGCTGGGGGAGAGGGGTCACTGAGGGACAGTGTGAAAGAACTGGATTAACGTCAGTGGGGATACAGTCAGTGACACAGGGTGCTGGGGAAGAGGGGTCACTGAGGGATAGTGTGAGGGAGCTGGATTAACGTCAGTGGGGATACAGTCAGTGACACGGTGTTGAGGGAGAGGGGTCACTGAGGGACAGTGTGAGGGAGCAGGATTAATGTCAGTGGGGATACAGTCAGTGACACGGTGCTGGGGGAGAGGGGTTACTGAGGGACGGAGTGAGGGAGTTGGATTAATGTCAGTGGGGATACAGTCACTGACACAGGGCGCTGGGGGAGAGGGGTCACCGAGGGACAGTTGAGGGAGTTGGATTAATGTCAGTGGGGATACAGTCAGTGACACAGGGTGCTGGGGGAGAGGGTCACTGAGCGACAGTGTGAGGGAGCTGGATTAACGTCAGTGGGAATACAATCAGTGACACAGGGTGCTGGGGGAGAGGGGTCACTGAGGTACAGTGAGCTGGATTAACGTCAGTGGGGATACAGTCAGTGACACAGGGTGCTGGGGGAGAGGGGTCACTGAGGGATAGTGTGAGGGAGTTGGATTAACGTCAGTGGGAATACAATCAGTGACACAGGGTGCTGGGGGAGAGGGGTCACTGAGGGACAGTGAGCTGGATTAACATCAGTGGGGATACAGTCAGTGACATGGTGTTGAGGGAGAGGTGTCACTGAGGGACAGTGAGCTGGATTAACGTCAGTGGGGATACAGTCAGTGACACAGGGCTGTGGGAGAGGGGTCACTGAGCGACAGTGTGAGGGAGCAGGATTAATGTCAGTGGGGATACAGTCAGTGACACAGGGCGTTGGGGGAGAGGGGTCACTGAGGGACAGTGTGAAGGAACTGGATTAACGTCAGTGGGGATACAGTCAGTGACACAGGGTGCTGGGGGAGAGTGGTCACTGAGGGATAGTGTGAGGGAGTTGGATTAACGTCAGTGGGGATACAGTCAGTGACACAGGGTGCTGGGGGAGAGGGGTCACTGAGGGACAGTGTGAGGGAGAAGGATTAACGTCAGTGGGGATACAGTCAGTGACACAGGGTGCTGGGGGAGAGGGGTCACTGAGGGACGGAGTGAGGGAGCTGGATTAACGTCAGTGGGGATACAGTCAGTGACACAGGGCTGGGGGAGAGGGGTCACTGATGGACAGTGTGAGGGAGTTGGATTAACGTCAGTGGGGATACAGTCAGTGACACGGTGCTGGGGGAGAGGGGTCACTGAGGGACAGTGTGAGGGAGCTGGATTAACGTCAGTGGGGATACAGTCAGTGACACAGGGTGCTGGGGGAGAGGGGTCACTGAGGGACAGTGTGAGGGAGAAGGATTAACGTCAGTGGGGATACAGTCAGTGACACAGGGTGCTGGGGGAGAGGGGTCACTGAGGGACAGTGTGAGGGAGCTGGATTAACGTCAGTGGGGATACAGTCAGTGACACAGGGCTGGGGGAGAGGGGTCACTGAGAGACAGTGTGTGGGAGCTGGATTAACGTCAGTGGGGATACAGTCAGTGACACAGGGTGCTGGGGGAGAGGGGTCACTGAGGGACAGTGTGAAAGAACTGGATTAACGTCAGTAGGGATACAGTCAGTGACACAGGGTGCTGGGGAAGAGGGGTCACTGAGGGATAGTGTGAGGGAGCTGGATTAACGTCAGTGGGGATACAGTCAGTGACACAGGGTGCTGGGGGAGAGGGGTCACTGAGCGACAGTGTGAGGGAGCTGGATTAACGTCAGTGGGGATACAGTCAGTGACACAGGGTGCTGGGGGAGAGGGTCACTGAGTGACAGTGTGAGGGAGCTGGATTAACGTCAGTGGGAATACAATCAGTGACACAGGGTGCTGTGGGAGAGGGGTCACTGAGGGACGGAGTGAGGGAGCTGGATTAACATCAGTGGGAATACAATCAGTGACACAGGGTGCTGGGGGAGAGGGGTCACTGAGGGACAGTGAGCTGGATTAACATCAGTGGGGATACAGTCAGTGACATGGTGTTGAGGGAGAGGTGTCACTGAGGGACAGTGAGCTGGATTAACGTCAGTGGGGATACAGTCAGTGACACAGGGCTGTGGGAGAGGGGTCACTGAGCGACAGTGTGAGGGAGCAGGATTAATGTCAGTGGGGATACAGTCAGTGACACAGGGCGTTGGGGGAGAGGGGTCACTGAGGGACAGTGTGAAGGAACTGGATTAACGTCAGTGGGGATACAGTCAGTGACACAGGGTGCTGGGGGAGAGGGGTCACTGAGGGATAGTGTGAGGGAATTGGATTAACGTCAGTGGGGATACAGTCAGTGACACAGGGTGCTGGGGGAGAGGGGTCACTGAGGGACAGTGTGAGGGAGAAGGATTAACGTCAGTGGGGATACAGTCAGTGACACAGGGTGCTGGGGGAGAGGGGTCACTGAGGGACGGAGTGAGGGAGCTGGATTAACGTCAGTGGGGATACAGTCAGTGACACAGGGCTGGGGGAGAGGGGTAACTGATGGACAGTGTGAGGGAGTTGGATTAACGTCAGTGGGGATACAGTCAGTGACACGGTGCTGGGGGAGAGGGGTCACTGAGGGACAGTGTGAGGGAGCTGGATTAACGTCAGTGGGGATACAGTCAGTGACACAGGGTGCTGGGGGAGAGGGGTCACTGAGGGACAGTGTGAGGGAGAAGGATTAACGTCAGTGGGGATACAGTCAGTGACACAGGGTGCTGGGGGAGAGGGGTCACTGAGGGACAGTGTGAGGGAGCTGGATTAACGTCAGTGGGGATACAGTCAGTGACACAGGGCTGGGGGAGAGGGGTCACTGAGAGACAGTGTGTGGGAGCTGGATTAACGTCAGTGGGGATACAGTCAGTGACACAGGGTGCTGGGGGAGAGGGGTCACTGAGGGACAGTGTGAAAGAACTGGATTAACGTCAGTAGGGATACAGTCAGTGACACAGGGTGCTGGGGAAGAGGGGTCACTGAGGGATAGTGTGAGGGAGCTGGATTAACGTCAGTGGGGATACAGTCAGTGACACAGGGTGCTGGGGGAGAGGGGTCACTGAGCGACAGTGTGAGGGAGCTGGATTAACGTCAGTGGGGATACAGTCAGTGACACAGGGCGCTGGGGGAGAGGGGTCACTGAGGGACAGTGAGCTGGATTAGTGTCAGTGGGGATACAGTCAGTGACACAGGGTGCTGGGGGAGAGGGGTCACTGAGGGACAGTGTGAAAGAACTGGATTAACGTCAGTGGGGATACAGTCAGTGACACAGGGTGCTGGGGGAGAGGGGTCACTGAGGGACAGTGTGAAAGAACTGGATTAACGTCAGTGGGGATACAGTCAGTGACACAGGGTGCTGGGGAAGAGGGGTCACTGAGGGATAGTGTGAGGGAGCTGGATTAACGTCAGTGGGGATACAGTCAGTGACACGGTGTTGAGGGAGAGGGGTCACTGAGGGACAGTGTGAGGGAGCAGGATTAATGTCAGTGGGGATACAGTCAGTGACACGGTGCTGGGGGAGAGGGGTTAATGAGGGACGGAGTGAGGGAGTTGGATTAATGTCAGTGGGGATACAGTCAGTGACATGGTGTTGAGGGAGAGGGGTCACTGAGGGACAGTGAGCTGGATTAACGTCAGTGGGGATACAGTCAGTGACACAGGGCTGTGGGAGAGGGGTCACTGAGCGACAGTGTGAGGGAGCAGGATTAATGTCAGTGGGGATACAGTCAGTGACACAGGGCGTTGGGGGAGAGGGGTCACTGAGGGACAGTGTGAAGGAACTGGATTAACGTCAGTGGGGATACAGTCAGTGACACAGGGTGCTGGGGGAGAGGGGTCACTGAGGGATAGTGTGAGGGAGTTGGATTAACGTCAGTGTGGATACAGTCAGTGACACAGGGTGCTGGGGGAGAGGGGTCACTGAGGGACAGTGTGAGGGAGAAGGATTAACGTCAGTGGGGATACAGTCAGTGACACAGGATGCTGGGGGAGAGGGGTCACTGAGGGACGGAGTGAGGGAGCTGGATTAACGTCAGTGGGGATACAGTCAGTGACACAGGGCTGGGGGAGAGGGGTCACTGAGGGACAGTGTGAGGGAGTTGGATTAACGTCAGTGGGGATACAGTCAGTGACACGGTGCTGGGGGAGAGGGGTCACTGAGGGACAGTGTGAGGGAGCTGGATTAACGTCAGTGGGGATACAGTCAGTGACACAGGGTGCTGGGGGAGAGGGGTCACTGAGGGACAGTGTGAGGGAGAAGGATTAACGTCAGTGGGTATACAGTCAGTGACACAGGGTGCTGGGGGAGAGGGGTCACTGAGGGACAGTGTGAGAGAGCTGGATTAACGTCAGTGGGGATACAGTCAGTGACACAGGGCTGGGGGAGAGGGGTCACTGAGGGACAGTGTGTGGGAGCTGGATTAACGTCAGTGGGGATACAGTCAGTGACACAGGGTGCTGGGGGAGAGGGGTCACTGAGGGACAGTGTGAAAGAACTGGATTAACGTCAGTAGGGATACAGTCAGTGACACAGGGTGCTGGGGAAGAGGGGTCACTGAGGGATAGTGTGAGGGAGCTGGATTAACGTCAGTGGGGATACAGTCAGTGACACAGGGTGCTGGGGGAGAGGGGTCACTGAGCGACAGTGTGAGGGAGCTGGATTAACGTCAGTGGGGATACAGTCAGTGACACAGGGTGCTGGGGGAGAGGGGTCACCGAGGGACAGTTGAGGGAGTTGGATTAATGTCAGTGGGGATACAGTCAGTGACACAGGGTGCTGGGGGAGAGGGGTCACTGAGGGACAGTGTGAGGGAGAAGGATTAACGTCAGTGGGGATACAGTCAGTGACACAGGGTGCTGGGGGAGAGGGGTCACTGAGGGACGGAGTGAGGGAGCTGGATTAACGTCAGTGGGGATACAGTCAGTGACACAGGGCTGGGGGAGAGGGGTCACTGAGGGACAGTGTGAGGGAGTTGGATTAACATCAGTGGGGATACAGTCAGTGACACGGTGCTGGGGGAGAGGGGTCACTGAGGGACAGTGTGAGGGAGCTGGATTAACGTCAGTGGGGATACAGTCAGTGACACAGGGTGCTGGGGGAGAGGGGTCACTGAGGGACAGTGTGAGGGAGAAGGATTAACGTCAGTGGGGATACAGTCAGTGACACAGGGCTGGGGGAGAGGGGTCACTGAGGGACAGTGTGTGGGAGCTGGATTAACGTCAGTGGGGATACAGTCAGTGACACAGGGCGCTGGGGGAGAGGGGTCACTGAGGGACAGTGTGAGGGAGCTGGATTAACGTCAGTGGGGATACAGTCAGTGACACAGGGCTGGGGGAGAGGGTCACTGAGGGACAGTGTGAGGGAGTTGGATTAACGTCAGTGGGGATACAGTCAGTGACACAGGGCTGGGGGAGAGGGGTCACTGAGGGACAGTGTGTGGGAGCTGGATTAACGTCAGTGGGGATACAGTCAGTGACACAGGGCGCTGGGGGAGAGGGGTCACTGAGGGACAGTGAGCTGGATTAGTGTCAGTGGGGATACAGTCAGTGACACAGGGTGCTGGGGGAGAGGGGTCACTGAGGGACAGTGTGAAAGAACTGGATTAACGTCAGTGGGGATACAGTCAGTGACACAGGGTGCTGGGGAAGAGGGGTCACTGAGGGACAGTGTGAAAGAACTGGATTAACGTCAGTGGGGATACAGTCAGTGACACAGGGTGCTGGGGGAGAGGGGTCACTGAGGGACAGTGTGAAAGAACTGGATTAACGTCAGTGGGGATACAGTCAGTGACACAGGGTGCTGGGGAAGAGGGGTCACTGAGGGATAGTGTGAGGGAGCTGGATTAACGTCAGTGGGGATACAGTCAGTGACACGGTGTTGAGGGAGAGGGGTCACTGAGGGACAGTGTGAGGGAGCAGGATTAATGTCAGTGGGGATACAGTCAGTGACACGGTGCTGGGGGAGAGGGGTTACTGAGGGACGGAGTGAGGGAGTTGGATTAATGTCAGTGGGGATACAGTCACTGACACAGGGCGCTGGGGGAGAGGGGTCACCGAGGGACAGTTGAGGGAGTTGGATTAATGTCAGTGGGGATACAGTCAGTGACACAGGGTGCTGGGGGAGAGGGTCACTGAGCGACAGTGTGAGGGAGCTGGATTAACGTCAGTGGGAATACAATCAGTGACACAGGGTGCTGGGGGAGAGGGGTCACTGAGGTACAGTGAGCTGGATTAACGTCAGTGGGGATACAGTCAGTGACACAGGGTGCTGGGGGAGAGGGGTCACTGAGGGATAGTGTGAGGGAGTTGGATTAACGTCAGTGGGGATACAGTCAGTGACACAGGGTGCTGGGGGAGAGGGGTCACTGAGGGACAGTGTGAGGGAGAAGGATTAACGTCAGTGGGGATACAGTCAGTGACACAGGGTGCTGGGGGAGAGGGGTCACTGAGGGACGGAGTGAGGGAGCTGGATTAACGTCAGTGGGGATACAGTCAGTGACACAGGGCTGGGGGAGAGGGGTCACTGAGGGACAGTGTGAGGGAGTTGGATTAACGTCAGTGGGGATACAGTCAGTGACACGGTGCTGGGGGAGATGGGTCACTGAGGGACAGTGTGAGGGAGCTGGATTAACGTCAGTGGGGATACAGTCAGTGACACAGGGTGCTGGGGAGAGGGGTCACTGAGGGACAGTGTGAGGGAGAAGGATTAACGTCAGTGGGGATACAGTCAGTGACACAGGGTGCTGGGGGAGAGGGGTCACTGAGGGACAGTGTGAGGGAGCTGGATTAACGTCAGTGGGGATACAGTCAGTGACGCAGGGCTGGGGGAGTGGGGACACTGAGGGACAGTGTGTGGGAGCTGGATTAACGTCAGTGGGGATACAGTCAGTGACACAGGGTGCTGGGGGAGAGGGGTCACTGAGGGACAGTGTGAAAGAACTGGATTAACGTCAGTAGGGATACAGTCAGTGACACAGGGTGCTGGGGAAGAGGGGTCACCGAGGGACAGTTGAGGGAGTTGGATTAATGTCAGTGGGGATACAGTCAGTGACACAGGGTGCTGGGGAAGAGAGGTCACTGAGGGATAGTGTGAGGGAGCTGGATTAACGTCAGTGGGGATACAGTCAGTGACACAGGGTGCTGGGGGAGAGGGGTCACCGAGGGACAGTTGAGGGAGTTGGATTAATGTCAGTGGGGATACAGTCAGTGACACAGGGTGCTGGGGGAGTGGGGTCACTGAGCGACAGTGTGAGGGAGCAGGATTAACGTCAGTGGGGATACAGTCAGTGACACAGGGTGCTGGGGGAGAGGCTCACTGAGCGACAGTGTGAGGGAGCTGGATTAACGTCAGTGGGAATACAATCAGTGACACAGGGTGCTGTGGGAGAGGGGTCACTGAGGGACGGAGTGAGGGAGCTGGATTAACATCAGTGGGAATACAATCAGTGACACAGGGTGCTGGGGGAGAGGGGTCACTGAGGGACAGTGAGCTGGATTAACATCAGTGGGGATACAGTCAATGACATGGTGTTGAGGGAGAGGTGTCACTGAGGGACAGTGAGCTGGATTAACGTCAGTGGGGATACAGTCAGTGACAAAGGGCTGTGGGAGAGGGGTCACTGAGCGACAGTGTGAGGGAGCAGGATTAATGTCAGTGGGGATACAGTCAGTGACACAGGGCGTTGGGGGAGAGGGGTCACTGAGGGACAGTGTGAAGGAACTGGATTAACGTCAGTGGGGATACAGTCAGTGACACAGGGTGCTGGGGGAGAGGGGTCACTGAGGGACAGTGTGAGGGAGAAGGATTAACGTCAGTGGGGATACAGTCAGTGACACAGGGTGCTGGGGGAGAGGGGTCACTGAGGGACGGAGTGAGGGAGCTGGATTAACGTCAGTGGGGATACAGTCAGTAACACAGGGCTGGGGGAGAGGGGTCACTGATGGACAGTGTGAGGGAGTTGGATTAACGTCAGTGGGGATACAGTCAGTGACACGGTGCTGGGGGAGAGGGGTCACTGAGGGACAGTGTGAGGGAGCTGGATTAACGTCAGTGGGGATACAGTCAGTGACACAGGGTGCTGGGGGAGAGGGGTCACTGAGGGACAGTGTGAGGGAGAAGGATTAACGTCAGTGGGGATACAGTCAGTGACACAGGGTGCTGGGGGAGAGGGGTCACTGAGGGACAGTGTGAGGGAGCTGGATTAACGTCAGTGGGGATACAGTCAGTGACACAGGGCTGGGGGAGAGGGGTCACTGAGAGACAGTGTGTGGGAGCTGGATTAACGTCAGTGGGGATACAGTCAGTGACACAGGGTGCTGGGGGAGAGGGGTCACTGAGGGACAGTGTGAAAGAACTGGATTAACGTCAGTAGGGATACAGTCAGTGACACAGGGTGCTGGGGAAGAGGGGTCACTGAGGGATAGTGTGAGGGAGCTGGATTAACGTCAGTGGGGATACAGTCAGTGACACAGGGTGCTGGGGGAGAGGGGTCACTGAGCGACAGTGTGAGGGAGCTGGATTAACGTCAGTGGGGATACAGTCAGTGACACAGGGTGCTGGGGGAGAGGGGTCACCGAGGGACAGTTGAGGGAGTTGGATTAATGTCAGTGGGGATACAGTCAGTGACACAGGGTGCTGGGGGAGAGGGTCACTGAGCGACAGTGTGAGGGAGCTGGATTAACGTCAGTGGGAATACAATCAGTGACACAGGGTGCTGTGGGAGAGGGGTCACTGAGGGACAGAGTGAGGGAGCTGGATTAACATCAGTGGGAATACAATCAGTGACACAGGGTGCTGGGGGAGAGGGGTCACTGAGGGACAGTGAGCTGGATTAACATCAGTGGGGATACAGTCAGTGACATGGTGTTGAGGGAGAGGCGTCACTGAGGGACGGAGTGAGGGAGCAGGATTAACGTCAGTGGGGATACAGTCAGTGACACAGGGTGCTGGGGG
Organism: Hemitrygon akajei; assembly: GCF_048418815.1. Classification (NCBI taxonomy): domain Eukaryota; kingdom Metazoa; phylum Chordata; class Chondrichthyes; order Myliobatiformes; family Dasyatidae; genus Hemitrygon; species Hemitrygon akajei. Next base: position 86,834,981 of record NC_133129.1, on the reverse strand, counting down.
AGAGGGGTCACTGAGGGACAGTGTGAGGGAGCAGGATTAATGTCAGTGGGGATACAGTCAGTGACACAGGGCGTTGGGGGAGAGGGGTCACTGAGCGACAGTGTGAGGGAGCAGGATTAATGTCAGTGGGGATACAGTCAGGGACACAGGGTGCTGGGGAAGAGGGGTCACTGAGCGACAGTGTGAGGGAGCAGGATTAATGTCAGTGGGGATACAGTCAGTGACACAGGGCTGGGGCAGAGGGGTCAACGAGGGACTGTTGAGGGAGCAGGATTAATGTCAGTGGGGATACAGTCAGTGACACAGGGTGCTGGGGGAGAGGGGTCACTGAGCGACAGTGTGAGGGAGTTGGATTAATGTCAGTGGGGATACAGTCAGTGACACAGGGCGCTGGGGGAGAGGGGTTACTGAGGGACGGTGAGCTGGATTAGTGTCAATGGGGATACAATCGGTGACACAGGGTGCTGGGGAAGAGGGGTCACTGAGGGACAGTGTGAGGGAGCTGGATTAATGTCAGTGGGGATACAGTCAGTGACACAGGGTGCTGGGGGAGAGGGGTCACTGAGGGACAGTGTGAGGGAGCTGGATTAACGTCAGTGGGGATACAGTCAGTGACACAGGGTGCTGGGGGAGAGGGGTCACTGAGGGACAGTGTGAGGGAGCTGGATTAACGTCAGTGGGGATACAGTTAATGACACAGTGTGCTGGGGGAGAGGGTCACTGAGGGACAGTGTGTGGGAGCTGGATTAACGTCAGTGGGGATACAGTCAGTGACACAGGGTGCTGGGGGAGAGGGTCACTGAGGGACAGTGTGAGGGAGCTGGATTAACGTCAGTGGGGATACAGTCAGTGACACAGGGTGCTGGGGGAGAGGGTCACTGAGGGACGGAGTGAGGGAGCTGGATTAACGTCAGTGGGGATACAGTCAGTGACACAGGGTGCTGGGGGAGAGGGGTCACTGAGGGACAGTGTGAAGGAGCTGGATTAATGTCAGTGGGGATACAGTCAGTGACACAGTGCACTAGGGAGAGGGGCCACTGAGGGACAGTGTGAGGGAGCTGGATTAATGTCATTGGGGATACAGTCAGTGACACAGGGTGCTGAGGGAGAGGGGCCACTGAGCGACGGAGTGAGGGAGTTGGATTAATGTCAGTGGGGATACAGTCAGTGACACAGTGCTGGGGGAGAGGGTCACTGAGGGACGGAGTGAGGGAGCTGGATTAATGTCAGTGGGGATACAGTCCGTGACACAGTGCTGGGGGAGAGGGTCACTGAGGGACGGAGTGAGGGAGCTGGATTAATGTCATTGGGGATACAGTCAGTGACACAGGGTGCTGTGGGAGAGGGGCCACTGAGGGACGGAGTGAGGGAGTTGGATTAATGTCATTGGGGATACAGTCAGTGACACAGGGTGCTGTGGGAGAGGGGCCACTGAGGGACAGTGTGAAGGAGCTGGGTTAACTTCAGTGGGGATACAGTTAATGACACAGGGTGCTGGGGGAGAGGGTCACTGAGGGACGGAGTGAGGGAGCTGGATTAATGTCATTGGGGATACAGTCAGTGACACAGGGTGCTGTGGGAGAGGGGCCACTGAGGGACGGAGTGAGGGAGTTGGATTAATATCATTGTGGATACAGTCAGTGACACAGGGTGCTGTGGGAGAGGGGCCACTGAGGGACGGAGTGAGGGAGTTGGATTAATGTCATTGGGGATACAGTCAGTGACACAGGGTGCTGTGGGAGAGGGGCCACTGAGGGACGGAGTGAGGGAGTTGGATTAATGTCATTGGGGATACAGTCAGTGACACAGGGTGCTGTGGGAGAGGGGCCACTGAGGGACGGAGTGAGGGAGCTGGATTAACGTCAGTGGGGATACAGTCAGTGACACAGGGCTGGGGGAGAGGGGTCACTGAGGGACAGTGTGTGGGAGCTGGATTAACGTCAGTGGGGATACAGTCAGTGACACAGGGTGCTGGGGGAGAGGGGTCACTGAGGGACAGTGTGAGGGAGCTGGATTAACGTCAGTGGGGATACAGTCAGTGACACAGGGTGCTGGGGGAGAGGGGTCACTGAGCGACAGTGTGAGGGAGCTGGATTAACGTCAGTGGGGATACAGTCAGTGACACAGGGTGCTGGGGGAGAGGGGTCACCGAGGGACAGTTGAGGGAGTTGGATTAATGTCAGTGGGGATACAGTTAGTGACACAGGGTGCTGGGGGAGAGGGGTCACTGAGGGACAGTGTGAGGGAGAAGGATTAACGTCAGTGGGGATACAGTCAGTGACACAGGGTGCTGGGGGACAGGGGTCACTGAGGGACGGAGTGAGGGAGCTGGATTAACGTCAGTGGGGATACAGTCAGTGACACGGTGCTGGGGGAGAGGGGTCACTGAGGGACAGTGTGAGGGAGCTGGATTAACGTCAGTGGGGATACAGTCAGTGACACAGGGTGCTGGGGGAGAGGGGTCACTGAGGGACAGTGTGAGTGAGAAGGATTAACGTCAGTGGGGATACAGTCAGTGACACAGGGCTGGGGGAGAGGGGTCACTGAGGGACAGTGTGTGGGAGCTGGATTAACGTCAGTGGGGATACAGTCAGTGACACAGGGCGCTGGGGGAGAGGGGTCACTGAGCGACAGTGTGAGGGAGCTGGATTAACGTCAGTGGGGATACAGTCAGTGACACAGGGTGCTGGGGGAGAGGGGTCACCGAGGGACAGTTGAGGGAGTTGGATTAATGTCAGTGGGGATACAGTCAGTGACACAGGGTGCTGGGGGAGAGGGGTCACTGAGGGACAGTGTGAGGGAGAAGGATTAACGTCAGTGGGGATACAGTCAGTGACACAGGGTGCTGGGGGAGAGGGGTCACTGAGGGACGGAGTGAGGGAGCTGGATTAACGTCAGTGGGGATACAGTCAGTGACACAGGGCTGGGGGAGAGGGGTCACTGAGGGACAGTGTGAGGGAGTTGGATTAACATCAGTGGGGATACAGTCAGTGACACGGTGCTGGGGGAGAGGGGTCACTGAGGGACAGTGTGAGGGAGCTGGATTAACGTCAGTGGGGATACAGTCAGTGACACAGGGTGCTGGGGGAGAGGGGTCACTGAGGGACAGTGTGAGGGAGAAGGATTAACGTCAGTGGGGATACAGTCAGTGACACAGGGCTGGGGGAGAGGGGTCACTGAGGGACAGTGTGTGGGAGCTGGATTAACTTCAGTGGGGATACAGTCAGTGACACAGGGCGCTGGGGGAGAGGGGTCACTGAGGGACAGTGTGAGGGAGCTGGATTAACGTCAGTGGGGATACAGTCAGTGACACAGTGCTGGGGGAGAGGGTCACTGAGGGACAGTGTGAGGGAGTTGGATTAACGTCAGTGGGGATACAGTCAGTGACACAGGGCTGGGGGAGAGTGGTCACTGAGGGACAGTGTGAGGGAGTTGGATTAACGTCAGTGGGGATACAGTCAGTGACACAGGGCTGGGGGAGAGGGGTCACTGAGGGACAATGTGTGGGAGCTGGATTAACGTCAGTGGGGATACAGTCAGTGACACAGGGCGCTGGGGGAGAGGGGTCACTGAGGGACAGTGAGCTGGATTAGTGTCAGTGGGGATACAGTCAGTGACACAGGGTGCTGGGGGAGAGGGGTCACTGAGGGACAGTGTGAAAGAACTGGATTAACGTCAGTGGGGATACAGTCAGTGACACAGGGTGCTGGGGGAGAGGGGTCACTGAGGGACAGTGTGAAAGAACTGGATTAACGTCAGTGGGGATACAGTCAGTGACACAGGGTGCTGGGGAAGAGGGGTCACTGAGGGATAGTGTGAGGGAGCTGGATTAACGTCAGTGGGGATACAGTCAGTGACACGGTGTTGAGGGAGAGGGGTCACTGAGGGACAGTGTGAGGGAGCAGGATTAATGTCAGTGGGGATACAGTCAGTGACACGGTGCTGGGGGAGAGGGGTTACTGAGGGACGGAGTGAGGGAGTTTGATTAATGTCAGTGGGGATACAGTCAGTGACATGGTGTTGAGGGAGAGGGGTCACTGAGGGACAGTGAGCTGGATTAACGTCAGTGGGGATACAGTCAGTGACACAGGGCTGTAGGAGAGGGGTCACTGAGCGACAGTGTGAGGGAGCAGGATTAATGTCAGTGGGGATACAGTCAGTGACACAGGGCGTTGGGGGAGAGGGGTCACTGAGGGACAGTGTGAAGGAACTGGATTAACGTCAGTGGGGATACAGTCAGTGACACAGGGTGCTGGGGGAGAGGGGTCACTGAGGGATAGTGTGAGGGAGTTGGATTAACGTCAGTGGGGATACAGTCAGTGACACAGGGTGCTGGGGGACAGGGGTCACTGAGGGACAGTGTGAGGGAGAAGGATTAACGTCAGTGGGGATACAGTCAGTGACACAGGGTGCTGGGGGAGAGGGGTCACTGAGGGACGGAGTGAGGGAGCTGGATTAACGTCAGTGGGGATACAGTCAGTGACACAGGGCTGGGGGAGAGGGGTCACTGAGGGACAGTGTGAGGGAGTTGGATTAACGTCAGTGGGGATACAGTCAGTGACACGGTGCTGGGGGAGAGGGGTCACTGAGGGACAGTGTGAGGGAGCTGGATTAACGTCAGTGGGGATACAGTCAGTGACACAGGGTGCTGGGGGAGAGGGGTCACTGAGGGACAGTGTGAGGGAGAAGGATTAACGTCAGTGGGGATACAGTCAGTGACACAGGGTGCTGGGGGAGAGGGGTCACTGAGGGACAGTGTGAGAGAGCTGGATTAACGTCAGTGGGGATACAGTCAGTGACACAGGGCTGGGGGAGAGGGGTCACTGAGGGACAGTGTGTGGGAGCTGGATTAACGTCAGTGGGGATACAGTCAGTGACACAGGGTGCTGGGGGAGAGGGGTCACTGAGGGACAGTGTGAAAGAACTGGATTAACGTCAGTAGGGATACAGTCAGTGACACAGGGTGCTGGGGAAGAGGGGTCACTGAGGGATAGTGTGAGGGAGCTGGATTAACGTCAGTGGGGATACAGTCAGTGACACAGGGTGCTGGGGGAGAGGGGTCACTGAGCGACAGTGTGAGGGAGCTGGATTAACGTCAGTGGGGATACAGTCAGTGACACAGGGTGCTGGGGGAGAGGGGTCACCGAGGGACAGTGTGAGGGAGCTGGATTAACGTCAGTGGGGATACAGTCAGTGACACAGGGTGCTGGGGGAGAGGGGTCACTGAGGGACAGTGTGAGGGAGAAGGATTAACGTCAGTGGGGATACAGTCAGTGACACAGGGCTGGGGGAGAGGGGTCACTGAGGGACAGTGTGTGGGAGCTGGATTAACGTCAGTGGGGATACAGTCAGTGACACAGGGCGCTGGGGGAGAGGGGTCACTGAGGGACAGTGTGAGGGAGCTGGATTAACGTCAGTGGGGATACAGTCAGTGACACAGGGCTGGGGGAGAGGGGTCACTGAGGGACAGTGTGAGGGAGAAGGATTAACGTCAGTGGGGATACAGTCAGTGACACAGGTTGCTGGGGGAGAGGGGTCACTGATGGACAGTGTGAGGGAGTTGGATTAACGTCAGTGGGGATACAGTCAGTGACACGGTGCTGGGGGAGAGGGGTCACTGAGGGACAGTGTGAGGGAGCTGGATTAACGTCAGTGGGGATACAGTCAGTGACACAGGGTGCTGGGGGAGAGGGGTCACTGAGGGACAGTGTGAGGGAGAAGGATTAACGTCAGTGGGGATACAGTCAGTGACACAGGGTGCTGGGGGAGAGGGGTCACTGAGGGACAGTGTGAGGGAGCTGGATTAACGTCAGTGGGGATACAGTCAGTGACACAGGGCTGGGGGAGAGGGGTCACTGAGAGACAGTGTGTGGGAGCTGGATTAACGTCAGTGGGGATACAGTCAGTGACACAGGGTGCTGGGGAAGAGGGGTCACTGAGGGATAGTGTGAGGGAGCTGGATTAACGTCAGTGGGGATACAGTCAGTGACACAGGGTGCTGGGGGAGAGGGGTCACTGAGCGACAGTGTGAGGGAGCTGGATTAACGTCAGTGGGGATACAGTCAGTGACACAGGGTGCTGGGGGAGAGGGGTCACCGAGGGACAGTTGAGGGAGTTGGATTAATGTCAGTGGGGATACAGTCAGTGACACAGGGTGCTGGGGGAGAGGGTCACTGAGCGACAGTGTGAGGGAGCTGGATTAACGTCAGTGGGAATACAATCAGTGACACAGGGTGCTGTGGGAGAGGGGTCACTGAGGGACAGAGTGAGGGAGCTGGATTAACATCAGTGGGAATACAGTCAGTGACACGGTGCTGGGGGAGAGGGGTCACTGAGGGACAGTGTGCTGGATTAATGTCAGTGGGGATACAGTCAGTGACACAGTGCTGGGGGAGAGGGGTCACTGAGGGACGGAGTGAGGGAGTTGGATTAATGTCAGTGGGGATACAGTCAGTGACACAGTGCTGGGGGAGAGGGTCACTGAGGGACGGAGTGAGGGAGCTGGATTAATGTCAGTGGGGATACAGTCCGTGACACAGTGCTGGGGGAGAGGGTCACTGAGGGACGGAGTGAGGGAGCTGGATTAATGTCATTGGGGATACAGTCAGTGACACAGGGTGCTGTGGGAGAGGGGCCACTGAGGGACGGAGTGAGGGAGTTGGATTAATGTCATTGGGGATACAGTCAGTGACACAGGGTGCTGTGGGAGAGGGGCCACTGAGGGACAGTGTGAAGGAGCTGGGTTAACTTCAGTGGGGATACAGTTAATGACACAGTGTGCTGGGGGAGAGGGTCACTGAGGGACGGAGTGAGGGAGCTGGATTAATGTCATTGGGGATACAGTCAGTGACACAGGGTGCTGTGGGAGAGGGGCCACTGAGGGACGGAGTGAGGGAGTTGGATTAATGTCATTGGGGATACAGTCAGTGACACAGTGCACTAGGGAGAGGGGCCACTGAGGGACAGTGTGAGGGAGCTGGATTAATGTCATTGGGGATACAGTCAGTGACACAGGGTGCTGAGGGAGAGGGGCCACTGAGGGACGGAGTGAGGGAGTTGGATTAATGTCATTGGGGATACAGTCAGTGACACAGGGTGCTGTGGGAGAGGGGCCACTGAGGGACGGAGTGAGGGAGTTGGATTAATGTCATTGGGGATACAGTCAGTGACACAGTGCACTAGGGAGAGGGGCCACTGAGGGACAGTGTGAGGGAGCTGGATTAATGTCATTGGGGATACAGTCAGTGACACAGGGTGCTGAGGGAGAGGGGCCACTGAGGGACGGAGTGAGGGAGTTGGATTAATGTCATTGGGGATACAGTCAGTGACACAGTGCACTAGGGAGAGGGGCCACTGAGGGACAGTGTGATTAACATCAGTGGCACAACAGTGACACATAATGCTGGGAGAGTGAGGGGTCAATGCGGGGTGGTGTGAGGGAGCTAGATTAACGTCAGTGAGGATACAGTCAGAGACACAGGGTGGTGGGGAAGAGGAATCGCTGAGGGACAGAGTGAGGGAGCTTTGAGAGTGTCAGTAGGTATACAGTCAGCGACACAGGGTGATGAGGGAGAGGGGTTGCTGAGTGACGTCATCCCAAAATATCTATAACACCATTTTAGGGGACAGCTGGGCCAGGATTAAAATTTTCTCCATCGGGTTGGAGTGCAGAATAGCCTTTGAACTGTGCTAGTATAACAGACCAGATTGATAGCCCTGATTCCCTGTTTTAGTGGTTGTAGAGCCTGACCCAATGAAACAAACTCTGCTCACTGTTGTCCTTCTTCCGGCTGTAGTAGAGCGACCCAGAAAGGAGAACCTCTCACCTGTAGGATCTGCAAGCCATATAGAAAAAGGAACAAGGAACAATTAGTAAAATAGGCAGTTATCACACCACAAACCACCCTCCACAATATATTGTACTGACAGACAAGAAAACGGCCTGATCTGCCTCCGAGAGGTGCAGTTCCAATGATGCAACAGATGGGGGCGATGCTGCCACACCTTTTCAATAATGTCACAGACAATAATTTGATATCTGACTTTACATTGGAGTCGGTGCAGTAGGGTGAGGGTTCAAACACTGTACTTGACACCATGGCTAACAAAGACCTCGATTTCAAAAGGTCTTAGTATCCAAACATGCCATTGCTCAAGTTGTCCTAGGAGTGTGTGATGGGATAGTGTAGAGGGAGCTTCACTCTGTGTCTGACCCTGGGAGTGTGTGATGGGACAGTGTGGAGGGAGCTTCACTCTGTGTCTGACCCCGGGAGTGTGTGATGGGACGGTGTGGAGGGAGCTTCACTCTGTGTCTGACCCCGGGAGTGTGTGATGGGACGGTGTGGAGGGAGCTTCACTCTGTGTCTGACCCCGGGAGTGTGTGATGGGACGGTGTAGAGGGAGCATCACTCTGTGTCTGACCCAGGGAGTGTGTGATGGGACGGTGTAGAGGGAGCTTCACTCTGTGTCTGACCCTGGGAGTGTGTGATGGGACGGTGTAGAGGGAGTTTCACTCTGTGTCTGACCCTGGGAGTGTGTGATGGGACAGTGTAGAGGGAGCTTCACTCTGTGTCTGACCCTGAGAGTGTGTGATGGGACAGAGTAGAGGGAGCTTCACTCTGTATCTGACACTGGGAGTGTGTGATGGGACAGTGTAGAGGGAGCTTCACTCTGTGTCTGACCCTGGGAGTGTGTGATGGGACGGTGTGGAGGGAGCTTCACTCTGTGTCTGACCCTGGGAATGTGTGATGGGACAGTGTAGAGGGAGATTCACTCTGTGTCTGACCCTGGGAGTGTGTGATGGGACAGTGTAGAGGGAGCTTCACTCTGTGTCTGACCCTGGGAGTGTGTGATGGGACAGTGTAGAGGGAGCTTCACTCTTTGTCTGACCCTGGGAGTGTGTGATGGGACAGTGTGAAGGGAGCTTCACTCTGTGTCTGACCCCGGGAGTGTGTGATGGGACGGTGTAGAGGGAGCTTCACTCTGTGTCTGACCCCGGGAGTGTGTGATGGGACGGTGTAGAGGGAGCTTCACTCTGTGTCTGACCCCGGGAGTGTGTGATGGGACGGTGTAGAGGGAGCATCACTCTGTGTCTGACCCAGGGAGTGTGTGATGGGACGGTGTAGAGGGAGCTTCACTCTGTGTCTGACCCTGGGAGTGTGTGATGGGACGGTGTAGAGGGAGTTTCACTCTGTGTCTGACCCTGGGAGTGTGTGATGGGACAGTGTAGAGGGAGCTTCACTCTGTGTCTGACCCTGAGAATGTGTGATGGGACAGAGTAGAGGGAGCTTCACTCTGTGTCTGACACTGGGAGTGTGTGATGGGACAGTGTAGAGGGAGCTTCACTCTGTGTCTGACCCTGGGAATGTGTGATGGGACAGTGTAGAGGGAGATTCACTCTGTGTCTGACCCTGGGAGTGTGTGATGGGACAGTGTAGAGGGAGCTTCACTCTGTGTCTGACCCTGGGAGTGTGTGATGGGACGGTGTGGAGGGAGCTTCACTCTGTGTCTGACCCTGGGAATGTGTGATGGGACAGTGTAGAGGGAGATTCACTCTGTGTCTGACCCTGGGAGTGTGTGATGGGACAGTGTAGAGGGAGCTTCACTCTGTGTCTGACCCTGGGAGTGTGTGATGGGACAGTGTAGAGGGAGCTTCACTCTTTGTCTGACCCTGGGAGTGTGTGATGGGACAGTGTGAAGGGAGCTTCACTCTGTGTCTGACCCCGGGAGTGTGTGATGGGACAGTGTCGAGGGAGTTTCACTCTGTGTCTGACCCTGGGAGTGTGTGATGGGACAGTGTAGAGGGAGCTTCACTCTGTGTCTGACCCTTTTTTTTTAACAAGATCCTTTATTACAAATATCGGTGCTATACAATATATACAAAACAGTGGCAAACACAATTACTAAACCACAAATAGACAATAGATATTACACCAAAATGTTGCCATCTCTATCCACGATGGCACTTACACCCCGCGGAGCCCAACGGTCTCAAAACTCCTTTAAGGTCGCCGTGGACTGCGCGTGTTCTTTTTCAATATTTACCCGGGCACGAACATACCCTCTAAACATTGCCAGGCAGTCTGCCCGGGGAGATCCTCCCGCCACCCGTTTCCAAGACCCTCGGATGGCGGATTTCGCCAGCCCCAGGAGCAAGTTGACTAGGACATCCTCATCCCTCCATGCCCCCTTCCTTACTGGATGACCATATATAAATAGGTTGGGGCTAAAATGCAGCCAGAAGGCGAGAAGCAGCCCACACAAATACGCAAAAAGAGGCTGCAGCCTCGCACACTCCATGTACATGTGGTACACGGCCTCCTCCAGCCCGCAGAAGTGGCATGCGGGTGGGAGATCCATGTACAAACTAAAGAACTTATTGCAGGGCACCGCTCTATGCAGCACCCTCCAGCCGAGATCCCCCAGGTGCATGGGAAGAACCCCCTCGTAAAGGGACTTCCAGTGGGGACCCGCCTCACCTCCGGGTGGAAAGACCGACCGCCATGGTGTGTCGGGACGGTGGACAAGGGCAAGGAAGTGGAGGGTGTGGAGCAGCAGCCCATACAAATACCTCTTACTTGCATCCCTGAATGGGACTGTGGGTATCGATGAGAGACGGCTCAAGTTGTGTGGACATGGCTCCCGGAGAAGATTGCGGGGTCTGGGCCCGACAAGCATCTCGGCCTGAGTCGGTCCACATAAACTGAGCCGCACTGACATCCACTGAGGTAGGGTAAGGGTCAGATAGGACCCCGCCCTCCGCCTGAGGAGGGGATTCCCGGCCTGAGGCGACCATGTTCCAGACTCTCAGTAGGTCCTGATAGAAGCCGGGCAGACTCCGCAAAGCAGTACGGCTGACGCCCGCTGGTGGTAGCCGCATGTCTTCGTGAAGACAGCAGCCCCTCCGGAGGAAGAAAGTCGCCAACACGTGCCACCTGGGAGGGTGCTCGGCATACAGGAATCTCTGCAGAGTCCTGAGGCGGAGAGCCGCCAGTCGCGTTCGAACGCACACCAGCGACTGTCCGCCCTCTCCCACTGGGAGACTCAAGACCGCTGCAGAGACCCAGTGTTTCCTGTTGCCCCAGAAGAAGTCCACTAACTTCCTCTGCATTCTCGCAACAAACGGGGCAGGAGGGGCCAAGGTGACCATCCGATACCACAACATGGAGGCCACCAGCTGGTTTATGACCACCACCCTGCCTCGATTGGAAAGCACCCTGAGAAGGCCTGACCAGCGCCCCAGCCGGGCCATGACTTTCGTCTCCAGGTCCTGCCAGTTCGCCAGCCAGGTCTCCCCAGAAGGACTCAGGTAGACTCCCAGATAGAGGAGACGTCTAGTGCTCCACTCAAAAGCTCTCATCTCCTCCGGCAGGGAGTCCACCTGCCACTGACCCACTAAGAGTCCGGAACATTTCGCCCAGTTGATCCTAGCGGAGGATGCCGCCGAGAAAACTTCTTGGCACTCGCGCATCCTCCGCAGGTCATTGGGATCTGTCATCATGAGGAGTACATCATCGGCGTAGGCCGAGAGGACCACCTCCATGTCTGGTTCACGCAGAACCAGACCCGTCAGCCTTCGCCGTAGGAGGCTCAGGAATGGCTCGACACAGATCGCGTGCAATTGACCGGACATGGGGCATCCCTGACGTACTCCTCTCCTGAAGGGAATGGGCACTGACAGTGATCCATTGACCTTAACAAGGCACTCTGCGTCAGAGTATAGGAGCCGAACTCGGGCCACAAAGTGTGGTCCGAGCCCAAAGGCCTGCAGAGTGCCCACCAGAAAACTGTGGTCTACCTGGTCAAACACCTTCTCCTGGTCAAGAGAAAGAAACGCTGCCCGGGACCCAGTCTCCTGCTGCAGGTGGATCAGGTCCTGTACTAGGTGGACATTGTCCTGGATGGAGCGGCCCAGGACCGTGTAAGATTGGTCAGGATGAATCACCTGTCTCAATACTGAACCAAGACGGTTGGCCATTGTCCGGGCGAAGATCTTGTAGTCCGCGCACAAGAGGGAGACCGGGCGCCAGTTCTTTAGCAGGCGAAGGTCTCCCTTCTTGGGCAGTAGGACCACAACAGCTCTCCGCCATGAGAGGGGCATTTCCCCGGTGGCTAGGCTCTCCCCTAGAACAAGGCTGTAATCATTCCCCAGGACATCCCAAAAAGCCTGATTAAACGCCACAGTCAGACCATCTAAGCCAGGGGACTTACCCCTCCGGAGTTGCCGAAGGGCAGTAGACAACTCCTCCCGAGTTAGGGGAGCGTCCAGACGCGCTGCGTCTTCTGGGCTGACCTTTGGCAAATCTTCCCAGACCTCACTGCACGCCCCCGCATTTGACGGATCTGGTGAGAATAAGGACCGATAGAAAGTGTGGACTTCTTTGATAATTTCGTCAGGGTCCGTGATGGAGGAGCCATCAGCAGTCAGTAGCTCCACCAGCTGCTTTTGAACTCCCCGCCACTTCTCCAACGAGTAGAAGAAGGGTGAGCCGCTGTCCAAATCTTGCAGCATTTGGATCCGCGACTTCACATATGCACCTCGGGACTGCTGAAGCTGCAGATTCCTTAATGCGTCCTTCTTCTCCTGGTATTCCTGCCACAGCTGTTGGTCTCCACCGGTCGGACCAAGACGGGACTCTAGGTCAAGCAACGCTCTCTCAAGCCGCTCAATCTCAGAGCCCCGCCTCTTTGTCGACCCCCTAATGTACTCCCAACATAAAAACCGGATGTGGGCTTTGCCCACATCCCACCACAGCCGTAGGGAGCAGAACTCTCTCCGTCTCTCTCTCCAGGTGGCCCAGAACGCTCGGAAAGAATCCCAGAATTGGTTGTCCTCCAGCAGCCGGTTGTTAAAGTGCCAATACCCGGATCCCACCCGAGGGTGCAGAGGAGTAAATTCCATCCACACAAGGTGATGATCCGAGCACGACACCGGCCGCATGGAGGACGCCGACACGTGGGAGACATAAGCCCGAGAGATATACAGGCGGTCTATCCGGGAACCCCCCTCTCTAGATCTTCTGGAGAAGGCGTTAGAGTCGGGGTGAAGATTCCGCCAGCTGTCCACCAAGTCAAAGGAGCCGACTAGCTCCTTTAACTTTTTCGCCGATGCTGGGTCGTGTTGGAGGCCCGAGCGGTCCTCCACCTCGAGGGTACAGTTGAAATCTCCCCCGAGGATGACGCAGTCCCCAGGATCGATGGAACTCAGCAAGGTGGACAGCTGACAGAATAGGCGCGTCTGCATCACCCCGCGCCTCGAAGCATACACGTTGATAAAATGCAGCGGTACTCCATCCAGGCGCATAGCCGGGTGGAGCAGACGGCCGGGCACAACATCTTGGACTCCTGCGATTTCTGGCCGAAAGGTTGGGGCCAACAGGATCGCCACCCTGCTAGAGTTGGAGCTAAGGTGACTCATGTAGACCCCGCCCTGCCACTCCAGGAGCCAAGCAGACTCATCCCCCGGGGTGGTACGGGTTTCCTGCAGGAAACTCACCGCGTATCTCCCATACCTGAGGACTGAGAGTTTGTTATATCTGCGGAGAGAGCCCCTGCTACTGTTTACATTTAGACTAGCTATGGTAAGTTTCATGTCGGGAGCACACTAGGCCTCAGCACCAGTCCCCTTCCCACTGAGAGCGGTGGCGCCCTCAGCCGCACTATCCCGAAGAAAACCAAGAATATTCTTTGCTTTCCGGGCCCGACTGCTACCATCACTACCCTGTGACCCACCATCTCCCGAAGGAGCGAGGCTGCTTTCCACCCTGATGTCCCTCACCAGGTCATCCAGAAAGGATTTCAGCTGCCGTCTGTCATTCCCTGACACAGCATTCCTCTTCTCCTTCCGTCCGAGGATGACTCGCAGGGACTTCACCAGCCTGGGCATGCTAGGCCAGTGAAGCGAGGCTAGTTTAGGCCGATGCTTTGCACCCACAGAGGAATGAATAAACTCTCTGATCTCCTCCACAGGTATCAATGGAGATTTCTCAGGAGGGGTGAGGATGTCCATTGTCTCGCTATCAATAGAATCTCCCTCCAACCCCTCACTGCAGACAGATCCCCCATCTTCCTCCTCATGTGGTGTATAAGGTGGCTGCACTTGCAACCCACACCGCACAGCGGGTACCTCCCTCATACCTTCCCGCTCCACCATCGCATTAGTCTTATCCACAGTTACGACGATGGAGGGAAAATCCCCAGGGACTCTCTGCAGGCCATTAGTTGTTGGGGTCGGCATGCAGGGTATATCACCCTCCCCAGGAGACAGGCATGAAGGGGACCCCAGCAGCTCTGGTCCAATGGATTCACCGGCAGCCTGATGCTGACTGTGAGAGAGCCTGGTCTCCTCTCCGCTTGTCCTATTTAATACATTTGCCTCCAGGGAGGCGCTTACTGCTAAGTCCTGGGTGGAGGGCTCCAGGTCTGTTTTAGTTGTGCAAACAGGCCCAGCACTAGCTTCCTGCACAACCACACCACCCACCACAGGACTGGTGGCTACATCTGGGGATTCAGGGTTAGACACACCTTCCACCCGGATTCCCACCTCTTCCTGGGACTCTCCCGCATCTACATTCTCTGCCCTCTTGGGGGAACATTCCCTTCTCCGCTTCAAGCCAGAGGGGCACACAGGTGCGGGATTCTCCGATGGAGCGTTACTCTCCGCTTCCAACACCCCGTCTGACTGTGCACTTCCCCGAGCCTCCCATTCCACTTCAGAGCAAATGGGCGTGAGCTCTGCGGTCTCGGGGGCCGACTTCTTCATGTGTTTGGATTTCTTCCTCGCTTTCCTTCACCGCACAGGCTCCACCCCGTCCCTCGCCTGAACCTCCCTGCAAGTAGCCTCAGGATCACTCACCTGAACCACAGGGGTAGGAGCAGTGACTGGAACAGACGTAGGAATAGGGACAGGGGTAGAGACAGGGTCGGGGCAGGAGCAGGGGCCGGCACAGGTGTAGGAGCAGAAATGGGATCAGGGGCAGAGGTAGCTGGGGCACTAGTTCCCGAAGTGGACTCCCTGGGTTTTCGGGTGCTAGGACAGTCCCTCCGAAAGTGCCCCATCTCCCCGCACACATGGCACCGTGGGCGCTCAGAGCTCCAATACACCTGATAATCTACCCCCTCGTGCCAGACAGTAAACCGGCCCTCAACTTCGTCCTCCCTTTCCAGCTTCATGAATACCTGTCGCCGGAAAGAGATTACGGTACGGAGGGTGCGTCTCCTGAATTTGTGCCTGATGGCAGTTATTTCTGACCGTACTTGCCCCAAGCGTGCTAGTGCGGGAAGCAGGTCCTCGTTGGGGATGAAAGGCTTTACGTGACCAAGGACGATGCATTGTGTGGGAGCTGTCACCAGCTCCATCTGTAAAAAGATGTTTTCCACCGTGATCTCCCTACTGAGGGCCCGATGCACCAACTCATCATTCCTCAGATTCCTCACTGCCTTCCCGAACTCTTTCTCAGTGGCCAAAACACCATCTCTCCCCAACAAGTCCTCCATAGCCTCCACGCACTTTTCCAGGGTAGTTCCAGTTCGCAAAATACATTGCACCCTGCGTTCAACTTTCACCGACCGAAACAGGGCATTGTCCGAGGCTGGAGAGGCAGTCGCCTTTGCATAACTCCCCGAAGGCCTGCGACTCCATGTAGACTGGTCCGGCATGTTGCTTCAATGATCGAATCGAGAATGATACAGTGGTGGTGCTGCTTATAAAGTCCTGGAGCAAGTTGAGTAACTGGCCGGAAAAGTTTGTACTCGACAGTACCTTGCTGGCTCAGTGCCAGAAATTCCAATGCCAGGAAAGGCTCTGTTAGTCCTGCAGAACTTCCAGACCGTGAGAGGTCGAGACATCTCAAACGATGTTTCAGCTCCTACACCGAATGTGAGTCACGACGATAAAGATGGAAGGAGGTTCTCCCGATGTCAGTGGGGGAACAACGGCGTTTGTCTCCGGTTTTTGGAGCGACCCGGCTTCCTGGCGAGTTGCCAGCGGCCACAGCAGGGTGCTACGCAGTTCGCAGCCGTCAACGAACCCCGTCCAAACTGGCAGAAAAACTCCAAACGAAGCTTCCACACTAAACCAGCCGCTCACTTAGATGTTCAAGAGACGTTTCAAACCAACTCCAAGTAACTCACGACCTTCATACAGCAGCTTTTCCTCGATTTCTCCCAGCGCAATCAGAACAGCTCCACTCTGTGTCTGACCCTGGGAGTGTGTAATCGGACAGTGTGGAGGGAGCTTCACTCTGCGCCTGACCCTGGGAGTGTGTGATGGGACAGTGTGGAGGGAGCTTCACTCTGTGTCTGACCCTGGGAGTGTGTGATGGGACAGTGTAGAGGGAGCTTCACTCTGTGTCTGACCCTGGGAGTGTGTGATGGGACGGTGTAGAGGGAGCTTCACTCTGTGTCTGACCCTGGGAGTGTGTGATGGGACAGTGTAGAGGGAGCTTCACTCTGTGTCTGACCCTGGGAGTGTGTGATGGGACAGTGTAGAGGGAGCTTCACTCTGCGCCTGACCCTGGGAGTGTGTGATAGAACGGTGTAGAGGGAGCTTCACTCTGCGCCTGACCCTGGGAGTGTGTGATAGAACGGTATAGAGGGAGCTTCACTCTGCGCCTGACCCTGGGAGTGTGTGATGGGACAGTGTAGAGGGATCTTCACTCTGTGTCTGACCCTGAGAGTGTGTGATGGGACAGTGTAGAGGGAGCTTCACTCTGTGTCTGACCCTGGGAGTGTGTGATGGGACGGTGTAGAGGGAGCTTCACTCTGTGTCTGACCCTGGGAGTGTGTGATGGGACAGTGTAGAGGGAGCTTCACTCTGCGCCTGACCCTGGGAGTGTGTGATAGAACGGTGTAGAGGGAGCTTCACTCTGCGCCTGACCCTGGGAGTGTGTGATAGAACGGTATAGAGGGAGCTTCACTCTGCGCCTGACCCTGGGAGTGTGTGATGGGACAGTGTAGAGGGAGCTTCACTCTGTGTCTGACCCTGAGAGTGTGTGATGGGACAGTGTAGAGGGAGCTTCACTCTGTGTCTGACCCTGGGAGTGTGTGATGGGACGGTGTAGAGGGAGCTTCACTCTGTGTCTGACCCTGGGAGTGTGTGATGGGACAGTGTAGAGGGAGCTTCACTCTGTACCTGACCCTGGGAGTGTGTGATGGGACGGTGTGGAGGGAGCTTCACTCTGCGCCTGACCCTGGGAGTGTGTGATAGAACGGTGTAGAGGGAGCTTCGCTCTGCACCTGACCCTGGGAGTGTGTGATAGAACGGTGTAGAGGGAGCTTCACTCTGCGCCTGACCCTGGGAGTGTGTGATGGGACAGTGTGGAGGGAGCTTCACTCTGTGTCTGACCCTGGGAGTGTGTGATAGAACGGTGTAGAGGGAGCTTCACTCTGCGTCTGACCCTGGGAGTGTGTGATGGGACAGTGTAGAGGGAGCTTCACTCTGTGTCTGACCCTGGGAGTGTGTGATGGGATGGTGTAGAGGGAGTTTCACTCTGTGTCTGACCCTGGGAGTGTGTGATGGGACGGTGTAGAGGGAGCTTCACTCTGTGTCTGACCCTGGGAGTGTGTGATGGGACAGTGTGGAGGGAGCTTCACTCTGTGTCTGACCCTGGGAGTGTGAGATGGGACAGTGTGGAGAAAGCTTCACTCTGTGTCTGACCCTGGGAGTGTGAGATGGGACAGTGTGGAGAAAGCTTCACTCTGTGTCTGACCCTGGGAGTGTGAGATGGGACAGTGTGGAGAAAGCTTCACTCTGTGTCTGACCCTGGGAGTGTGTGATGGTGTCCATGCAGATGCACACTCACAAACGTGCGTGCACTGTCACATACGCATGCACATATGCATTACAAATTCACATAGACAGACAGACAGACATACACACACACACACGTATAATCTCTACAGGAGACATCATCTCAAGATGGCAATATCTCACTATCAAAGACCCCCACCATCTGGGCCACGCCATCTTCTCACAGCTCCCAACAGCCCAGAAGCCTGAATTCCCTCACCACCAGGTTCAAGAACAGCCACTTTCCTTCAACCTTCAGTTCCAGAACCAGCTGGCAAACCCTGTTCACCACTTCAGTTTAGCAACACTATGGCCTCTCTGCACTACAGTGTACGTTCCTTTTTGTTCACACAGCGTTCTTTCCTGAATAGATTTGTATAAGCTCTGTTTAGATCGATACATGATTGGGAGGGGTATGGAGGGCTATCATCCAGGTTTGGGTCAATGGGACTGGGCAGAATAACAGTTCAGCATGGACTAGATGGACCAAATGGCCTGTTCCTGTGCTGTTGTTCCCTATGGCTCTATGAGCTGTAAATTGTGCCAGCATCTTTACTTCCCGAGAAACTGGAAAAGGATCAGGAACAGAAACTTCCCATCAGCCATTTGGTTCTTGAACCAACCTGCATAACCCTAATCACACCATTAGTATAACGACACTATGACCAATGGTCCCTCTAATTTGTAATGACCAGTGTGCACAAAAATCTTGAGGTGTGCAATTTTTTGCCCATTGATAACATGTGCACACTGAATAATCTCTTCAATAAAAACAGTATTAGTAAGCCATTTCTAAAATCTGCAGACTGATCATCGCAAACTTCACGTTGTCAACACCATCCACGTCAGAAACTGGAAAAGGAAATGTGATTGTGTAAGATCGTGAAATATACTTAACATGCTAATGAGGTAGAGGGTGACAACCTTTTGTGCGCAGTTTAAATCCCTTTGTGCGCTAGTAGCAAGAGATGTGTGCGTATGCACACACATGCAAGCCTTAGAGGGGATATTGCAGATGACCAGTCTGCACTACAATGGGCTTTTTATATTTTTGTCCTAATTGTGCTTCTTGTAAAAATTTAATGTCTTTTGTTTTTCTACTGTACGCTGCTTATCTGATGCTCCAGAAAGTAAGCTTTTCATTGCACCTGCGTGCACGTGGACTTTTGCAGATGACAATAAACTCCAATTTGACTTTGACGTACATGTCTGCAGAACATACACTTATGTAGATGCACACATGCACCCACACATATACGCAGATCTGAACAGGCAGGTCAGTGAGGTGCAATCACAGCTCCCACACACACACTCTGCTATTTTTACCACTGTGCCTGTGAGATCCTCCTCACAGGCCCACTCGTGAAACATACAGCTCTGGTTTCAGCTCCTCGCACTGTGCACTAGGGTCAGCAGCTTCAGCCAACAGCGCAAGCATTCGCTGCCAGACACAGCACAATCAGTGTTACAAAACGTGCTACGTCAGTGTGCTGGATCTTCTGCCAATGGACGCAATCTCACTGGCTCTCCATTGGGCTTTGGACCACTTGTACAACAGCATTACCTACTGTCAGGCCTTCTGCTGGACATGGTCAACAAGCTGTCTAGGAAGCCAGGGCTGTACAATATGGAGAGCACGCTGTTGCCCAACAGGGGTTGCCAGTCAGTATTGAACTCAACGAAGAAATGCATTAGGGACCCCACTCCAGACTTCTACCTCAGGGTTTCTCCTGGAGCCTTCCCCATGAGTGGGTATATCAGCAGGGCAGTAGAGGTTTGAGAGCAGAGTTTTTCTTCTTCTAGATGAGCTGCCAACTACACCCGCCAAGACCCATCTGCCCCTTCTCCTGTCGGTAGAAATGGTTCCACCAGGCTTACTAGCTAAGCCACACGTGAAGGCTAGGAGCTGGACTTGGTTGTCAGAGGCTATTTGAGACACACAACCATTGGGTGCATTCAATAGGCAGTGGGAGCTTATCCCCACCACTTCCCCAAGGCTATGACAACCTTAAGGAATCTTAGACAATACCTACTGTACATTAGGGTACTGAGTACAGCGTTGTACTGTCACTTCCCCTCAAGATCTGAGATGTTTCAGAAAGACTGCCCTTCATTCTTCTAAACTCCAATGAAGATAGAACTAATATCTTTAGCCGTGTGATTGTACGCCCTCTCACCTCAGGAATTAAGAGAGGACAGATCGTCAGAATTGTTTCCTTGTCACTGGTGTAGCAGAAAGCAATACCCATGTCAGGCTGCGGTTTATTGATTACAGCTCGGCACTCGGCACCGTCATCCCCCCAGTACTAACTAACAAGTTTCAAATCAAAGCCTCCCTCTGCAACCAGATCCTCAGTCAGTGAGGATCAGTGATAACATCTCCTCTTCGCTGACAATCAACACTGGCACACCTCAACAATGCCGGCTTGGCCCACTGCTCTACTCTCTCCACACCCATGGGTGCTACGGACGCTATTACACCTTAGGCCATTAGAGGGATCAGAGATCAATTCCAGAACTCTTCTATAAGGAGTCGCTGTATACCTCCCCCCACGGGATGCATGAGGTTTTCCCAAGTACTCTGGTTCCCTCCCACAGTCCAAAGGCGTACCGGGTAGGTTAACTGGTCTTTGTAAATCGTCCCGTGTATACGTTGGGGTTAATCAGAGTTGTGGGATTGCTGGGATGGTGTCGCTCCAAGGGCCGGAATGGCCCACTCCGCGATGTGTCGATAAATAAATAATGTCTGCGTGGCAAGGAACAGCTCAGACAACATTATATATTTGCTGATGACACATATATTGTTGGCAGAATCTCCAGCAGGGACCAGGAAACGTACAGAAGCAAATTAGATCATTGGTCAAGTGGGGTTGCAGCAACAATCTCATTCTTAATGTCAGCAAGACCAAGGAATTGATGGTGGACGGAAGGAGAAGTCTAGAGAACACGAATCCTCATCGAGGGGTCAGTGGATGAAATGGTGAGCAGATGCACTGGCACAACACTCCCCACATCTTCCAAAGGCAGTGCGTCATTAAGAAACGGGGCATCCGGATGGTGCCCTCTTTTCATTCCCACCAAAGGGCAGGAGGAACAGGAGCTTGAAGACCAACACAACTTTTCAGGAACAGCGTCTTTCCCTCTGGCATCACATTTCTGAAAGATTCATGAACTCCTGAAAACTACCTCACTATTCTTCTTTTGCACAATTTATCTATCTATCTACCTATTTTATTTAATATTTACTTGCTTCCTTATTACTTATTTATATCTCTATCCTTTTATCTATCTAATCTACCTTTCTATCCATTTATCAATCTATCTACCGCCTATCTGTCTCTATTTATATATCTGTCTCTTTCTGTCCATCCATCTATTCATCTATCTATCAATCTATCTGTCCATCTCTCTATCTGTCTCTATCTATCAATCTATCTACGTATATATCTATCTACTCATCTACCTATCCATCTATCTTTTTTGACTCGGAGTAAGAAGGCTGCGAGTGAATAGCTAAGGATTTCCGGAGTGAAGGCATTTTACTACTCGGGGATAAAAGAGAGGCAAGACTGCACAGGCATGTGACGTCAACCAGTACAGCAGGAAAAGTCTAAAAAGACTGCCATACCCAGCGGGAAGTGTTCAGAGCAGGTAGCAGAGTGATAGGGCTTTGGCTCAACGGGCTTAGGCGGTAACGAGTCCAGGTAGGGCTACCTGTGTTAATTGCAGAAAGGGAGTAGTATGTGTCTGAGGCCAGTTTTCTGTGCTCGGTGTCAGATGTGGGAAGTCCTGGAGTCTGCCAGCCTCCCGGACGGCCACATCTGCACCCGGTGTGTTGAGCTGCAGCTCCTGAGGGACTGTGTTAGGGAACTGGAGCTGCAGCTCGATGACCTTCGTCTGGTCAGGGAGAGCGAGGAGGTGATAGACAGGAGTTACAGGCAGGTGGTCACACCGCGGTCACGGGAGACAGACAAGTGGGTAGCAGTTAGGAGAGGGAAGGGGAGGAGTCAGGTACTAGTGAGTACCCCTGTGGCTGTTCCCCCTTCACAATTAAGTACTCCTGTTTGAGTACTGTTGGGGGGGGGACAGTACCTGGGGAGCAACAGTGGCCGTGACTCGGAAGGGTGGGGAAAGGAAGATGAAGGCAGTAGTGATAGGGACTCTATAGTTAGGGGGTCAGACAGGCGATTCTGTGAACTCAGGAAAGAAAGTCAGATGGTAGTTTGCCTCCCAGGTGCCAGGGTCTGGGATATTTCAGATTGCGTCCAAGATATCTTTCAGTGGGAGGCAGAACAGCCAGAGGTCGTGGTACATATTGGAACCCATGACATAGGTAGGAAAAGGGAAGAGGTCCTGAAAAAAGACTACAGGGAGTTAGGAAGGAAGTTGAGAAGCAGGACCGCATGATATCCTGAAGTGCAAAGAAGTGCCAGAGCTTGTGGTACAGATTGGTACCAAGAACATAGGTGAGAAAAGGGAGAAGGTCCTGAAAGCAGACTATAGGGAGTTAAAAGGGAAGTTGAGAAGCAGGACCACAAAGGTAGTAATCTCAGGATTACTACCTGTGCCACGCGACAGTGAGTATAGGAATAGAATGAGGTGGAGGATAAATGTGTGGCTGAGGGATTGGAACAGGGGGCAGGGATTCAGATTTCTGGATCATTGGGACCTCTTTTGGGGCAGGTATGATCTATACAGAAAGGACGGGTTGCACTTGAATCCCAGGGGGATCAATATCCTGGCGGGGAGGTTTGCTAAGGATACTGGGGAGAGTTTAAACTAGAATTCTTGGTGGGTGGGAACCGAACTGAAGAGACTGGGGAAGAAGCGGTTGGCTCACAAATAGAGAAAGCCTGGAGACAGTGTTTGAAGGAGGATAGGCAGGTGATAGAGAAGGGACATGCTCAGACCGACAGTTTGAAACGTGTCTATTTTAATGCAAGGAGTATTGTGAACAAGATGAGCTTAGAGCATGGATCAGTACTTGGAGCTATGATGTGGTGGCCATTACAGAGACTTGGATGGCTCAGGAACAGGAATGGTTACTTCAAGTGCTGGGTTTTAGATGTTTCAGAAAGGACAGGGAGGAAGCAAAAGGGGTGGGGGCATGGCACTGTTGATCAGAGATAGAGTAACGGCTGCAGAAAAGGTGCACGTCAAGGAGTCTCTGTGAGTGGAGGTTAGGAACAGGAAGGGGTCAATAAATTTACTGGGTGTTTTTTATAGGCTGCCCAATAGTAACAGGGATATCGAGGAGCAGATAGGGAAACAGATCCTGGAAAGGTGTAATAATAACAAAGTTGTCGTGATGGGAGATTTTAATTTCCCAAATATCGATTGGCATCTCCCTAGAGCAGGAGGTTTAAGATGGGGTGGAGTTTGTTAGGTGTGTTCAGGGAGGTTTCTTGACACAATATGTAGATAAGCCTACAAGAGGAGAGACTGTACTTGATTTGGTATTGGGAAATGAACCTGGTCAAGTATCAGATCTCTCAGTGGGAGAGCATTTTGGAGATAGTGATCATAATTCTATCTCCTTTACAATAGCATTGGAGAGAGATAGGAAAGACAAGTTAGAAAAGCATTTAATTGAAGTAAGGGGAATATGAGGCTTTCAGGCAAGTAATTGGAAGCTTAAATTGAGAACAGATGTTCTCAGGGAAAAGTACAGAAGAAATGTGACAAATGTTCAGGGGATATTTGTGTGGAGTTCTGCATAGGTACGTACCAATGAGACAGAGAAGTTATGGTAGGGTACAGGAACTGTGGTGTACAAAGGCTGTAATAAATCTAGTCAAGAAGAAAAGAAAAACTTACAAAAGGTTCAGAGAGCTAGGTAACGTTAGAGATCTAGAAGATTATAAGGCTAACAGGAAGGAACTTAAAAAGGAAATTAGGAGAGCCAGAAGGGGCCGTGAGAAGGCCTTGGTGGGCAGGATTAAAGAAAACCCCAAGGCATTCTACAAGTATGTTACGAGCAAGAGGATAAGACGTGAAAGAATAGGACCTATCAAGTGTGACAGTGGAAAAGTGTGTATGGAACCAGAGGAAATAGCAGAGGTACTTAATGAATACTTTACTTCAGTATTCACTATGGAAAAGGATGGAAAGTGATTGTTGTGCAGACTGAAAAGCTTGAGCATGCAGATATTAAGACAGAGGATGTGCTGGAACTTTTGGAAAGCATCAAGTTGGATAAGTCGCCGGGACCGGATGCGATGTACCCTAGGCTACTGTGGGAGGCGAGGGAGGGGATTGCTGAGCCTCTCGTGATGATCCTTGAATCATCAATGAGGACAGGAGAGGTTCTGGAGGATTGGAGCTTTGCAGATGTTGTTTCTTTATTCAAGAAAGGGAATAGAGATAGCCCAGGAAATTATAGACCAGTGAGTCTTACTTCAGTGGTTGGTGAGTTGATGGAGAAGGTCCTGAGAGGTAGGATTTATCAACATTTGGAGAGGTATAATATGATTAGGAATAGTCAGCATGGCTTTGTGGTCGTGCCTTATGAGCCTGATTGAATTTTTTGAGGATGTGAATAAACACATTGATGAAGGAAGAGCGATAGATATAGTATATATGGATTTCAGTGTTGGCGCATGGCCTAGTGGGCAAGGCATCAGACTAGTAACCTGAAGGTCACTGGTTCGAGCCTCAGCTGAGGCAGTGTGTTGTGTCTTTGAGCAAGGCACTTAAAACACATTGCTCTGCGACGTCACCGGTGCCAAGCTGCTTGGGTCCTAGTGCCCTTCCCTTGGACAACATCGGTGGCGTGGAGAGGGGAAGGCCTGCAGCTTGGGCAACTGCCGGTCTCCCATACAACCCTGCCCAGGCCTGCGCCCTGGAAACTCCAGGCGCAGATCCATGGTCTCTCGAGACCGACGGATGCCACCACGTATGGATTTCAGCAAGGCATTTGATAAGGTGTCCCATGCAAGGCTTATTGAGTAAGTAAGGAGGCATGGGATCAAAGGGGACATTGCTTTGCGGATCCAGAACTGGCTTGCCCACAGAAGGCAAAGAGTGGTTGTAGACAGGTCATATTCTGCATGGAGGTCGGTGACCTGTAGTGTAACTCAGGGATCTGTTCTGGGACCCTTACTCTTCATGATTTTTATAATGACCTGGATGAGGAAGTGGAGGGATGGGTTAGTAAGTTTGCTGGTGACACAAAGGGTGGAGCTGTTGTGGATAGTGTGGAGGGCTGTCAGAAGTTACAGCAGGACATTAATAGAATGCAAAACTGGGCTGAGAACTGGCAGATGGAGTTCAACCCAGATAAGTGTGAAGTGGTTCATTTTGGTAGGTCAAATATGATGACAGAATATAGTATTAATGGTAAGATTCTTGGCAGTATGGAGGATCAGAGGGATCTTGGGGTCCAAGTCCATAGGACGCTCAAAGCAGCTGCACAGGTTGACTCTATGGTTAAGAAGGCATATGGTGTATTGGCCTTCATTAATCGTGGACTTGAATTTAGGAGCCGAGAAGTAACGTTGCAGCTATATAGGACCCTGGTCAGACCCCACTTGAAGTACTGTGCTCAGTTCTGGTCGCCTCACTACAGGAAGGATGTGGAAACTACAGAAAGAGTGCAGAAGAGATTTACAAGGATGTTGCCTGGATTGGGGAGCATGCCTTATGAGAATAGGTTGAGTGAACTTGGCCTTTTCTCATTTGAGCGATGGAGGATGAGAGGTGACCTGATAGAGGTGTATAAGATGATGGGAGGCATTGATTGTGTGGATAGTCAGAGGCTTTTTCCCAGGGCTGAAATGGTTGCCACAAGAGGACACAGGTTTAAGGTGCTGGGGAGTAGGTACAGAGGAGATGTTTGGGGTAAGTTTTTTTTACAGAGCGTGGTGAGTGCGTGGAATGGGCTGCTGGCAACGGTGGTGGAGGCGGATACGATAGGGTCTTTTAAGAGTCTTTTGGATAGGTACATGGAGCTTAGAAAAATAGAGGGCTATGAGTAAGCCTAGTAATTTCTAAGGTAGGGACATGTTCGGCACACTTTGAGGGCGGAAGGGCCTGTATTGTGCTGTAGGTTTTCTATGTTTTCTGTGTTTCTATCTACCTGACTATCTATCTATCTCTCAATCTGTTTATCTATCTATCTATCTATCTGTTTCTCTAACTATTTACCTTTCTGTCTATCTATCTAGGTATCTATCTGTCTACCATCCATCTATCTATCTATAAAATCTATCAGTCTATCTGTGTATCCATTTGTTCTTCTCTCCATCTATCTGTCTATCTATCTATCTATCAATCCATCTGTCTGTATCCATCTAACTATCTACCCATCTGCCTACCTGTCTATGTATCTAGGTATCTATGTACATGTCTCTCAGTCTATCTATCTCTCTGTCCATCTGTCTCTGAAGCTATCTGCCCAACTGTCTATCTGGCCATTTGTCTACCTGTCTATCTTTTTACCCATCCCTCTATCTATCCCTCTATTTGTCTATCCATCTATCACATTACCTGTCTATCTATCTGGGTATCTGTCTATCTGCCTATATATCTAACCATCTATCAATCTATCTGTCGGTCTACTCATCTATCTACCTACCTGCCTATTCATCTGTCTAGCTGTTTCTTTTTCTATCTCTCTATCTGTCTGTCTGTTCACCTCTCTGTCTATCATGCTATCTATCTGAGTATCTGTCTTTGTATCTAGGTATTGATCTGTATATCTGTCTACCTATCTAATTGTCTCTCAGTCCATCTGTCTATCTAACCATTCATCTATCTGTCACCTGCCTACCTGTCTCTCTCTATCTATCGATCTCTCTGTCTATCAATCCATCTGAACATACATTGTTCTATCTATCTGTCTCTCTATCCACGCGTCCATCTCTCTATCTATCTACCTATCTACCTGTCTATCTATCTGTATCTCTATTTACCTATCTGTCTACCAATCTATCTACCTATAAAATCTATCAATCAATCTATACATTTATCTATCTGTTCATCTTTCTTTCTTTCTATCTATCCATCTAACTGTCTGTCAATTAGTCTATCTATCTCTTTATGTATATCTATCAGTTTATATTTTTAACCAATTATCCAACTATTAATCAATCTATCTATTGATTATCTACCTGCCTATCTATCTGTCTACCTATCTATCTTCCTGTCTCTCTGTTTCTTTCTCTATCTATCTTTCTATTTACCTGTCTGTCTAACTATCTATCTATGTATCTATCTGTCTAGCTATCTGTCCATCTATCTATGTATCTGTCAATTTATCTATCTTCCTATATATGTAGACACCTGTCTATCTATCTATCTATTTGGCTGTGTTTCTATGTATCTGTCTATGTATCTATTTCTCTGACTGTCTGTCAATCTATATCTTTATCTATCTCTTTGTGGATGTATCTATCCATCTCTCTATCTCTCTACCTGTCTACCTGTAAGCCTACCTATCTACAGCTCTGTACATCTGTCTACCCACCTGTCTATCTATTTCTCTATCTGTCTATCCATCTATCTGTTCATCTCTCTGTTTATCTGTCTTTCTGTTTATCTATCTATTCGGCTATCAATTGGTCTATTTATCTATCTATCCATCTATCAATCTATTGAGCTATCTATCTCTCTGTCAATCCATCTGTCTGTCTATCTATCCCTCTATTTATCTAGCTATCTGTTTGTCTCTCTATCTGTCTTTCTATCTACTACATATCTAACTGTCTATATCTATCTATCTGTTTATTCATCTGTCTGTTTAAATGTCCATCTCTCTATCTGCCTCTATCTATCTATATGCCCCTCTCTCTCTATCCATCCATCCATCTATCTCTCTACCTGTTTAGCTATCTATGAAATCTATCAATCAATCTATCTGTCTATCTATCTGTCCATATGTCTCCCTATCTATCTGTCTACCTGTCTGTCATCTATCTATCTCTGTCTATCTATCTATCTGTCCATCTACATCTCCATCTGCCTATCTATTGCTCCATCTGTCTCTCTCTCTATCCATCTATCTCTCTGTCTGTCTGTTTATCTAATATCTAGCCACCTGCCAATATCTCTCTACCTGCCAATATGTCTATACATTTGTCTATCTGTCAATCAATCTATCTGCCTCTATCCATCTATATGTCTATCTCTCTCTATCCATCCATCTATCTGTCTATGTATCTCCCTTTCTACCTATCTAGCTATCTGGCTGTCTCTCTATCTGTTTCTATCTATCTATCTATCTATCTAGCTAGCTACTTATCTAACTATCTATCTACCTCTTGAACTATCTGTCTTTTTGTTTGTGTCTATCTGTCTATCTATCTTTTTACCTAAATGTCTGTCTACCTATTTATCTATCTGTTGATCTGACTATCCATCTGTCTATCTGCCAATCTATCTATCGCTCTATCTGCCTCTATCCATCTACATGTGTATCTCTCTATCCATCCATCCAAATATCTCCCTATCTATCTATCTGTCTGTCTTTCTATCTAGCTACCTGGTTATCTATCTCTATGTCTATCTATCTATCTACCTCTTGATCTATCAATCTCTTTGTGTCTATCTACCTATCTGTCTTTTTATCTATATGACTACCTATTTATCTGTCTCTCTATCTATCTATCTATCTAACTGTCTATCTGTCTATCTATCTATCTGTCTGTCTATCTGTCTTTCTATCTATCTATATAACCATATAACAATTACAGCATGGAAACAGGCCATCTTGGCCCTTCTAATCCGTGCTGAATGCTTACTCTCACCTAGTCTCACTGGCCCACACTCAGCCCATAACCCTCTTTTTCTGTCCATATACCTATCCAATTTTACTTTGAGTGACAATACCGAACCTGCCTCTACCACTTCTACTGGAAGTTCGTTCCACATAGCTACCACTCTCTGAGTAAAGAAGTTCCCCCTCATGTTACCCTTAAACTTTTGCCCCCTAACTCTCAACTCATGTCCTCTTGTTTGAATCTCCCCTACTCTCAATGGAAATAGCCTATCCACGTCAATTCTATCTATCCCCCTCATAATTTTAAATACCTCTATCAAGTCCCCCCTCAACCTTCTATGCTCTAAAGAATAAAGACCTAACTTGTTCAACCTTTCCCTGTAACTTAGGTGCTGAAACCCAGGTAACATTCTAGTAAATCTTCTCTGTACTCTCTCTATTTTGTTGACATCTTTCCTATAATTCGGTGACCAGAACTGTACACAATACTCCAAATTCAGCCTTACCAATGCCTTGTACAATTTTAACATTACATCCCAACTCCGATACTCAATGCTCTGATTTATAAAGGCCAACATACCAAAAGCTTTCTTCACCACCCTATCCACATGAGATTCCACCTTCAAGGAACTATGCACCATTATTCCTAGATCACTCTGTTCTACTGCATTCTTCAATGCCCTACCATTTACCATGTATGTCCTACTTGGATTATTCCTACCAAAATGTAGCACCTCACACTTATCAGCATTAAACACCATCTGCCACCATTCAGGCCACTCTTCTAACTGGCCTAAATCTCTCTGCAAACTTTGAAAACCTACTTCATTATCCACAATGCCACCTACCTTAGTATCATCTGCATACTGTACTTACTAATCCAATTTACCACCCCATCATCCAGATCATTAATGTATATGACAAACAACATTGGACCCAGTACAGAACCCTGAGGCACACCACTAGTCACTGGCCTCCAACCCGACAAACAGTTATCCACCACTACTCTCTGGCATCTCCCATCCGGCCACAGTTGAATCCATTTTACTACTTCAATATTAATACCTAAAGATTGAACCTTCCTAATTAACCTTCCGTGTGGAACCTTGTCAAAGGCCTTACTGAGGTCCATATAGACAACATCCACTGCTTTACCCTCGTCAACTTTCCTAGTAACCTCTTCAAAAAATTAAATAAGATTTGTCAAACATGACCTTCCATGCACAAATCCATGTTGACTGTTCCTAATCAGACCCTATCTATCCAGATAATTATATATACTATCTCTAAGAATACTTTCCATTAATTTACCCACCACTGACGTCAAACTGACAGGCCTATAATTGCTAGGTTTACTCTTAGAACCCTTTTTAAACAATGGAACCACATGAGCAATACGCTAATCCTCTGGCACCATCCCCGTTTCTAATGACATTTGAAATATTTCAGAGCCCCTGCCATTTCCACACTAACTTCCCTCAAGGTCCTAGGGTATATCCTGTCAGTACCTGGAGATTTATCCACTTTTATATTCCTTAAAAGTGCCAGTACTTCCTCCTCTTTAATTGTCATAATTTCCATAACTTCCCTACTTGTTTCCCTTACCTTACACAATTCAATATCCTTCTCCTTAGTGAATACCGAAGAAAAGAAATTGTTCAAAATCTCTCCCTTCTCTTTTGGCTCCACACATAGCTGTCCACTCTGATTCTCTAAGGGACCAATTTTATCTCTCACTGTCCTTTTGCTATTAATATAACAGTAGAAACCCTTCGGATTTATTTTCACCTTACTTGCCAAAGCAACCTTGTATCTTCTTTTAGCTTTTCTAATTTCTTTCTTAAGATTCTTCTTACATACTTTATATTCCTCGAGCACCTCATTTACTCCATGCTGCCTATATTTATTGTAGATATTTCTCTTTTTCCTAACCAAGTTTCCAATATCCCTTGAAAACCATGGCTCTCTCAAACTTTTAACCTTTCCTTTCAACTTAACAGGAACATAAAAATTCTGTACCCTCAAAATTTCACCTTTAAATGACCTCTATTTCTTTATTACATCCTTCCCATAAAAGAAATTGTCTCAATCCACTCCTTCTAAATCCTTTCGCATCTCCTCAAAGTTAGCCTTTCTCCAATCAAAGATGTCAACCCTGAGTCCAGTCCTATCCTTCTCCATAATTATATTGAAACTAATGGCATTATGATCACTGGACCTGAAGTGCTCCCCAACACATACCTCCGTCACCTGACCTATTTCATTCCCTAACAGAAGATCCAACACTGCCCCTTCTCTAGTCAGTACCTCTATGTATTGCTGCAAAAAACTATCCTGCACACATTTTACAAACTCCAAACCATCCATCCCTTTTACAGTATGGGCTTCCAGTCTATGTGTGAAAAATTAAAATCTCCCACAATCACAACCTTGTGCTTACTACAAATATCTGCTATCTCCTTGCAAATTTGTTCCTCCAATTCTCGCTCCCCATTAGGTGGTCTATTATACACCCCTATAAGTGTTACTACACCTTTCCCATTCCTCAATTCCACACAAATAGCCTCCCTAGATGAGCCCTCTAATCTATCCTGCCAGAGCACTGCTGTAATATTTTCTCTGACAAGCAACACAACACCTCCCCCTCTTGTCCTGCTGATTCTATCACACCTGAAGCAATGAAATCCAGGAATATTTAGTTGCCAATCACACCCCTCCTGCAACCATGTTTCACTAATAGCTACAACATCATATTTCCAGGTATCAATCCATGCTCTAAGCTCATCCACCTTTCTTACAATGCTCCCAGCATTAAAATAAATGTATTTAAGAAATTCTCCACCTCTTCCTCTCTGTTTATCCCTAACAGTACAAAGAACTTTACTGTCTTCTTTTTCTTCCTTCTCCCATACATCTGTTCCTACACACTGGTTCCCCTCCCCCCTTGATTCTAGTTTAAATCCACGGGAGCCTCTCTAGCAAACCTACCTGCAAGAATATTTGTCCCCCTCCAGTTCAGATGTAAACCGTCCCACCTTCCCTGGAAAACTGCCCAATTATCTATTAATCTGAAGCCCTCCCTCCTGCACCATGTCTTCAGCCACATGTTGATCTGCACTATCTTACTATTTCTAAACCCACCTGCATGTGGCACTGGTAGCAATCCTGAGATTGTGTCCTGAGTCTAACTTGGCACCTAGCTCCCTAAACTCACCTTTCAGGACCTCCTCACTCTTCCTACCCACGTCATTGGTCCCTACATGGACCACGACATCTGGCTGCTCACCCTGCCTCTTGAGAATACTGAGAACTCGATCTGAGATATCATGGACCCTGGCACCAGGGAGGCAACAGACCATCCGGGATTCTCGATCTCTTCCACAGAACCTCCTATCTGTCCCCCTAACTATCGAATCCCATATCACTACTGCTCTCCTCTTTTCCCTCTTTCCCTTCTGAGCTGAGGGTCCAGTCTCGGTGCCAGAGACACAACCACTGCAACTTGTCCCTGGTAGGTCGTCCCCACCAACAGTATTCAAAACGGTATACTTATTGTTGGTGGGAACGGCCACAGGGGTGCTCTGCTCTTCCTGTCTATTCCCCTTCCCTCTCCTGACAGTCACCCAGCTACCTGTCTCCTGAATCCTAGGGGTGATTATATCCCTGAAACTCCTGTCTATTTCTGCCTCTGCCTCCAGAATGATCTGAAGTTCATCCAGCCCCAGCTCCAGTTCCCTAACACGGTTTGTCAGGAGCTGCAGCTGGATGCACCTTTTGCAGGTGTAGTTGTCAGGGACAATTGTGCTCGCCCTAACTTGCCACATACTGCAAACGGAGCAGTCAACTGCCCTAACTGCTACCTCCATTACCTACTCCTAAGGTAATTAGATCAATTAAAGGAGCTTACCCGGCCTTACCTCACCTGGAGTGAAGCTCGTACTCAGCCTCTGCTCGCTTTTTAAATTCCCCCGCTGATCTCAGAGGCCGACTTCCACGCGCTTGCGCAGTTGTGCCCCGTTCAACCTCGCCTCTGCCTGTTCTTGCCAAAGCCAACTCACTCTGCCTCAGTCCACTCCAACAATGGCCGCTGTATATGGCGGTCTTTCTTTTTAAACCTTTGGCATGCTACGTCACGCGCCTGCGCAGTCTAGCCTCTTTGCCCCGATCAGTTTTTAAAAAAACAGCTTCTCTCCGAGCTTCTTTTACCACTTCCCTCTCCGTCTCGCTGCAACTTAAATAACCATTGAAAACTTCCTCTTCTTTTTAAACCTTTTATCTATCTAAACCTTTTAAATCTATCTATCTATAATTTAGTTGTATTCATGTACTGTTAAGAAATCTGATGACAGAGAGGAAGAAGCTGTCCCTGAATTGTTGACTCTGGGTGTTCAGGGCCCTGTGCCTTTTCCCCAATGGTGATAACGAGAAGAGACCTGTCGCAGATGGTGAGGGATGCCACCTTCTGGAGACATTACCGAAAACTACTGGATACTGAAAGGCCCAAGGAGAGGGACGTGAAGAGGATGTCTCCATCAGTGGGAGAATCTAGCATCTGAGGGCACAGCCTCAGAATTGAGTAACGTCCATTTAGAATGGAGATCAGGAGGAATTTCCTCAGCCAGAAGATAGTGAATCTGTGGAATTCACTGACACAGGTGGAGAACAAGCCATTGGATGTTTTTAAGGTAGAGACTGATAGATTCTCGATCAGTAAAGTAAAAATTATAACATATTTTTAAAAAATACATATATATCACCATATACAACCCTGAGATTCATTTTCTCACAAGCAATCACAGCAAATACAAGAAACACAATAGAATCGATGAAAAGCTTCAACCATCAGGATGGACAAACACCAATGTGACATAAAAGTAAGTGTGTAAATACAAAAAAAAGAATAAAAATAATAATAATTAATAAGAAATAAATATTGAGACCATGAGATGAAGAGTCCTTGAGAATTAGTCATATGCTGTGGACGATAATGGGGTGAGTGTAGTTGAGTGAACTTATCCCCTTTGGTCCAAGAACCTGATGGTTGAGGGGTAACAACTTACTCTGACCCTGGTGGTGTGGATTCCATAAACCTACTTCCTGATGGCAGCAGCGAGAGGAGAGCATGTCCTGGGTGGCAGGGAGTATTTGATGATGGATGCTGCTTTCCTACAACAGCACTCCATGTAGATGTGCTTAATGGTGGGGTGGGCTTTACCCGTGATAAACTGGGTCATATCCATCACTTTTTGTAAGCTCTTCTGTTGGTGGGCATTGGTGTTTCCATAGCAGGTTGTGATGCAACCAGTCAATATACTCTATAAAAGTTTGTCAAAGTTTTAGATTACGTGTTGAAACTTGACAAACTTCTAAGGAAGTAGAGGTGCTGCTGTGCTTTCTTCACAATGGAACTTATATGCTGGACCAAGGACAGATCGTCTAAAATGATAACGCTAAGGAATTTAAAGTTGCTGACCCTCTCCACCTCTGATCCCCTGATGAGGACTCGCTTATGGCCTTCCAGTTTCCTCCTCCTGAAGTCAATAATCATCTGCTTGGTCTTGCTGACATTGAGTGAGAGGTTGTTGTTCTGGCACCACTCAGCCAGATTATCAATCTCACTCCTATATGCTGAT
Organism: Hemitrygon akajei; assembly: GCF_048418815.1. Lineage (NCBI taxonomy): Eukaryota > Metazoa > Chordata > Chondrichthyes > Myliobatiformes > Dasyatidae > Hemitrygon > Hemitrygon akajei. The sequence goes on along the minus strand of NC_133129.1, from coordinate 86,800,843 downwards.
TCGCCACCACCTTAGATTCAGACTACGACAGCAGAGTCATCGGCAAGCTTAACTATGTCATCAGAGCTGTGCTTAGCCACACAATCATGAGTGTAAAGTGAGCAGAGCAGGGGTCTAAGCACACAGCCTTGTGGTGCAGCTGTGCTAATGAGGATTGTGGAGGAGATGTTGTTCCGAATCCAAACAGACTCGGCTCCGTAAGTGAGGAAATCGAGGATTCAGTTGCACAAGGAGGTCTTGAGGCCATGGTCCTGAAGCTTATTGATTAGCTTTGAGGGAATGATAATATTGAATGCCGAGCTCTAGTCAACGGAGAGCATCCTGATGTTTGCATCTTTGCTGTTCAGATGTTCCAGGGTTGACAGAAGAGCCAATGAAATGGCATTTGCTGTGGACCTGTTTCTCTTGTAGGCAAATTTGAGCAGATCTAAGTCACTTCTCAGGCAGGAGTTGATATGTTTCATCACCAACCTCTGAAATTACTGCATCACAGTTGATTTAAGTGCTGCTGGATGATAGTCATTGAGGCAGGTTACCACTTTATTCTTAGGCAATGATATAATTGAATCCTGCTTGATGTAAGTGGTTACCTCAGACTGCTGAAATGAGAGGTTAAATGTATCAGAGAATACTCCAGCCAGTTGATCAGCACAGGTCATTAGTACTTGACTAGTTACCCTGTCTGGGATTCACTGTGGGTTCACATAAGAAATAGGAGCAGGAGTAGGCCATCTGGCCCATCGAGCCTGCTCCACCATTAAAGAAGATCATGGCTGATCTAACCATGGACTCATCTCCATCTACCTACCTTTTCTCCATAACTCTTAATTCCCCTTCTATGCAAAAATCTATCCAACCCTGTCTTAAATATCTTTACTGAGATAGCCTCCTCTGCTTCATTGGGCAGAGAATTCCACAGATTCACCACTCTCTGGGAAAAGCAGTTCCTCCTCACCTCTGTCCTAAATCTACTCCCCTGAATCTTGAGGCTATGTCCCCTAGTTCTAGTCTCACCTACCAGTGGAAACAACTTTCCTGCCTCTATCTTATCTATCCCTTTCACAATTTTATATGTTTCTATAAGATTTTCTCTCATCTGAATTCCAGTGAGTACAGTCCCAGGCGACTCAATCTCTCCTCATAGTCTAACCCCCTCATCTCCGGATCAACTTGGTGAACCTCCTCTGCACTGCCTCCAAAGCCAGTATATCCTTTCTCAAGTAAGGAGACCAGAACTGTATGCAGTACTCCAGTTGTGGCCTCACCAGTACCCTGTACAGTTACAGCATAAACTCCCTGGTCTTAAATTCAATCCCTCTTGCAATGTAGGCCAACATTCCATGCGTCTTCTTGATAGCCCACTGCACCTGCAAACCAACCCTTCGTGATTCATACACAAGCACTCCCAAGTCCCTCTGCATAGCAGCATGCTGCGATTTTTTACCATTTAAATAATAATCTGCTCTTTCATTTTTTTCTTCCAAAGTGTATGACCTCGCATTATATTCCATCTGCCACACCTTTGCCCACTCACTTAACCTATCTATAACTTTCTGCAGACTGTCCGCATCTTCTGCACAATTTGCTTTTCCACTCAATTTAGTATCATCAGCAAACTTAGATACCCTACACTCGGACCCCTCTTCCAGATCGTTAATGTATATCGTGAACAGTTGCAGGCCCAGCACCAACCCCTGTGGCACACAGTTCACCACTGATTGCCAACCAGAGTAACACCCATGTATCCCAACTCTCTGCTTTCTATTAGGTTACCCCCCTGAAGGATTCTATCTCTTTGGCCTCAGGGACCAAAATCACAGGGTCATTGGAGTTTGCGAAAGTGCCTCCATGTTCTGATAGTCAAAGTGAGCATAAAAGGCGTTGCGCTCATCTGAGAGTGAAGCCTTGTGTCACAGAGCTTGAGAAGGAGAGGATTCACCGGCTATTTTCAGTTTTTTAAACGGCTAACCAATTGGGAGCAGAGGAGCTGAAGACAGCCGGTCAGCTAGCGCACTATAAAAGAAGTTAGTCTAGCGAAGCGGCCATTGTCAGAGCTTGAGAAGGAGAGGATTTGTGGGCTTTTTCAGTTTTTTAAATGGCCAACCAATTGGGAGCAGAGGAGCTGAAGACAGCCAGTGGCCATCGTCAGGTGGACTGAATCAGAGTGGGACAGCTTAGGCTCAACAGGCTTCAGCGTGAACAGGCAGAGGCGAGGGTAGGTTCCGGTAAGTTGTTGTTTTTTTTCTCTTATTCGATTTCGTTTTTAACTAGTACGTTTAGAGAGAATTCCAGGCAGGATGTGGGAAGTCAGGTAGACCTCTGGTGTCCCTGACAATGACACCTGCAAGAAGTGCATCCAGTTGCAGCTCCTAACAAACCGCATTAGGGAACTGGAGCAGGAGCTGGATGACTTCCGGATCTTTCGGGAGAATAGATATTAGTTTCAGGGAGGTAGCTACGCCAAAGGAGCAGGGCAGAGGTAATTGGGTTACCGTCAGGCGAGGGAAGGGGAAAGGACAGACAGAGCAGGGTTCCCCTGTGGCCATTCCCCTCAACAACAAGTGTACCGATTTGGATACTGTTGGGGGAGGATGACTTACCTGGGACAAGCTGCGGTAGCCGGATCTCTGGCACTGAGTCTGGTTCTGCAGTGCAGAAGGGAGAGAGGAAGAAGAGGAGAGCGGTAGTGATAGGGGACTCGATAGTTAGAAGTACAGACGCGAGGTTCTGTGGTCGTGACAGAGACTCCCGGATGGTTTGTTGCCTCCCGGGTGCTAGGCTCAGGGATGTCTCTGATCACGTGCACAGCATTCTGAAATGGGAGGGTGAGCAGCCAGATGTCGTGGTACACATCGATACCAATGACGGAGGAAGAAAGAGTGAGGAGGTCCTGAAGAATGAGTGTACAGAGCTTGCTGGGAAGTTAAAAAGCAGGACCTCGAGAGTAGTAATCTCAGGATTGCTACCTGTGTCACGTGTCAGTGAGGGTAAGTGTAGGATGCTCTGGAGGGTGAACATGTGGCTGAGGAACTGGTGTAGGGGGCAGGGTTTCAGATTTTTGGATCATTGGGACCTCTTCTGGGGCAGGTGGGACCTGTACAAGAGAGACGGGTTACACCTGAACTACAGGGGGATCAATATCCTTGCAGGAAGATTTACTAGTGCTGTTGGGGAGGGTTTAAATTAGATTTGCATGGGGATGGGAATCAGAGTGCCACAGCAGATAGTGGAGCGGGGTGAAAATAAATGATGTTAAAGTTCATGCAAAGTCACAAATAGAAGGGTTGTGTGTGGTGGTAATAATCTTCTGAGGTGTGTCTATTTCAATGCAAGGAGTATTGTGGGGAAGGCTGACAAGCTGAGGGCATGGATTGACACGTGGAATTATGACATTATAACCATTAGTGAACTTGGCTACAGGAGGGGCAGGACTGGCAGCTTAATGTTCCCGGGTTCCATTGTTTCAGACGTGTTAGAGGCAGAGTGATGAAGGGTGAGGGGTGGCATTGCTAGTCAGGGAAAATGTTACAGCAGTGCGCAGGCAGGACAGATTAGAGGGCTTGTCTACCGAGGCCATATGGGTGGAGCTGAGAAACTGGAAAGGTATGACCACATTAATGGGGTTATACTATAGACCACCCAATCAATAGTCAGTGAGAATTGGAGGAGCAAATCTGCAGAGAGATAGCAGACAACTGTAGGGAACATAAAGTTGTGGTAGTAGGGGATTTTAATTTTCCACATATTGATTGGGACTCCCATACTGTTAAAGGTCTAGACGGGTCAGAGTTTGTAAAATGTGTTCAGGAAAGTTTTCTAAATCGATATATAGAGGTACCAACTAGAGAGGTGCAATATTAGATCTCCTATTAGGAAACAAGTTAGGACAGGACGGAAGGGTGAGCGTAGGAGAACACTTTGGGTCTAGTGATCATAATGGATAAAGATAGATCTGGTCCTTGGGTTGATGTACTAAACTGGAAAAAGGCCAAATTTGAAGACTAAAAAGCGAGGATTGGGACAGGTTGTTCTCTGGCAAGGATGTGAATGGTAAGTGGGAGGCCTTCCAAGGAGAAATTTTGAGAGTGCAGAGTTTGTATGTTCCTGTCAGAATTAAAGGCAAAGTGAATAAGAATAAGAAACCTTGGTTTTCAAGGGATATTGGAACTCTGATAAAGAAGAAGAGAGAGATGTATGACATGTATAGGAAACGGAGCAAATAAGGTACTTGAGGAGTATAAAAAGTGCAAGAAAATACTCAAGAAAGAAATCAGGAGGGCTAAATGAAGACATGAGGTTGCTTTGGCAGTCAGGGTGAAGGATAATCCAAAGAGCTTCTACAGGTATATTAAGAGCAAAAGGATAGTAAGGGATAAAATTGGTCCTCTTGAAAATCAGAGTGGTTGGCTATGTATGGAACCAAAAGAAATGGGGGAGATCTTAAATGGGTTTTTTGCATCTGTATTTACTAAGGAAACTGGCATGGAGTCAATGGAAATAAGGCAAACAAGTAGTGAGGTCATGGAACCTATACATTTTGAAAAGGAGGAGGTGCTTGCTGTCCTGAGGCAAATCAGAGTAGATAAACCCCCCCACCTGACAGAGTATTCCCTTGGACCTTGAAGGAGACTAGTGTTGAAACTGCAGGGGCCCTGGCAGATATATTTAAAATGTCGGTATCTACGGGTGAGGTGCCAGAGGATTGGAGGATAACTCATGTTGTTCCATTGTTTAAAAAAGGCACTAAAAGTAATCCGGGAAATTATAGGCCGGTAAGTCTGACGTCAGTAGTAGGTAAATTATTGGAAGGAGTACTAAGAGATAGGATCTACAAGTATTTGGATAGACAGGGACTTATTAGGGAGAGTCAACATGGCTTTGTGCGTGGTAAGTCATGTTTAACCAATCTATTAAAGTTTTTCAAGGAGGTTAACAGGAAAGTGGATGAAGGGAAGGCAGTGGATGTTGTCTACATGGACTTCAGTAAGGCCTTTGACAAGATCCCACATGGGAGGTTAGTTAGGAAATTTCAGTCGCCAGGTATACATGGTGAGGTAGTAAACTGGATTAGACATTGGCTCAATGGGAGAAGCCAGAGAGTGGTAGTGGAGGATTGCTACTCTGAGTGGAGGCCTGTGACTAGTAGTGTGCCACAGGGATCAGTGCTGGGTCCATTGTTATTTGTCATCTATATCAATGATCTGGATGATAATGTGGTAAATTGGATCTGCAAGTTTGTTAATGATACAAAGATTGGAGGTGTAGTGGACAGTGAGGAAGGTTTTCAAAGCTTGCAGAGGGATTTGGACCAGCTGGAAAAATGGGCTGACAAATGGCAGATGGAGTTTAATGCAGGCAAGTGTGAGGTATTGCACTTCGGAAGGACAAACCAAGGTAGAACATACAAGGTAAATGGTAGGGCACTGAGGAGTGCAGAGGGATCTGGAAATACAGATACATAATTCTCTAAAAGTGGCATCACAGGTAGATAGGGTCGTAAAGAGAGCTTTTGGCACATTGGCCTTTATAAATCAAATTACTGAGTATAAGAGTTGGAATGGTGTGATGAGGTTGTATAAGACATTGGTGAGGCCAAATTTGGAGTATTGTGTGCAGTTTTTGGTCACCGAATTACAGGAAGGATATTAATAAGGTTGAAAGAGTGCAGAGAAGGTTTACAAGGATGTTTCCGGGACTTGAGAAACTGAGTTACAGAGAAAGGTTGGATAGGTTAGGACTTTATTCCCTGGAGCGTAGGAGAATGAGGGGAGACTTTGATAGAGGTGTACAAAATTATGATGGGTATAGATAAAGTGAATGCAAGCAGGCTTTTTCCACTGAGGCTAGGGGAGAAGAAAAACAGAGGACATGGGTTAAGGGTGAAGGGGGAAAAGTTTAAAGGGAACATGGGGGGGTGGAGCTTCTTCACACAGAGAGTGGTGGGAGTGTGGAATGAGCTGCCAGTTGAAGTGGTGAATGCAGGCTCACTTATGACATTTATGAAAAACTTGGACAGGTACGTGGATGAGAGGGGTATGGAGGGATATGGTCCAGGTGCAGGTCAGTGGGACTAGGCAGAAAAATGGTTCGGTACAGCCAAGAAGGGCCAAAAGGCCTGTTTCTGTGCTGTAATGTTCTATGGTTCTAAATGCCACTTGGTTTCACTTTGTAGCAGGTGACAGCATTCAAGCCCTGCCACAGTTGTTGAGCACTCTTCAGTAATTCAAATTTGGTCTGGAATTGAGATGGCTATCCAGGGATGGTACATGGACCCCTTGTATTTAACTTGGTCGCCAGACCTGAATGCCACTGACCTGGCCCTCAAGAGACTGTGGATCTCATGGTTCATCCAGAGCCTCTAAATGATTTTGTTGGGACCTATCTACAGCTATGGGGAGAAAGTGGAAGAATGAAGTTGAAAACTAAATCCTAACATACAGCAACTTCAGAGCAAAGGGAAGTGGCAGCGTGGTGTCAGTGAGGAGGGTGGTCATGATTGATCAAGACTGAAAATCCTACCCAAGCCAAGTGCCCAAAACCCAATCATTCCTCTTGCCCTACTTTGCGTGGAGGAAGTAGGACAACACTATGGACTTGAACAAATTGAACCTAAATTCCAATCTCCCAGATGTGCTAAAGCCCACATTTGTGAAAGTTGAGTGGATCATAAAAGAACACTTTCCGCAAGACCTATTTAACACAAAAACCTGGGTGCCCCACCCTTAGCCAAGCATTGAAAAAAGATAAAGATTAAAGATCTGCTTTATTTGTCGCATGTACATTGAAACCGTCAGTTCAGATTAGCAACAACATTTTCTCTACAATCTCTGTCAGCAGAAATGCACCACCAGGTTGTGTGCTTAGTCCCCTTGCTCTACATGCTTTACACCTTTGACTGTGTGGCTAAGCACAGCTCCAATGCCATAAACAAGTTTGCTGATGTCTCCATTGTTGTGGGCTGAAGCAAAGGTGGAGCTGAATCAGCAGAAAGGAGGGAGAATGAAAATCTGACTGAGTGCTTTCATAGCAAACAACCTCTCACTCAATGTCAGCAAGAAAAAGGAGCTGATTATCGACCACAGGAGGAGAAAACAGGAGGTTCATAAGCCAGTCCTCATCAGAGAATCAGAGATGGAGAGGGTCAGGAACTTCAAATTCATGGCTGTTTCTATTTCAGTGGCCCAGCACCTAAGTACGATTACGAAGAAAGCATGGCAATACCTCTACTTCCTCAGGGGTTTGCGGAGATTTGGCATGGCATCTAAAACTTTGACGAATTTCTATAGATGTGTAGTGCAGAGTATATTGACTGGCTGCATCACAGCCTCGTATAGAAATACCAATACCCTGGAACAGAAAATCCTACAGAAGGTGGTGGAGACAGCCCAGTCCATCACGTTAAAGACCACACCCCCCCCCCCCCCCACCATTGAGCACATCTACATTTGATAAGGTGCCACACATGAGGTTGCTTAACAAGATAGAATCCTATGGCATTACAGAAGACCCCCGAGGTGCACCAATGTTGATCGTCAGCGAAGAGTATATGTTATCACCAATCGGCACAGATTATGGTCTTCCGGTTAAGAAGTCGCGGATCCAATTACTGAGGGAGGTACAGAGGCCCAGGTTCTGCAACTTCTCAATCAGGATTGTGGTAATTATGGTATTAAATGCTGAGCTATAGTCAATGAACAGCATCCTGACATAGGTGTTTGTGTTGTCTAGGTGGTCTAAAGCCGTGTGAAAAGCCATGGAGATGGCGTCTGCCATTGACCTGTTGTGATGATAGGCAATTTGCAATGGGTCCAGGTCCTTGCCGAGGCAGGAGTTCAGTCTAGTCATAACCAACCTCTCAAAGCATTTCACCACTGTCGATTTGAGTGCTACCGGGTGATAGTCATTAAGGCAGCTCACATTATTCTTCTTTGGCACTGGTATAATTGTTGCCTTTTTGAAGCAAGTGGGAACTTCTGCCTGTAGCAGTGAGAAGTTGAAAATGTTCTTGAATACTCCCGCTAGTTGGTTGGCACAGGTTTTCAGAGCCTTACCAGACACTCCATCGGGACCTTCCGCCTTGCGAGGGTTCATTCTCTTTAAAGCCAGCCTAACAAGAGACAGAGATCACAGGGTCATCAGGTGCAGCAGGACATGTTCTCAATATTTATTACTTATTAATTTATTATTATTATTTCTTCTTTTTACATTTGCACAGTTTGTTGTCTTCTGCACTCTAGTTGAACATCCCAGTTGGGCAGTCTTTCATTGATTCTGTTATAGTTATTATTCCTTAAATTTGTTGAGGATGTCCACCAGAAACTGAATCTCAGGTTTGTATATAGTGACATACTGTATATGTACTTCGACAATATAACTTACTTTGAACTTTGAAACATACAATGAAGTGCGTCGTTCTCGTCAATGACCAACACAGTCCGAGGATGTGTTGGAAGCAGCCCGCAAAGTGTCGCCATGCTTCCGGTAGCAATAAAGCATGCCTATAATTTACTAATTGGTACTTCTTTAGACTGTGGGAGGAAACCCGAAACACACGCGGTCACAGGGAGAACGTACAAATTCCTTACAGCAGCGGGAACTGAAACCTGATCACTGGAGCTGAAAAGCGTGACGCAAATCCGCTATTTTACCATGTCATCCTGTCCAACCCTTGTCAACTTGTAGAGTTTGTAGAGTTAGGTAAGGGAGAAATACAAAGAGATCTAGGAGTCCTTGTTCATCAGTCACTGAAGGTGAATGAGCAAGTGCAGCAGGCAGTGAAGAAGGCTAATGGAATGTCGGCCTTTATTACAAAGGGAATTGAGTACAAGAGCAAGGAAATCCTTTTGCATTTGTACAGGGCCCTGGTGAGACCACACCTGGAGTATTGTGTACAGTTTTGGTCTCCAGGGTTAAGGAAGGACATCCTGGCTGTAGAGGAAGTGCAGCGTAGATTCATGAGGTTAATTCCTGGGATGTCCGGACTGTCTTACGCAGAGAGGTTAGAGAGACTGGGCTTGTACATGCTGGAATTAAGGAGATTGAAAGGGGATCTGATTGCAACATATAAGATTATTAAGGGATTGGACAAGATAGAGGCAGGAAATATGTTCCAGATGCTGGGAGAGTCCAGTACCAGACGGCATAGTTTGAGAATAAGGGGTAGGTCATTTAGGTCAGAGTTAAGGAAAAACTTCTTCTCCCAGAGAGTTGTGGGGGTCTGGAATGCACTGCCTCGGAAGGCAGTGAAGGCCAATTCTCTGGATGCTTTCAAGAAGGAGCTAGATAGGTATCTTATGGATAGGGGAATCAAGGGATTTGGGGACAAGGCAGGAACCGGCTATTGATAGTAGATGATCAGCCATGATCTCAGAATAGTGGTGCAGGCTCGAAGGGCCGAATGGTCTACTTCTGCACCTATTGTCTATTGTCTATTGTCAACTGATCAAATCCCTGCCCCAGACACAGACAAGATTTTTTTAATATTACTTTCAGCAGTCAATATCTTACTGGATCTGCTGTTAGGGAATAGGACAGGGAAAGTGACAGAAGTTTGTGTAGGGGAACACTTTGTATCCAGTGACCACAAAGCCATTAGTTTCAAAGTAAATTTGCAAAAAGATAGGTCCGGCCCGCAGGCTGAGATTCTAAATTGGAAAAAGGCCAATTTTGATGGTATCAGAAATTATCTAGCAAGTATGGATTGGGAGAGGCTGTTGTCTGGCAAAGGTATACTTAGAAAGTGGGAGGCCTTCAAAAATGAAATTTTGAGAATACAAAGCTTATATGTAAAGATAACAGGTGCAGGGCCTCAAGAGATATTGAGGCCTTGTTTAAGAGAGAAAAGGAGGTGCATAGCAGGTATAGGGAGTTAAGAACAAACGGGGTGCTTATGGAGTATAAGAAATGCAAGCGAACATTTAAGAAAGAAATCAGGAGGGTTAAAAGGAGGCATGAAGTTGCTCTAGCAGACAGGGTGAAGGAGAATCCTAAGGGATTCTACAGATATGTTAAGAGCAAAAGAATTACAAGGGATAATATTGGTCCTCTGAAAGACCAGAATGATGATATATATGTGAAGCCAAAGGAGATGGGGGAGATTTTAACTGGATTTTTTGCATCTGTATTTGCTCAGGAGACAGACACAGAGTCTATAGAAGTGAGGCAAAGTGACATCAATTTCAAGGACCCTGTACAAATTACAGAGGAAGAGGTGTTTGCTACCCTGAGGCAAATCAGGGTGGACAACTCCCCAGGGCCTGCCAAAGTGTTGTCTTGGATTCGACGGGAAGCAAGTCCAGAAATTGCCGTGGCCCTAGAGGAGGTATTTAAGATGTCCTTGGTGACAGCACAGCTACCAGAGGATTGGAGGATAGCCAATGTTGTTCCACTGTTTAAAAAAGGCTTTAAACAGAAACCGGGAAAGAATAGGCCAGTGAGTCTGAAATAAGTTGTGGGGAAGTTATTGGAAGGTATTCTAAGGGACCAGGTATATAAGTATTTGGATAGACAGAGACTGATTAAGGATAGTCAACATGGCTTTGTGCATTGTAGGTCATGTCTAACCAATCTTATGGAGATTTTCAAGGAAGTTACTAGGAAAGTAGATGAAGACAAGGCAGTGGATATTGTCTACATGGGTGTTAGTAAGGCACTTGACAAGGTCCCACATGGAAGGCTTGTCAAGAAGTTTAGTCACTCAGCATTCAGGATGAGATAGTAAATTGGATTAGACATTGGCTTTGTGGGGGAATCCAAAGAGTGGTAGTAGAGGGTTGCCTCTCTGACTGGAGGCCTGTGACTAGTGGTATGCCGCAGGGATTGGAGCTGGATCCTTTGTTGTTTGTCATCCATATCAACGATTTGCAAGATAACGTGCTCAACTGGATCAGCAAATTTGCAGATGACACCAAGATTGAGGCTGTAGTGGACAGTGAAGAAGGCGATCATAGTTGCACGGGGATCTACATCAGCTGGAAAAATGGGCTGAAAAATGGCAGATGGAATTTAATGCATACAAGTGTGAGATTTTGCAGCCAGGGTAGGTCTTACACAGTGAGCAGTAGGGCACTGAGGAGTGAGGTAGAACAGAGGGATCTGGGAACACGGGTCCATAATTCATTGAAAGTGGCGTCACAGATAGAGTCATAAAGAAAATTTTTGGCACATAGGCCTTCATAAATCAATGTATTGAGAACAGGAGACTGGATGTTATGTTGAAGTTGTATAAGACATTGGTGAAGCCTAATTTGGAGTTTTGTGTGCAGTTTTGGTCACCGACCTACACGAAAAATGTAAATAAAATGTTGAAAAAGTACAGAGAAAATTTACAAGGATGTTACCAATCTGGAGGACCCAAGTTATAAGGAAAGGTTGAATAGGTTAGGACTTAATTCCTTGGAATGTAGAAGATTGAGGTGTACAAAATTATGAGGGGTATAGATAGGGTAAATGCAATCAGGCTTTTTCCACCATAGTTGGGTGGGACTACAACCAGAGGTCAAGGGTTAGGGTGACAGGTGAGAAGTTTAAAGAGAACATGAGGGGAAACTTCTTCACTCAGAAGGTTGTGAGAAGGTGGAATGAACTGCCAGCACAAGTGGTGAATGAGAGCTCAATTTCAATGTTTTGGAGAAGTTTGGGTGGGTAGGTACATGGATGGTAAGCATATGGAGGGCTATGGCCCCTGTGCAGGTCGATGGGAGTAGGCAGTTTAAATGGCTTTGGCATGGACTAGACAGACCAAATGGCCTGTTTCTGTGCTGTACTTCTCTATGATTCTCTGTCCCTCTCATGGAATTTACATATTCTTCCTTAAGCATCTGTGAAGATTTGTTTTTTTTCCATGAGGATTCTCTCAAACATCTGCAGGTGTGTTACAGAAAGTATCCTGAGGCGTCTTATCTCAGCCTGGGATGTCAGCTGCTCTGCTCTGTACTGTCAGGATTCGTAGAGAGTGAATTCACTGCCCTGTCTGTCACAGGCTCCTCACTCCCTTCCATACAGTCCAGCTTCACCTTGCTTTGCTCCAGGAAGATCTAACAGTATCATTGGGGATGCCTGCTCCTCCACCACCACCTTGCCCATTCCCTTTTCTCCCTTCTATCATCCCGGATAGGTGGCTGGGTGGAGATACGTCTCTACCAAATGAAGTGCAAGGCGCTTCTTCCCTCTGCTAGCCTGCAAGTCACCTTTGGGCAAGGTGTAGCACCCGCTTAGCCCCACAATCAGGGTCACGTGAAGCCATGGGAGCAGCTGGTGCAGATCACAAGTCCTGGTTATGATACCGCCGACACCAGGCAGACAATCTCTGAAGTGTATTGATAATGGCTGGGATCACCCATTCTGTAAAGACACAGCCCAGAAGAAGACAATGGACAAACCACTTCTGTGAAAAAATTTGCCAAAAACAATCATGGTCAAGACCGTGATCGCCCATGTCACACTGACACAGCAGATAACAAACAAACAAATGAATCATCTGGAAGGAGATACAGAAACTTGAAAGCTTGGATGACCAGACTCAATAATGGTTTCTTCCCCACAGCTGTCAGACTCCTGAACCAGTCACCTCTCTCACATCCCCTTCCTTGTGGGGCTGCCATGTTCTCAGACTCTTAACTTCACCTTTCTCTATTATAGTCAGTTTTTGCATCACCTCAGACTGCACTACATGTCATGTGGGGGTTGGCTTATTTGCCAGTTGAAAGCCGCCTCTGTTGCATCAGTCGTTGATTGGCCATTCAAAGGATGTGGCCGCTCTTTCCCATTGGAAGGCTTGCACACCACGGCAACGGTTTCTGGTTCTGGGTGTCTCGGGGTGTAAGAATAGCACGTGCGAGAGACTCGTACGCTTTCCTTTGTCTCCAGGGGCCGACTCAAGCTGAACTCGCAAGCAGCGCTGAAGGAGCATTGAGATAGAGCATAGCAGACATAGAGGGGACCCCTCTTTCTTTAGTTAAGTATTCATTTGTAGCATGCTAAGCTTGTCAGTCTTATAACTTCAGGAGATTTAATAGAGTATTTGTTAAGTTAATGAGTGAATGACAGTTCAGTATTGTGGTTTTAGAGTCAGAGTCATACAAAAGTACAGCACAGAAAGAAGCCCTTTGGTCCATCTAATTTTTACTGAACCATTTAAACTGACAATTCCCAACGACCAGTACTGGGACCATAGCCCTCCATATCCCTAATTATCCATGTACAGTTGGCCCTCCTTATCCGTGGGGGATTGGTTCCAAGACCCCCCACAGATACCAAAAAATGCGGATGCTCAAATCCCTTATTTAACCTGTTTCAGTGCAGTGGTCTTTAGGACCCAGCGGAACCCCAGACTTTATTTAACATGTCTCAGTGTGGTGGACATTAGGACCCGGTGCAGCTCTGAAACCGCAGTGTTTCTGTTCACAAAAATAATCACGATCACGATTGTAAATAAGATGGAAGTAATAAAGCGATCGGAAAGAGGTGAAACGCCATCGGTCATTGGAAAAGCGTTAGGCTACAGTCGGTCAACGATCGGAACAATTTTAATGGAGCATGTGAAAGGCCCTGCCCCGATGAAAGCTACAATTATTACTTAGCAATGCAGTGGTTTAATTATTGAAATACATATGTTTCTTAAGTGATTTATATGCATAGAATGCTAAAATATGTACTATATACTAAGAAAAACGTTTGACTAACATGCTAAATAGTACCAGATGTACCTGTTCCAACTTCAAATCCATCTTAAAGACGGACTCAGGAATGGAACTCATTCATAACCCGGGACTGCCTGTACTTTTAAGTCATTTCTAGATTACTTATAATACCTAATACAATGTAAATGCTATGTAAATAGTTGTTATACTGTAATAGTCTGTACATGCTCGAACAACGAGTGCCGGAGAGGGAACTTCCGGGTTTTCTCGATCTGCGGATAAGGAGGGCCGACTGTACTTAACTTCTCTTAAACCTTGAAATTGAGCTCGCATGCACCGGCAGTTCCTTCCACACTCTCACGACCCCCTGAGTAAAGAAATTTCCCCTCATGTTCCCCTTAAACATTTTACTTCTTACCCTTAACCCAACCTCAGTGGAAAAAGCCTGCTTGCATTTACCCTATCTGTAACCCTTATAATTTTGTATACCTCTATGAAATCTCTCAATCTTCTACGTTCCAAAGAATGAAGTTCTAACCTATTCAATCTTTTCTTATAACTTTAATCCTCCAGACCCGGCAACATCCTTGTAAATTTTCTCTGTACTCTTTCAAAATAATGTTGCATATTTCCTGTAGGTAGGTAATTTGCACGCAGTTACCCAAATTAGGCCTCACCAATGTCTTACACACTTTCAACATAACAGTAGTTTAGATGAGCACTTGTTTAGCTAGACACCCGGTTTAGTATTTCACTGTAAATTCGTAAATAAATAGCTAACATGCTCATTTGCAATCTGTTTCACTCATTGGATCCTCAAATCATCTGCCTCCACATAACACTACAGTCTCTACAACGTTCTGCTGCTTTGCACTGGCTGCTGTATTTATTGTTGTTTAGGATGGTGGTGAATATTCATAGCTCGGATTGAGGCATTTAATGTTATGGTATTTACCGAGCTTGGCAACTAGCTTGCAGGTGTTTCATCACTAATCAAGGTAACATCCTCTGTGCCCGGTTGTTGGTGTTTCTCTCTGGGAGTGCTTGCATTTGTACAGACCCACGTTACCTAAAACAGGGGTCACCAACCTTTTTTGCACTGCGGACCGGTTTAATATTGACAATATTCTTGCAGACCGGCCGACAGCGGGGGGGGGGGGGGGGGTGTTAATCACGACCGGAATATAGGTGATAAGTCAACTATAAGTCACTTATAAGTGGCTAATACACTCAATTTCATTTCTAAAAGGGTTTATCTAACGAATTTAATATTAAACACACAGCGCATATTTTCCTCGTATGAATATATAATAGCCTTGGCCAGGTGCGGCTGGTCGTGGGTGGGGTGAGAGGACAAGGTAAGGGCCAGAGGTCTCCGTGCCGGGGCCGCGGTGGTCACAGTCCAGAGAGCGCGACTGACCGAGCGAAGAGTGCGACAGGGCGCGTGCCTGCCCCCCTTGTAGGTAGGTAAGATCTATCGGCCGACAGAGGTTTGGTTCGAGGGATGACTTTCAGTAGATCACGGCGATGTAGCTACTCTGCTACTTATGAAACCCTGAGCCCAAATCAGGTCGTCTGCAAATATTTTAGTACCAGGTTCCCCACGAACATTCGGTGTGCTAAACAGGTGTAGAGACGACGCCCATCTGTCCGCGCTCCAGGCCAGTAGCAAGGGCACTTCTCACCAGCTGCGCGAAGCGGCTGGTTACCCAAGGCCAACCAGTGATACCTGGTACTAGGGTATCACTGCGTTTAGGCGACTTATGACCTCGTGTGCATTCAAGTTCAACAATGGGAGTGACAGGGAATGAGGAAAGGTGCAGCTGACTCATATCGTTACATATCGCCAAATCATATTGTTTCCTCGTGGCCCGGTAGCACATGCTTTGCCGCCCAGTACCAGTCCGCGGCCCGGTCTTTGGGGACCACTGACCTAAAAGGGTAGCCAAACAGGACCGCGGCAAACGAATTGGGGAGGAGTGGGACACCATATAAACGCGAGAACTCCCAGAGAGAAACAGCAACAACTGCGCACTGAAGATGTCACCTCGACCGGTGAGGAAACGTCTGCAAGCTAAACACCGCAGCATCGACTTACTGATGCATTTATTATCACCACATGCACTGGTTACTCTGTGAGCTTCCTACCAGAGAGGAGTTTCATTGCACCCTGACGTATATGACAACAAACAAATGTGAATGTGAATCTAAAATTATAAGAACCAAAACTAAAAGAAAAAACGCAGAAATAAAATTAAGAAATGCTTTAGATATTCAGCAACCCCACCTTGGATGGTCCCAAGCCTGGCTGCGAAAGGAGAAGGGTTGGGCATGGGGCTAGCAACTCCATCTCGTAAAAACCCAGAGCTACAGAAACACCAACAGAAGCTCCAAAGGTCTCATCTCTAGGAGAGGAAGATGAGCTACACCAGGGAACAACTTGAAAGATGGCCCAGGATAGAGGACTCTGCGAGCTGCTGTTGGCAGCCCGTGCCCAAGTAGCAGTGACGGGCTTAAGAACATGAATCAGAATCAGGTTTAATTTCACCAGCATATGCCATGAAATTTGTTGTTATGTGGCAGCAATATATTGCAATACATAACAATAAAAACTGAATTACAGTAGAAAGTACATATATACACAGCACTGTGCAGAAGTCTGAGGCACATATATATAGCTAGCGGTGCCTAAGACTTCTGCACAGTACTGTATTCGTCAGCGTGAAGTGGAGAACAAATTTGCAAATCTGCCGGGAGCAAATGTTGCTAGGAATGGTGAGGGTGGACTGCCACGGAAGGGGTATGGGACAGGTGTCAGAGGAGTGCCAGGGACACACCCAGCTCTGAAACACCAGGCAGGTTCATTTGATTCCAAACAATTGGTTCATTGATCATCACAGAATGTCTACTAGACAGGTATATGGAGGAATTTAAGGTGGGGGGATATATGGGAGGCTGGGTTTAAGGGTCGGCACAACATTTTGGGCCGAAGGGCCTGTACTGTGCTGTACTATGCTATGTTCTATGTTTTATATCTCTCTGGTGCTTCCTACTCCTTCCCCTTTTCCCAACCATGATCCCCTCTCCCTGCCCCCTTCCCGTTCTCAGTCCACAACAGAGACCCATATCAGAATCAGGTTCATCATCACTCACATATGTCATGAAATTTATTTTTGCTTGTGGCCACAGTACAGTGGAATACATAAAATTACTATAGTACTGTGCAAAAGTCTTGGGCACCCTAGCTATATAAATGTGCCCAAGACTTTTACACAGTTCTGTATATATTTTAAACAGTTAAATTAAATAAGTAGTGCAAAAAGAGAAAAAAAGACGTAGTGAGTTGTGAAGAAGATACTCAGCAGGTCAGGAAGCAGCTTTTAATGTTTTTGGCTGACTGAGATGATGAAAGGTCTCCGTCCCTCTCTCTCTCTCTGTGCAGATGCTGCCTCCCTGATCCAACAAGTAGCTAAAACACCTTCTGTATCTATAGGAGTTATGAGAGAGAGGAGCGAGTGAGACCATTCATCCCCTTTGTCCCCACTCAATAAGATCATGGTAGATCTTTGTCGGCATTGATCAAATGGGCCGAAGAGCCTGTTACTGTGCTGTACGACTCTATGACCACAAATGGATCAAGCTCAGTTGGGCAAATGGATCCAGCACAGATCAGTTGGGAGAAGGATCTGTTTCCATGCTGTAGGTTAGACCTAGAAATGATACTGCCAAGAAGGTTGTTCAGAAGTCAAGAATGAGGCGTAAATCTTCAAAGGATTCTAAGTACATTTATTATCAAAGTGCACATGTAGTACACAACTCTGATATTCGTCTTCCCCATGGACAGCCACGAAACAAAGAAAAACCATGGAACCTGTTCAAAGAATAAACATCAAACCCCACCCCCATGCGCAGAAAAAAACAAATCCCGCAAACGGTAACAAGAAAGAACAAGCAAAGACACAATATGAAACACAAAATCGAAAGGGTCCATATTTAATTCAGCTTAGTGTTCATTATCTGCAGGCCACACCGATTCAAAGTCACCCAAACATAACAAATTAGCAACAGAAAAAGGAGCTACAGCCCGATCCTTAAACCTCAGACCCAGAACTCTGACACCATACTCCCACAGTATCGAAGGAGAGAGAGAGACCATTCGAACGCAGGGGCCTGCCCTCAGGAGCAGTGAGAGACTATCACACGCAGGCACGCTCCTCCAGCAGCAACGAGCAAGAGGCTGAACACTCACTCGCCCTCCACACTCACCTCGATGCTTTCAGTCTTCCTCGACACCTTAACCGGTGAGATTGGTGAGAAATGGACTCAATCATGGGCTCTAAGCTTCTTCGCCTCGAGGCTGCTCGTCACCCAGAACCTTCTCAGAGACAGCAAAGCACCCAATTGCTCAATCGGCCCGAAAACACACCATCAAACTGTAGATCACAGGCTCCAACAGTGGCAGAGCCACAGTTAAAAGAAAAAGAAAGTGTTTAAAAAGCAATAGAGGCAGCTTCATGGACCATCTGGAGAATGTCCATGGTCACGTTGTTCACTGGCATCATCTTCTTCCGGTTCTTCTGGTTGTGGTTATGGCTCATAATGAAGAAATAACGATAACGAAGAAGGTACCTTAGCCAAAAGACAAGGAAAGACAAAGAAGAAAGAAGCTGTGGTCCTGTTTTTACTGAAAACTAGACAGATAAGGAAATTCCTTTGATAAGGACAGCCTATGAAACAATTCGATTTATGGCATGATACAGGCTCCAGAGGAATTACAAAAAAATACAGAACCAACCATACTACAAATGACTAAAGATCCACTGAACATTTACAGACAAACAGATGATTGTACAAACTAGGAAGGGTAATCAAAACTTCCAGACACATCAGTGGCACCAGCCTTCCCACCATCAAGGATATACAGTAAAGGATCCAGATAAACATCATGAAGGATCCCACCCACCCTGCTCATGGACTGTTTGTCCCACTTCCATCAGGGAGGAGGCAACGTAGCATTCATGCCAGAACTACCAGACTCAAAAACAGTTACCTTCCCCAAGCAGTAAGGCTGATCAACACCTCCACTCACAAACCCACCTTCCACACCCCTAACCACCACTACTTTATCATTTCCTGTCAGTCACCTTATGTACAGACACTCCTGTACCTAAAATCACTTTATGGACATACAATCAATCTATATACAGCATATGAGCTATCTTATGTATTTATATTTATTGTGTCTTTTTATTATTATCGTGTCCTTATCACATTATGTTTGTTTGTGTGCTGCGTCGGATCCAGAGTAACAATTATTTTGTTTTCCTTTACACGGAAATGAGCTATCACAAAGAAAGTTAAACTACAAGAAAAATCACAATTTAGATCTTAATGCTAAGTATTGTGAGTGTCTTTGGGCCCCTTACCTAAGAAAGGATGTGCTGGTATTGGATGGGGTTCATAGGAAGTCACAAAAATGATTCCGGGATTGAAAGGCTTGTCACATGAGGGTGTTTGAAGGCTCTGGGCCTGTACTCACTGGAATTCAGAAGGATGAGCAGGGAGCTCACTGAAACCTATTAATGTTGAAAGATCTAGATACAGTGGATATGGAGAGGATGTATGCTATAGTGGAGGAGTCTAAGACCAGAGAACACTGCCTCAGAATAGAGGGACATCCATTTAGAATAGAGATGAGGAGGAATTTCTTTAGCCAGAGGGAGGTGAATCTGTAGGATTCGTTGCTGTGGAGGCCAAGTCATTGGGTATATTTAAGGAAGCTGTTAATAGATTCTTGATTAGGTTACAGGGAGAAGGCAGGAGATCGGGACTGAGTGGGAAATGGATCAGCCATGATGAAATGGTGGAGCAGACTTGATGGACCAAATGGCCTAATTCTGCTCCAAAGTCTTATAGTCTGAATCCAACATCTTACGACTCTATAACTGCAAATGAGACTAGATCAGGAAGACATCTTGGTCAACACAGATGAGTTGGGTTGAAGAGCCTGTTCCCATGCTGTGTAACCTTACGTCTCAATCACTCTGACTCTGACGGATTACATGCTTCCACCCACCCTATCCATCTTTTCCTTATGATTATCTGGTTGTTTCTTGTGGGAATCTTGCTCTACACTCTCCGTACTCTCTGGGCAAAGGGATTCACTCTCTGGCTGTGATTGGCTTACATTTAAGAAGCCTAGCCTGGAATTGGCACATTTACAGGTGGATGAGTGGCAGGAAAGTGTGGGTTAAGGCCTGCAAATGATTTGAATAGGGAGATCAGAGCTGTGGCTGGGAATTTTGCAATGCATCCTGAGACTTAGGAGTGTAGTCAATGCAGAGAGGGATTGGGAAATCTAGGAAAGGACAAATGAGATGGCGGAATGGGCACCATGAATTGTTTGAGGGATAAATACTAGATCTCAGCGAGGTTGAGAGGATTGGAGATGCCCTGAATACAGTTTAACATAGACATAACCTATCCAAGGGTTCAGCTCTGGAGAGAACAGACCAGAACAAGGAGAGGTTCTGATGTGCAAGGTACACCTTGAAGGTAGAAGGTACAGGACTCACACCACCAGGTTCAGAAACAGGGTCTTGAACAAAATGGGATAACTTCACTCAATTTCACTTGGCTCCACCTTTGAAATGTTCCCACAACCAATGGACTCATGTTCAAGGACTCTTCACCAAACGTTCTTGATAAGCATTAAATAATATTGCTTATTTATTTAATATTATTATTATTTCTTCTTCTTGTACTTGCACAGTTTGTGTCCTCTGCCCTCTGGTTGAGCACCCTGGTTGGGCAGACTTTCAGTGATTCTGTTATGGTCATTATGTGATGGGTTTATTGAGTATGTCCACAAAAATGAATCTCAGGGTAGTATATGGTGACATATATGTACTTTGATAATAAAATTTACTGTGAACTTTGAACAAGAACACATGAAAGTAGCAAGAATATTGTCTGTCCCACTATTCCACAGCAGCTAGGCTGATCTCAACTCCTCTTCTATGTTATTCCCCATCCTCCTCAATTGCTCACTTTCAAATATTCCAGAGATTTATCACCCTCTGAGAGGAAAGGTTTCTACGTACCTCGAATGAGCATTCCCTCATCCTGTAACTGTGTTCACCTCATTCAACAATCTGCCACTGGTGAAAACACAGTGACAGAGCACCACAGCACAAAAACAGGGTCTTCGGCCCATCTAGTCTATGCCAAACTGTTATTCTGCCAGGTTCCATTTACCCACACCCAGACCATAGCCCTCCATACCCTCCTATTGATGCAACTATACAAACTTCTCTGAAAACCTCAAGCACCTCATGAGCTCCTTGCTGCCTATACCTGCAATGTACCTTCTTCCTTTTAACCATATATTGATGAAGGAACCTTCCCTGAACACACGACAACTCTATCCCATCCAGTCCTTTTACAGTATGGGAATCCCAGTCAATATGTGGCAAATTAAAATCACCTCCTAGCACAACTTTATTTTTCTTGCAACTGTCTGCTCCACCAGTTTGCTCCTCTAAATCCCACTGACTATTGGGTGGTCCACAATATAACCTCATTAACATGGTCATCCCTCAGTTCCATTCATAGTACCTCAGTAGAAGAACTCCCCAGTCTGTCCTGTATGAGCACTGCCCCGAGCTCATCTGCCTTTCCTACGATACTCCTTGAAGTATCCACAGTTCAAGATTCTTCTCACTATGCTCAAGCTTTTGCTTCCTGTCTGTTATGTAGGCTTAACATTTTTCCCCACAATCACTCCATTATCTGCCCTGGCATTCTGGTTCCCATCCTCCTGAAACTCTAGTTTAACACCACCCCCCCCCCCCATCCCCCTACCTTCAGCTCTACCAAACCTTCCCACTAGGATGTTCGTCCCCCTCCAGTTCAAGTGCAAACTATCCTGATTATCATTTATACAGATCCTACCTTCCTTGTAAGACAGCCCAATGATCCTAAAATCTGTCGCCCTACCCCCATACCAATTCCTTAGTCACGTGTTAAACTGCATGATCTTGCAATGTCTGGTCTCAATAGTACATGGTACAGGTAGCAATCCTAAGATCAGATCTCTGGAGGTCCTTAGCACCCAACTCCCTGAACACACTTTGCAAGACCTTGTCACCTTTCTTACCTATGGCTTTAGTACCAAAATGACCCACCATCTCTGGCTGCTCACCCTCTCCCTTAAAAATGCTATGGACTCGATCTGAGATGTCCCTGACCCTGGCACCTGGGAGACAACATACCATCTGGGAATCTTGTTCTCTTCCACAGAACTTCCTTTCTGTTTTCCTAACCAATGAACACTACAGCTTTCCTCTTCTCCCCTCCCCCCATCCCTCTGTCTTTCCCTTCTGACTTACAGAGACAGACTCAGTGCCAGACACCTGACTGAAATAGCAGTCGCCCATTGTGAGAGCAGTCATTGGTGGAATGTGACAGGGTTAGATTGGGGAGCATAAAGCTTTCGGTCAAGAGGCTTCTGTGATAGGTCATAGGTTCCCCAACAGTATCCAAAGCAGTACACTTGTTCATGAGGAATAGCACAAGGATACTCCACTTATCCTCTTTTCCTCTTCTGATGGTAACCCAGTTGCCTGTGTCCTGCAACTTAGGTGTAGATACCTCCCTGTATCACCTGATAATCAACCCCTCAGCTTTCCCAATGATCCAACTCCAGCTCCCTATCAAAGTCTGTAAGAAGCTGCAGCTGGATGCACTTCCTACAGGAGTAGTTATGAGGCACTGAAGATCTCCCTGTCTTCTCACACCCTACAAGAGGAGCATTAACTGTCATTCTCACTGCTTTAATTCTGCAATAAGAAAGAAACTTCCAAAAACTCACCTTAGCCTCTGCCTCCTCTCACTGAAGCCTCTTGAGCCGAAGCCTCAAGCTCCCCACTCCAACATTGTCCCATTCCAACAATGACCACTCCACTTAAACCTAACTTCTTTTTACTGGCTCTTGACAATTGCCTAATTGCCCAATGATCTTGAGCCCACTGAATGTCCTGACCAGCCCTGCTCACTTTTCAAATCTCTTGCTCACTAGCCACAAGCAATGGTTCACACGACAGGTCAGTGAAAAGGACATATAATGGCACTGAGTTCAAGAGCCAGAAAGTTATACTACCAGCTTTATAATTATCCAGATAGGCTACATATAGAGTATTTTGTTCAAATCTAGTCACTTCATTACAGTAAGGATATAGAGAGCACCAGAGACCATTTACTATGAAGAAGGGTCTTGGCCCAAAATGCCAACTGTTTATTACTTTCCATATTTGCTGCCTGACCTGTTCCTCCAGCATTTTGTGTGTGTTACTCTGGATTTCCAGCATCTGCAGAATCTCTTGGTTCGACTAGATGCGCCGAAGGTCCTGTTTCTGTGAAGTTTTCTCTGACCCTATTATGCTGCTGCTTGGCTTGGGGGACATGTGCTATGAGGAGAGGTTGGACGAGCTGGGACCGTTTTCCCTAGAGTGGCATAGGCCAAGGGGAGATTTGATATAAAAACTTTGCAAGCACAAATGGTCATCAAGATCATTTCCCCTGGATTTGAAATGTATAGTAGCAGAGGCATGTATTTAAGCTGTGAAGGGGGAAAGTACAAAAGAAATGTACAGGGTAAGTTTATTTTTACATGGAGAGTTGTGGGTGGTGGTAGAAGCAAACAGTAAAGGAGCATTTTAGGCATGTGGTTGTGCAGAGAAGGGAGGGATATGGTCAATGAACAGGGAACAGGGATGCTTAATTGGGAGTCATTTGGTTTAATTATTTTGGCACAATATCATGGTCCAAAGGTCCTGTCCTGTGATGTACAGCTTATGTTCTGTGTTCTAATACAATGGGTGGCAGGGTGCAGATGTGTCTCCACCAAAGGAGGTGCAAGGTACTCCTTCCCTCCGCTAGCCTGCAGCTCACCCTTGGGCAAGGTGTAGCACCTGCTTAGCCCCAAGTTCTGACTATGACTATCGCCCAGTAGCACTCACATCTACAGTGATGAAGTGCTTTGAGAGGTAGGTCAATGGTGGATGCAAAGGCTCTCCACATGGCTTTCGACCACCTGGACAACACAAACACCTACGTCAGGATGCCGTTCATTGATTATAGCTCAGCATTTAATACCATCATTCCCACAATCCTGATTGAGTAGTTGCAGAACCTGGACTTCCTTACCTCCCTCTGCAATTGGATCCTCAACCTTCCTAACCTTAAGACCACAATCAGTGCAGATTGGTGATAACATCTCCTCGATGACAATCAACACTGGTGCACTTCTATATACTCTCTATATACCCATGAGTGAGTGACTAGGCATAGCTCAAATACCATCTATAAATTTGCTGATGATACAACCAATGTCAATAGAATCTCAGATTGTGATGAGAGGGCACACAGGAGTGAAATATGCCAACTAAGGATCAGAGGGATCTTGGGGTCTGAGTCCATAGGGCACTCAAAGCTGCTATGCAGGTTGACTCTGTAATTAAGAAGACATACAATGCATTGGCCTTCATCAATCGTGGGATTGACTTTAGGAGTTGAGGAGTAATGTTGCAGCGATATAGGACCCTGGTCAGACCCCACTTTTGGAGTACTGTGCTCAATTCTGGTCACCTCACTACAGGAAGGATGTGGAAGCCATAGAAAGGGTGCAGGAGAGATTTACAAGGATGTTGCCTGGATTGGGGAGCATGCCTTATGAGAATAGGTTGAGTGAACTTGGCCTTTTCTCCTTGGAGCAACAGAGGATGAGAGGTGACCTGATAGAGGTGTATAAGATGAGAGGCATTGATCGTGTGGATAGTCAGAGGTTTTTTCCCAGGGCTGAAATGGCTAGCACGAGAGAGCATCATTTTAAGGTGCTTGGAATTAGGTACAGAGGAGATGTCAGGGGTAAGTTTTTTTACGCAGAGAGCGGTGAGTGCGTAGAATGGGCTGCTGGACTCCTGGATGGATACACAGAGCTTAGAAAAATAGAGGGCTATGGGTAAGCCTAGGTAGTTCTAAGGTAAGGACACATTCGGCACACCTTTGTGGGCTGATGGGCCTGTATTGTGCTGTAGGTTTTCTATGTATCTATGTAGGTAGTGGAGTGGTGTCACAGCAACAACCTGGCATTCAACATCAGTAAAATGAAGAATAAGACTTCCAGAAGGTTAAGATGAAGGAACACATACCAATCCTCGTAGAGCGATCAGAAGTGGAGAGAGTGAGCAGTTTCAAGTTCCTGGGTGTCAAGATCTCTGAGGATCTAACCTGGTCCCAACATATCAATGCAGTTATAAAGATGGCAAGACAGCGACTATACTTCATTAGGAGTTTGAAGATATTTGGTGTGTCAACAAGTACATTCAAAAACTTTTATTGTGGAGAGCATTCTGACAGGCTGCATCACTGACTGGTGCGGGAGGGGGGCTACTGCACAGGACCAAAAGAAGCTGCAGAGGGTTGTAAATTTAGTCAGCTCCATCTTGGGTACTAGCCTACAAAGTGCCCAGGACATCTTCGAGGAGCGGTGTCTCAGAAAGGCAGGTCCATTATTAAGGACTTCCAGCACCCAGGACATGCCCTTTTCTCACTGTTACCATCAGGGAGGAGGTACAGAAGCCTGAAGGCACACACTCAGTGATTCAGGAACAGCTCCTTCCCCTCTGCCATCCAATTCCTAAATGGACATCGAAGTCTTGAACACTACTTCACTTTTTAAATATATATTATTTCTGTTTTTTGCATGATTTTTAATCTATTCAATATACATATATTGTAATTGATTTACTTTTTTATTATTATTTTATTATTTTTCTTCTATATTATGTACTGCATTGGACTGCTACTGCTAAGTAAACAAATCTCACAACAAATGCCAGTGATAATAAACCTGATTCTGATGTTGTTTCTGATTCTGACACCAGAAAGACAATCTTGCCCCCTCAACCCATTTCCTTCCACAAATGCTGCCTTACCCGCTGAGTTCTTCCAGCATTTTCATAGTTAACCGATCATTTTTGGGAAGAGACTGGGTAAGGCCAGGTCTGTTTTCCATGGAGTGGAGGTGTTTGAGGATAGACCTAATAGACATGTAGAAAATCAGAAGAGGCAAAGTGCTGTAGATTATCGGGAGCTTTTCTCCGTGGCAGTGGTATCCAAGACCAGAGGCCAGAGGTTTAAGATTGGGAGTAAGTGGTTTAGACGGGATCTGAGGAAGAGATCTTTATTCTCACAGGGGATATGTGGAATCTGAAACAGTGGGGGTAAGGGAGGCAGAAACTCTGACAGCATTTAAAGCAAATCTGGATGAGCACTTAAATCACCAGAATTTGGGCTATAGAGCAGGTACATGGGACTAGTGAGGGTGGAGACTGCAAAGTCAACATGGAGGTGGAGGTACGCAAAGCCTGTTTCTGTGCTGTATGACTACGACACTAATACAGACATAAACTATCCAAGGTTCTGGTAGCCATTGTGATCCTTGATTGGATCATACCTGGGCACTGTGCTTAGTTTGGGTCTCCATATTAGAACATTATCATCATTAGCATCATCATTGCATGCCATGTCGTATGTCATGGGTGATCAGGGTCTTTCCATGACCATGATTGTTCTTGGCAAATTTTTCTACACAAGTGGCTTGACATTGCCTTCTTCTGGGCAGTGTCTTTACAAGTCAAGTGACCCCAGCCATTATCAATACTCTTCAGAGATTGTATGCCTGATGTCAGTGGTCACATAACCAGTTGTTGTGACTTGCACCAGATGCTCATACGAGTGCCCACCACCTGCTCCTGTGGCTTCATGGGACCTTGATCGGCGGTGGGGGGGGGGGGGGCACTACACCTTGCACAAGGGCAACCTGCGGGCTAGCAAAGCACCTTACACCTCCATTGGTAGAGACGTATCTCCACCTTGTCACCCTAATAAAGTGACCCACTGGGTGTAAATTATATAAGATTGTGAAGAGCAAAACAGGGCAAATCCGTAGTTGTGCAAGAGGTGGCCTGGAGTGTTCTGTTGCTGAGGTAGGGTTAGGGTTCTGTGGTAGGAAGTAGCTGTTCCTGAACCTGCTGGTGTGGGACCTCAGGCTTCTGCACCTCCTGCCCGATCACAGCAAGGAGAAGGGGGTATAACCACTCACCCACCTTATTATCATTTCTATATTCTATATCATTTCTAAGTTGTCCCTCTTGTGCCTTCAAAGCATTTCTTTAGAAAGGCTGTGGATGATCTGAGACTCTCTCACCCAGAAAGTTGCTAGGGTGAGAAGAGGGGAAAAAAAACCGCTTAGAAATTTCAAATCCAATGCCACGGATCTTGGCTGATGGCAAATCGAATTCTGGACTTAACATTATGGCATTTTGGAAGGACAAACCAGAAAACTGAGTACAGGATTAATGGTCAGTTACTTAAGAGTGTGGTTGAACAAAGGGAGCTTGGGGTTCAAATCCATACATTCCTCAAGGTCACTGCGCAGGTTGATAGGGTAGTTAAGAAGGCCTATGTGATGCTAGACTTCATTAACAGGGGTATTGAGTTCAAGAGTAGAGAGGTCATGTTGCAACACTACAAATCTCTGGTGAGACCGCATTTAGAGTATTGTTCAATTCTGGTCACCTCATTATAGGAAGGATGTGGAAGCTATGGAGAGGGTGCAGAGGAGATTTACCAGGATATTGCCTGGTTTGGAGAACAAGTCATATGAAGCAAGGTTAGCAGAGCTGGGACTTTTCTCTTTGGAGCGTAGAAGGATGAGAGGGAACTTGCTAGAGGTCTACAAGATTATGAGAGACATAGATAGGGTGGATAGTCAGTACCTGTTTCCCAGGGCACCAATAACAAACACCAGAGGGCATATGTACAAAATTAAGGGAGGGAAGTTTAGGGAGACATCAGGGGTAAGTTTTTTTACACAGAGGGTTGTGAGTGCCTGGAATGACTTGCCAGGGATGGTGGTGGAGGCTAAAACATGAGGGGTATTTAAGAGCCTCTTGGACAGGCACATGGATGAAAGAAAAATGGAGGGTTATGGGGTAGTGTGGGCTTAGTACTTTTTTAAGGATTATATGGGTCGGCACAACATGGAAGGCTGAAGGGCCTGTACTGTGCTGTAATGTTCTATGGTTCTATGGTACATTCTCACACTCTTGCAGACCCCAGACTAGACGGGGCATCTGTTGGGATCAACTTACCAGCTGTTTACTTCACTCCCCCCCCCCCCCACCCGGTTTCACCTATCACCTACAACCTTATATTTCTTCCTCCCCACCCCCCACCTTCTTGCTCTAACTTCTCATCTTTCTTCCCAGTCCTGTTGAAGAGTCTCTGCCTGAAACATTAACTGTTTACTCTTCCATAAGAACGGTGCCTGGCCTGCTGAGTTCCTCCAGCATTGTGTGTGCGTTACTATGAATGCAGATTTTGTCGTGCTTCAGGATTAATCGGGAGGCAGTGGTTAATGTTGAAATAGGGAACCACAGATTAACAAACAGTCCCTTTCAATCTCTCTCTATCTATAACAGTCCCAACATTGTGCAAAACTGCTTGCACATTCCAGACATCAAGGGGTTAAACAGTACTCAGAGAAGGCGGAGGTCGTCCTGGCAGGTCAGGTCGATTCGATTATACAAGCAGCAAGGGAGGGTGGGAAGCGGGAAGGGAGGTGGTGAATCACGGGTCCTGAGGATGGCTGTAGAGAAGCGGAGATTTGCTTTCTCCAGAGCAGGTTAAGGATACAGCAGGGAGCCAGAGACCCGTGGCTCTTTCCCCCACAATCCCCCGGCTGAACGGTTGCGGGTGGGACCACTGAGTGAAGACGCTCTGCTCTCTCCCTAGCTCCCTCCCTCCCTCCTCCTCAACCCCTTCCCTCCTCTCAGACCTTCTTCTGCTCCTCAATTCTTCCCCTCCACCTCAACCCTCGCCCCCTCAACCCTTCCTCTACCCTCAAACTTTGCTGTAGCCCCTCCTCTTTGAATCTTCCCCTCCCCATTCCCCTCCTCCTCACCCCTTCCCCTCTCCCTTGACCCTCCCCCTACCTCCTCCTCAATTCTTCCCCTCCCCTGGACCTTTCTTCTACTCCTTCCTCCTTGCCTCTTCCTCTCCCCTCCACCTCATCCCTTCCCCTCTCCCTCAACCCTCCCCTACCCCCTCTTCTTTGACCCTTCCCCCCCACACATCCCTGTCACCAGTCCCTCCATTCCCTTCTCTCTTCCCCGTTCCTCCATCCTCTCTTCTTACCCTCCTTCCCTCCTCATTTCCACTCTACCCTGTCCATTCCTCTCTGGACCGCCCTGCCTACCTCCCTTCCCCATCCATCCCTTCCTCACTCACCCTGTACCCTGTCTCTCAATCCTCCTCCACTTTCCCCTTCCCCTTCCGTCACGCCAAAGAACACCCCCCCACACCTTACCTACCCAGCCCCATTACCATTCCACACTTCTGCCCTGCCTCTCGTCCACCTGTTCCATCATCTGCTGTCACCACATCTCTCCATCCTCAGCCACTGGCGCCTCGACCTCCAAAACTCCTCCCTGCCACTCATCTCCTTCCTCCCAATCGCAAACCCATTTCCCAAATACTGGGGCAGGAAGGTGGTGGGGTGGGTAATTGATTAATAAAGTGCTTCTTCCCCTCACCAACAAAAATAGGAGGGGTTGAAGGATGTTACAGATGAGGGAGGAAGATCATACAGATAATCGAGGGGGGAAGAAGATTGATACAGGTGAGGAATGAGTGGGCAGGGAAGAAGGGAAATGATACAGACATGGAACGAGGAGGGGATACCAATGAGGCAGGATGAAGATGATGATGTGGATGATCGAGGATGTTAGAGGTGAGGAGGGAAGATGGTACAGGTGAGGGAGGAGGAGGGAAGATGTTACAGGTGAGGGAGGAGGAGGGAAGATGTTACAGGTGAGGGAGGAGGAGGGAAGATGTTACAGATGAGGGAGGAGAAGGATGAGTTTGAGGAAAGTGGATGATGAAATGGGTTATGGATAATAGAAATAGATAAGGAGGGAGGATGTTAGAGATGCGGAATAAGGATAACAGATGTTACAGGTGAGGCAGATAAGGGAGAGGAAGATGATGATGGAGAATTTTTAGAGATGAGGGAGGAGAAGGGAAGATGGTTCAGGTGAGGAAGGAGGAGGATGCGGATGAGGAAGGCGGAAGGTGAATATATCGATGATGATGATGGAGGAGGAGGATGTAAAAGATGAGGGAGAAGGCGGCTGGGGAGGGGGAACAAAGGCCTGTGTGGGCCTGCCGTGCGTCAGCTCTCCCGTCTCCCTCCGTCAATCCTCACGCATTGCGTCCGTGAGCAGGGGGAGGAGGAGGAGGAGGAGGGGGAACAGAGGCGGGAGACGCAAGTCAGGCGCCCAGTGTCAGGTGTAGAGGCCGGGCAGGGGAAGCAGCGCGCCGGGGGCGGGCGGCGGCGGCCTCTCCCTCTGCCCCCCTCCCCGCCGGAGCAGGCCGCACGGCCTCCTCCCTCGCCCGACCGCCGCCCCCTTTCTCTCTCGCCCATCACCGCCGCCCGTTATAAAAATGAGGAGGATGGAAGGATAAAAGGCAGCGTGTTCACTTCCAGCCGCTCATCTCTCGCTCTCTGTGTTCCACACTCACCACAGAAGGCAGGAAAGCGTCGATTCACCTCAGGACGCGGGCGGCCCAGGACGGACGGGCCGAAGCGGCTCGACCCGGTCCGTGAGGAGGAACCTTTACCCCGGTCTCTGCGGATTCCTTCGACAAGAAATAAAAGCGAGCATCTCTGGAGGAAAAGCGGCCGAGAGAAGTGACAGACAACAACAGCCGCTGCCGAAGAAATAAGATAAAGGAGGAGGGGAATAGACTGATGGCGAAAAAAACAAAATGTTCTGCCATTGAAACGACTGGAGATAACAGGAATGATTCATACCTCATTTTAAGGTGAACCCCCCCCCCCCCCCACCTTGGGGCAGAGAGGCACCTGTTTATATATTTTATTATTATAATTTGTTGAACAGAGGTGGTGGGTGGACGTGGAGGAGGCCTCTTTCATCTGTGAAGATAAAGGATCTGCATCTTGGACAATAAGGAGTGGATGAATGGCCGAAGGTCAGTGAGATCCCCCGAGTGTGGCTTGAAAAGGAGGGTGTCCGGGAGGTAAGGAATTCCTATCTTCTCGAAAGGAAGGGGATGGGGTGGAGGAGGGAGGCTGCCTTGCATGTTTTCACTTGTAGACGTTTGCTGCAGAATTTGTGACAGCTTATTCCTCTGGCTGGTTGGGATCTTGCTTTTGCCCCCTTCCCTCCCCACCTCTCCATCCCCTGTCTGGATGTCATGGGACGTGGGGTGGGTGATGTCTGTCTGCTGCTCAAAATTGGGGGCTACTTTCCTTTTGGGTTCATACAGCCCCTTCGCCCACGCCAGCAGAGCAAATCCCACTTACCTGTGTGTTTGGCCCACGTGTCTCCTATCCATGAACCTGCCCAAGTGTTTGAGGCAAGTACAGTGGCAACCCTTAAAACACATGGGCAGGTATGTGACTGCTGAAAGTTTAGAAGGATGTGGGCCAAATGTCAGTGTCATTTGGTCATCCATCACTGACATTAAGGACAGTATGGTAGCATAGCGTTAGCGCAACTCTTCACAGTACTGGTGACCTGGGTTCAATTCCCGCTGCTGCCTGTAAGGAGTTTGTACGTTCTCTCCATGACTGCGTGGGTTTCCACCTGCTGCTCTGGTTTCCTCCCACGGTCCAAAGACTGTTAATTAGCCATTGTAAATTGTCCCATGATTAAGCTAGGTTAAAATCAGGGATAGCCCCGCTGGTGGTGTAATGGTATCAGCGCTGGACTTTGGGGTGGAAGGTCCCGAGTTCGAATCCAGCCGGCTTCCGTGCATGCTTTCCATCCATGCTGGGTTGGGCGCCGAGCTAGCAACTCAACATCATAAAGAAGAAATTGCCTGCTACAGAAACGTCAACAGCAAAAAGCTGATGGCCTATGCTCTCTCGTGAGTCAAAGGGCAATTTCATTCATTCAATATCAAGGATGGGCTTACCTAAATAAATAACAAATCTTGGTCAGCCACTTCCTTGTTTCATATGCCAACCACCCTCTGTGAAGTTACCCCTCAGTTCCTTTTTAAACTTCCCCCTCTTCTCAACTTAAACCTTTTGTCCTCTACTTTAAAGTCCCTTTCCTTGGGGAAAAGATTGCATTCACCCTTTAGTCCTCTGGTGAACAAATTTCCCCCTCCTCTCATCCCTTCCTCTATTCCCCTTTCTGATCTTTCACTTCTCACCTGTATATTACACTCCCTGGGTCCCCTCCTTCCTCCATTTTTCCTATGGTCCACTCTCCTCTCCTAACAGATTCTTCTCCATCCCTTTACCTTTCCTATCCACATGGCTTCAATTATCACCTTCCAGCTAGCCTCTTTCTCCTTCCCCTCACCTCTTTATTCTGGAATCTTCCCCCTTCCTTCTCAGTTCTGGAGAAGGGTCTTGGCCCAAAATATCTACTGTTTACTCTTTTCCATAGATGCTGCTTGACCTGCTGAGTTCCTCCAGCATTTTGTGGGTAACCCTCTGTGTGAAGTTGCCCCTTAGGTCCCTCTTAAAACTTTCCTCCTCTTCTTGCCTTTGCCCTCTAAAATCCTTCCTTGAGGAAAAGACTTTTGGGGAAAATCAAGACCCTCATGATTTTATACACCTTTGTAAGGTCACCCAAACTGCAAGGAATAAAATCCTAGTCTGCATAACCTGTTTGTAACTCAGGCCCTTGAATACTGGAGGCATTCTTGCAAGTCTTCTTGCACTCAGCTTCGTGTCTTTACTATTCCTTCGTTATGTACCGTATCGTATGATGTGGGCAGTCATGGTCTTTTGATGATCATGATTTTCTTGGCAACTTTTTCTACAGAAGTGGTTTGCCATTGCCTTCTGGGCAGTTTCTACAAGACCCCAGCCATTGTCAATATTCTTCAAGAGATTGCCTGCCAGGCTTCAGTGGTTGCAGAACCAGGACTTGTGATATGCATCAGCTGCTCATATGACCATCCACCACCTGCTCCACGTGACTCTCATTGGGGTGGGAGGGAGTTAAGCAGGTGCTACACCTTGTCCAAGGGTAACCTGCAAGTTAGCAGACAGAATGAGTGCCTTGCACCTCCACCCCTCCACCCAGTCTTTTCTATAGCGTTACTTTTTCTAGCAGCTCATTCCACAGATCCACCATCTTCTGTGTTTAAAAAGTTCCCCCTCAAGTCCACTTTAAGATCTTTGCCCACTCATCTTACACCCATGTCCTGTGCTTTCTCCCAGACATAGCTTTGTCAATTTATGAGTTGGGGTGGGTAGGGTGTGATCATTTTGGGAACAAAGTCCATGAGGAAGTATATAAGTTAGGGAATAGCCTTTGTGCAGGCATGGGGAGGGGTTTGTGCAGGTTGGGTTAGACTTGGCATTGACCGTAGCCAGGAGGTTTTATTAGCCCAGACACTTCCCTCTCCCCACGGCCTGCATCCCTCCCTTCTCCTACCTCAGGAGTCCACTAACTCACTTACCCATCCATCTACCCAATCTACAGAAACCCCTGGGTGACAGACCCCAATTTCCTGTCATCTAAAATCTTGAACACTTACAAGGTCTGAGCGTTTTCCAGTTTGTAATTTATATTCATAGGAGGGTTATGGGCTTGCAGCTTGACAAGGTGGTGTTGAGCCGCCTTCTTGAACTGCTATACTCCTTGAGGTGTGGGTTACACCCACAGTGCTGTCGGGGTGGGGGGGAGTTCCAGGGCTTTGACCGTGCGATGATGAAGGAAGGATGATGTCAGGACGGTGTGTGGCTTGGAGGACAACTTCTAGATGTTGGTGTTCGCCATTACCTTTGCTGTCCTCTCGTTCCTCCTGGTCAAGGTGGGTTTGGAAAGTGTTGTCTAAGGAGTCTTGGTGAGTTGCTGTGGTACATTCTGTAGATGTTTCACACCACTGCTACTGTGTGCAGTGGTGGAGTGAGAGATTGGTTGTAGATGGGGTGCCTGTTGAGTGAGGTGCTCTGTCCTAGATGGTCTTAAGCTTCTTGTGCGTTGTTGAAGCCGGTGATGGAGTGAGCAACCGTGGATGTGTTTGTCCATCAATCCATCCACGTAGTATAGCAGTTAGGGTGTCACTATTACAGCTCAGGGTGTTCCAGAGCTCAAAGTTCAATTATGGTACTGTTTATAGAGTCATAAAGTCATAGAAAAGTACAGCACAGAAATAGGCTGCTCTGCCCATCTGGTCAGAGCCGAACCATTTCAACTGCCTACTGCCATCGACCTGCACCGGGACCATGGCCCTCCATACCTATGTACCTACCAAAACTTTTCTTAAACATTGAAATCGAGCTCACCACTTGCGCTGGCAGCTCATTCCTCACTCTCACCACCCTCTGAGAGAAGTTTCCCCTTAAATATTTCACCTTTTACCCTTAACCCATGACCTCTGTAATGCCACTCAACGTCAGTGGAAAAAGCCTGCTTGGACTTACCCTTATAATTCGCTTCTATCAAATCTCCCCTCAATCTTCAAGCAATGAAGTCCTAACCGATTCATTCTTTCCTTATAATCCAGATTCTCTAGTCCCGGCAACGTTTCCTGTAAATTTTCTCTGTATTCTTTCAAACTTACTTACATCTCTCCTGTAGGTTGGTGACCAAAACTGCACACAATACTCCAAATTAGGCCTCACCAGCATCTCATACAACTTTGACATAACATTCCATCACCCTTACTCAGTACTTGGATTTGTGATGGCCAACATGCCCAAAACTTTATAATCCTATCTACCTGTGCTGCCACTTTCAATGAATTCCCAGTTCCTTTTGTTCTACCATACTTCTCAGTGCTCTACCATTCTCCGACCCTGTTTGATCTACAGAATTACATTCCTTGCACTTGGCTGCATTAAATTCCATCTGCCATTTTTTTGCCCATTTTTCAAGCTGGTCCAGATCCTGCTGCAAGCTCTGATAGTCTTTCTCACTGTCCGCTGTCATCCGCAACTTTGCTGATCCACGTTCTCCTCTATATTTATTGATTATAGATGACAAACAGCAATGGACCCAGCAGCAATCCCTGCAACACTCCACAAGTCACAAACCTCCAGTCAGAGGGGCAACTATCTACTACCCACTCTCTGGCGTCTCCTACAAAGCCAACATCTAATCCAATTTACTACCTCATCTTCAATGCCAAGTAGCTGAACCTTCTTGGCCAACCTCCCATGCAGGACCTTGTCAAATGCCTTGCTAAAGTCCATGTAAGCAACATCCACTGCTTTGGCCTCATCAACTTTCCTAGTAACTTTCTCAAAAAACTATAAGATTGGTTAGACATGAGCTGCCATGCTGACTATCCCTAAACAATCCCTGTTTATTCAAATACTCATTTATCCAGTCCCTTAGAATACTGTCCAGTAACTTTCCCACTGATGTCAAGGTCACCAGCCTATAATTTCCTGGTTTATTCTTAGAGCCTTTCTTAAACAGCGGAACAACATTAGCTATCCTCCAATCCTGTAGTACCTCACCTGTCACTAAGGATCTAAATATTTCAGCTAGGGCCCCGGAAATTTTTGCACTTGCCTTCCGCGGGGACCGAGGGAACACCTTGTCAAGCCCTTGGGATTTATCTCTCCTAATTTGCCTCAAGACAGTAAACATCTCCTCTGTAATCTGTTTAGGTTTCATGACTTCACTGTACTTGTCCGCACTTCTGTGTCTGTCTCCTGAGTAAATGTAGAGGGGAAAAATCCATGTAAGGTCTTCCCCATCTCTTTTACCTCCATGCATAGGTGACCATTCTGATCTTCCAGAGGACCCTTACAAACCTTTTGCTGTTAACATATCTTTGGAATCCTTTAAGATTCTCCTTCACCTTGTCTGCTAGGGCAACATCATGCCTTCATTTAGCTCCCCTGAATTTTTTTCTTAAATGTTCCCTCTTGTATTTCTTACACTCCACAAGTACCTCATTTGTTCCTACCTGCCTATACCTGCTGTGTACCTCTTTTTATTTTTTTTAACCAGGGCCTCAATGTCTCTTGAAAGCCAAGGTTCCCCACACCTATATTCTTTACCTTTTATTCTGATAGGCACAGACAAGTTCTGTACTCTCAAAATGTAATTTTTGAAGGCCTCCCACTTGCCAAGTACACCTTTGCCAGAAAACAGCCTGTCCCAATCCACATTTGCCAGATCCTTTCTGATACTATCAAAAATCGAATTTAGAATCTCAACCCTTTTTCCATAATTACCTTGAAACTAATGGCATTATGATCACTAGATGTAAAGTGTTTCCCTACATAAACTTCTGTCACCTACACTTCACCTTCCCTAAAAGGAGATCAAGTAGTATTGCACACTTCCAAGTTGGGACTTCTTTGTATTGAGTAAGGATACTTTCCTAAACACATTTGACAAACTCAATCACAACAAGTCCTTTTACAGTAAGGGGGTTTCAGTCAATATGTGGAAAGTTAAAATCACCTACTATAAACTGCCTGTTTCTCGCAATGGTCTGCGATCTCTCTACAAATTTGTTCCTCTAAATCCCACGGAGTGTTGGGTAGTTTATAATATAGCCCCATTAACATGGTCATACATTTCTTATTTCTCAGTTACACCCATAAAGCCTTACTAGATGAGTTCTGCAGTCTATCCTGAACGACCGCTGCTGTGACATTCTGTAAGAAGTCTCTGTATGTCCTCCCCATTGAATGTGTGAGTTTTCTGTGGGTGCTCCAGTTCCCTCCCACAGTCCAAAGACGAACCGAGTAAGATGATTGGTTGTTATAAATTGTTCAGTGATTAGGCTAGAATTAATTGGGGTTATGGGGCTGCTGGTGCAGTGTAACTCGAAGAGACAGAAAGACCTACTCCACACTGTATCGCTAAACAAATAAAACCAGGTTGCTGTGTTCTGGATGCCGTCGAGTTTATTTGTTATTTTTGAAGCTACACTCACCCAGGTAAATGGAGAGTGTGCCATCACACTACTGACAAGCCTTGTAGATGGTGGACAGGCTTTGACAAGTTAGGGGGCTGAGCTTTTTGCTTTAGGATCCCTCTCCTCCAACCTGCTGCTGAAACTTCATTGGCACTCCAGTTCAGTTTCTACCCAGTGGCAAGCCCCACCAGCTGGCCTAGGAAGAAGGTAGAAAGCCCTTTTCCAACCAAAGACCCACCACAAGGGAATGGCAACAGCAGAGCCATTGTGCTTGGTCTCCTCTCATTTACTCATCCCAATTCATCACCCCGTCTGCCTTTTTGTGTCATTTTGTCATGTTTCTGCAGGAATCATTTTCTTAAGCCCATCACCCCTCCTGGGACATAGATCACTGACAGCAGCTTAGAGTCCTCTATTCTGTGGTAGTCTTTCAATTTTTCTCGGGTGGAGCCCATCTTCTTTGTGTATCCTTTCCTCTATATTCTTGATGAGGTCTGTTGCCATTTCTATAGCTCTGGGTTTTTACAAGATGCATTGCTCGCCCTGTGCCCAACCCTCCTCTGGCATACGGGCTTGGGACTGTCCATAGAGGAGTTACAGGGCCCATAATCATAGTCTAACACTGTGGAAGTAGGCCCTTTGGCCCATCTCTCAACCAAGATCTTTACCTAATTTTGTCCCCTTTGCCTACATTTGACCCATATCCCTCTAAAGCAGGGGCTCCTAACCTGAGGTCCACGCATGGTAGGAGTCCATGGCATTTGGGAACCCCTGCTCTAAACCTTTCCTCTTATTGTACATCTTGTGGCAGCTCGTTGTATATAAAAGTTCAAAGTAAATTTTATTATCAAAGTACATGTATGTCACTATATACAACTGAGATTCATTTTCTTGTGGGCATCCTCAACAAATCTATGAAATAGTAACTATAACAGAATCAGTGAAAGACTGCACAACTAGGATGTTCAACCAGAGTGCAGACGACAACAAACTGCAAATGAAAAAAATAGAATAAACAAAAATATAAATAAATAAGCAATAAATATTGAGAACATGAGATGAGGAGTCCTTGAAAGTGAGTCCATAGGTTGTGAGAACAGTTCAGTAATGGGGCAAGTGAAGTTGTCCCTTCTGGTTCAAGAGCCTGACTGCAATGCAGTAATAACTGTTCCTGAACCCAGCGATGTGACTTCTGAGGCTCCTGTACCACCTTCCTGATGGCAACTGTAAGAAGAGAGCATGTCCTGGGTGGTGGGAGTTCCTGATGATGGATGCTGCTTTCCTGTGACAATGCTTCGTGTAGATGTGCTTAATGGTGGGGAGGGCTTTACTCATGATGGACTGGGTCATACCTGCTACTTTTGGCCATTCATAGGCATTGGTGTTTCTCACTGCTACTCTCTGCTGCACATCTATAGGAGGTTGTCATAGTTTTGGATGCCATGCCAAATCACCGCAAACTCCTAAGGAAGTAGAGGTGCTGTCGTGCTTTCTTCATAATTGTGCTTGAATGCTGGGCTCAGGACAGGTCCTCTGATCACTCTCTCTGTAAAGAAGTTGCCCCTCGGGTTCCTTTCAAATCTCTCCCCTCTCAACTTAAATCTGTGCCCTCAAGTTCTTGATTCCTGTACCATGGGGAAAAGACTGTTCATTGTTTCTGTGCCATCCAGACAATTCATTACATACAGAAGTCCAATGAGATAGTAAAAAGGAAAATAGGATGCAGAATAGAGTGTGCATTGCAGACAAACAAATAGAGTGCAGCGGCCACAATGAGTTAGGTTGGGAGATCGGGAGTCCATATTTTTCACCAGAATCTGATAACAGTGGCATAGGTACCTGGTGCTATGTGCCCTCAAGCTTCTGTCTTTTGTGCCTGATGGAAGAAGGATGAAGAGAGCATGATTGGTGTGGGAGGGGTCTTTCATTATGTCAAGTTCAAAGGAAATTTATTATCAAAGTCACCATATTTATATGTCACCATATACAATCCTGAGATTCATTTCCCTATGGGTATACTCAGCAAATCTGTGGAATAGTAATTATAACAGCATCAGTGAAAGCTCAACAAGAGTGCAGAAGACAACAAACTGTAAGTGCAAACATAAATAAATAACTAGAACATGAGATAACAAGATAAAAAGTCCCAAAAGTGATATCATTAGTTGTAGAAACATCTCGTTGGATGGGCAAGTGAGTGTAGTTGACGGGTAATAACTGTTCTTAAACCTGGTGGTGTGAGTCTAAAGGCTCTTGTACCTTCTACCTGATGGCAGCAGCGAGAAGAGAACATGGCCTGGGTGGTGGGGATCTCTGATGGATGATGTCAACTGCTTTCCCGTGGCAGAGGGAAGTGTAGACGGAGGCAGTGGAAGGGGAGCTGGTGTCCATGATAGATTGGGCTATCTCCCCAACTCTCTGCCCTCTGTAATCATGAGCTGAGTAGCCGCTACATGGTATCCATGATTTATCTAGCTAGAATGTTGTCTATGACGCATCTGTTAAACAAAATGGTGAGGGTTATTAGATCCTTGCCAATTTTCCTTAGCTTTCTGTGCAAGTAGTCATTGTAGTACTTTCTTGGTCATTTCATCACTATGGGTTCTTATTTACAGCCTGTTACACTGCTACTATTTAGGGCAGCAATGAAGGTCCTCATCTTTGATGGTGTTCAGGGCTTTCTTCATCACGTCAGTAGCTTTCTCTCAGTTTTAACTACTGTCAGTCTTGCAAGTCCTGGGTGAAGATTCAAGAATACCATCACACTCGGATATAGAAAGATTCTTCATTGCTGTTTATGTAGAATTTTGTTTTACCAGTCAGGGTTGTTAACCATGAGCAGAACCCCCGAACCTGGAGGATCAGTGGACTTGGCCTGGCTTTGCCCTTTAACCTGCTTGTCATAGATGTTTGTCTGTTTTCTACCAAGAGCCAAAGCATAAAGCCCTGACTCCAGCTTACATAGCTTTCTGGGTCATTGAGGCACACAAGCCCCCAAACCACAACAAGGTTGTAGTCCTCTTGGAGGATACCCAAGGTTAGACCACCACAAATTATTGGAGAGATTTATATCCAGGACGTGTGCGACTGGTGAATTTTGGGTCCCCCTTCTTGATACCAACAATGCCCAGAAACTGCCCACCTAACCCACAGGTGACACAAGTTTTTTTTTGTATGTAGATGCCCAAGTAATGTGGGCATTGATGGTATACAGGAGAGTAGAAGACCCACACCAAGAACGTTATTACCCTTAACCATTAGGGTCTTGAACCAGAATCAGAGTGGGGTTTAATATGTGTAACCCTCTCACTGGGCCCGTATATAAACCTGGCTCATTAGTTAACTCTTCTAACAGCCATGTGACTCAGTGGTGAGAAGGCCATCTTTCATAAGCAGTACACGTCAAGTGTCAGCTTGATTTGGGGTTCAACCAAACGGGAAAGTTGGGATGTTCCAATTAAGGGACATCAATTATAGAGAATGCTGTATAAATACTTCTCCATGCTAAGTTACCTTTTACCAGGAAATTAACAGATCATACACCGGCATAAAAGGAAAGAAAAGTAAAAGGACCCATTAGAGTTAAACCAATGTGCACAGAAACGTTGGAGCTCATTTCTGGAGTAGATGGGTATATCACATTACTTGTGCACTAAACCCACATTCTGCGTGAAGGACAGCAGCCACAGTTGGAACCTCCCTCAAAAACCATCTCGAACGAACTGGCTCTCTCAGGAGTATTGCCCTTCCTCCTTGAAACCGTTTATCTGCACAAAGCACTTCTTACAGCGAGGTCTCTTCTTCAAATGGCATTCGGTGGCATCTTCCCTGTGCCCCGCTGAGCAGCTCCTGCTGAAAGACCCCAGATCAGACTAATGTCCTTCAGAAATCTGATCCTGCCCAGCTATCCTGAGCCTTCCATTGGGCAGAAAGTTACAGTTGGCTGACACGACTTTCCTAAGTTGGACATCATGGCTCCTTATCTTTAGCTGAAGCCAAAATATTATTACTAACAGGACACACTGCTTTTGCAGAAACTGCTAAAAATAAAAATACCTCACAGCATAAGCAGTATAAATCTTAACCAGGGCATTTCATATATGTAAGAAAAAGTTTGCGAACCCTTACCTGGTTTTCTGCATTAATTACTCATAAAATGTGGTCTGATCTTCATTGAAATCATAATAATAAACAACCATCATCTGCCTAAACTAATAACACAGAAACAATTATACTTCTTATGTCTTAATTGAACACATTTAATCATTCACAGTACAGGCTGAAAAAAGTATGTTAATAACTTGTAACATCTTATTTAGCAACAGTACCTCTACCAAATGTTTTTTGTAACTGCTGATCAGATTTGCACAACAGCAAGGAGGAATTTTAACCCATTTCTCCATACAAAACTTTCAGTTCATCACTTTTTCTGGGATA
This sequence comes from Hemitrygon akajei, assembly GCF_048418815.1. Taxonomy (NCBI): domain Eukaryota; kingdom Metazoa; phylum Chordata; class Chondrichthyes; order Myliobatiformes; family Dasyatidae; genus Hemitrygon; species Hemitrygon akajei. The sequence continues at coordinate 86,759,768 of NC_133129.1, read as the reverse complement.
TCTTGCATGAGCAGCCCTCTTCAGGTCATGCCACAGCATCTCAATTCGGTTAAGGTCTGGACTTGGACTTGGCCATTCCGAAACATGAATTTTCTTATTTTTAAACCATTCTGTTGTTAATTTTCTCTTGTGTTTTGGTGCATTGTTGCATCATCCAACTTCTTTTGAACTTCAGGTGATGGACTGCTACCCTGACATTTTCCTGTGAAATGTCTTGATACAATTTTGAATTAATTGTTCCCTCAACAACTGCAGGCTGTTCAGGCCCTGAGGCAGCAAAGCAGCCCCAAACCGTGATGCTCCTTCCACCATGCTTCTCAGCTGGGATGAGATTTTGGTGTTGGTGTGCAGTGCCCTTTTTCCACCAAACATAGCTGTGTGCATTGCTGCCAAAAGCTCAACTTTTGTTTCATCACAAAACATTGTCCAAGAAGCTTAGTGGATCATCCAGGTGATCTTTTGCAAACTTGAGACATGCAGCAATGTTTTTTATTTGCAGGGCGGTGGTTTCTTCATGGAATCCTTCCATGACCACCATTCTTGTTCAGTGTTTTCTTATAGTGGACACATGAACAAGGACTTCAGCAAATTCTAGAAGTTCTGCAGGTCTTTTGCTATTACACTTGGGTTCCTTTCCACCTCCTTCAACATTGTGTGTTGAGCTTGGCGAGATCTTTGCAGGACACCCAATCCTAGGGAGAGTAGCAACAGTACTGAATTTCCTCCATTTGCAGACAATTTTTTTTTTTACTGTGGACTGATGAACACTCAGGTCTTTAGAAATGCTTTTGTAGCCTTTTCCAGCTTTGTGCATCTCTAGGGCAGGGCACCTCTACAACCAATGCCTCCAATCTCCTCTCATTGATTGGCTACTGACTCAGTAGCTTTTGTATCCCAGAGGTTTACATCCTTTTTTGAACCTAGACTGTGATTGTTTAAATGGTGTATTCAGTATTGACGAGGAGAAGTATAATTGTTTGTGTATTATTAGTTTAGACAGATTGTGTTTATCTATTATTATGACAGATGAAGATCAGGCCCCATTTTATGAGTAATTAATGCAGAAAACCAGATAATTGCAAAGGATTCACAAACTTTTTCTTGCAACTGTATAAATTAAATAAGTAGTGTAAACATTAACACAATAGTGAGGCAGTGTTCAAGGGTTCATTGTCCATTCAGAAATCTGATGGTGAAGGTGAATCCTTCAGGCTTCTGTACCTCCTTCCTGGTGGTAGGAATGAGAAGAGGGCTTGTCCTAGGTGATGGAGTTCGATAATGATGGATGCCACTTTTTTGAGTCTTTGCTTCTTGAAGGTGTCCTGAATGCTGGGGAGGCCAGTGCCCAAGATGGAGCTGACTGAGTTTAACCAGAGTGGATAACTTCACTCACCCCAACGTAGAACTGTCCCCGCAACCTATGGACTCACTTTCAACGATCTTCATCTCATGTTCTTGATATTTATTGCTTATTTATGAATATTTTGTTTTTTGTTTCTTTACGTATTTGCACAGTTTGTTGTCTTTTGCACATTGGTTGTTTGTCCACCTTCCTATGTGCAGTTTTTCATTGATTCTATGGTGTTTCAAAAATCCAAGGTGCAAAAGGACTTGGGAGTCCTTGTGTAGGATTTCCTAAAGATTTACTTGCAAGTTGAGGAAGGCAAATGTAATGCCAGCTTTCATTTTGAGAGAACTGGAATATAAAAGCAAGGATGTAATGCTGAGGCTTTATGACACACTGGTGAGGCCTCATTGGGAGTATTGTCATCCCTTATCTAAGAAGGATGTTCTGACATTGGAGAGAGGGTCAGAGGAGGTTCACGAGAATAATTCCAGGAATGAAAGCAGCAGTTGAAGGCTCTGGACTTGTAATCACTGGAATTTCGAAGAATGACAAGTGGATGTGAAGAGGATGTTTCCTATAGTGGTGAGTCTAGGATCAGAGGACACAACCTCAAAATAGAGGGGTGTCTATTCAGAACAGTGATGAGAAACTTCCTTAGCCAGAGAGTGGTGAATCTGTGGAATTCGTTACCACAGGCAGCTGTGGAGATCAAGTCATAGGGTGTATTTAAGGCAGAGGTTGATAGATTCTTGATTAGTCAGGGCATGAAGGGATACGGGCAGAAGGCAGGAGATTGGGTCTGAGAGGAAATTGGATCAGCCATGATGGAATGGTGGAGCAGACTCAGTGGGCCAAATGGCCTAATTCTGCTCCTATGTCTTGTGGGCCTATGGCTTGTATTTACTGCTAATGTTTGCATGAAAATGAATCTCCTGGTTGTATATAGTGTCATATATGTACTTTGAACTTTTAAGTAGTCCCTCTTTACTTCAGGCCCTGGCTCCGGCTGAATTTTCTGAATTAGTAATGTTGGGAGGTAGGGATGAGATCGACCCCTTGGTCGATGATGGGCCCTGGCTCCCCCCAGGGAGTGCAGGGACCATTCCTCCAGCTTGGGATGCTCAGAGATGGGACCATTGGGTGTGGATGAGACGCTCACCATAACGGTGTGCTGTGGGTGGGTCAGGGCATGAAGGGGTACGGAGAGAAGGCAGGAGATTGGGGCTGAGAGGAAAAATGGATTAGCCATGATGAAATGGTGGAACAAGTTTGATGGGCTGAATGGCCTAATTCTGCTCCAGCAGTCTTATGACAATATCTATGGTTGACCCTGATCGATGGAGACCACAGAAAGGGTAAACAGTCAGTTTTTTTTTTCTTCAGGGTAGAAATGTCAAATACAAGAGAGAATAGAGGGATGTCCCTTTAGATCAGTGACGAGGAGGAAGTTCTTTAGCCAGAGAGTGGTGAATCTGTGGAACTCATTTAGACAGGCGGCTGTGGAGGCTGTCATTGGGTATATTTTAAGGCAGAGGTTGATAGGTTCTTGATTAATCAGGGCATGAAGAGATATGGGAAGAAGGCAGGAGATTGGGCCTGAAAGATTAGTGGAGTAGACTCAATGGGCCAAATGACCTAATTCTAATCTTTATTTTATGGACTTAATGGAAATGCCTAACAAATTACTGAATGGGGCTATACTGGGTAAATTGGAGAACCAAAAAAAGGATGTTGTATTATGCGGAGTGCTCTACAGATATTCAAACTAACATAGGAAGAGGGATGAGGAAAGTTGTGACTAGGTTGTGAGAATAACGTCAAGAATATAAGGGAATTCCCTAAATCATAACCGGGAGACAATGTAGATAGTACAAAAGTTGCTTTCAAGAGAACTCTAATCAATGCGTGGCAAGAGTAATAGGTTGGAATGGGGTAGAGGGGATAGAGAAACATTCTGGATTTATGATTGAGCAGTATGATAGATCAGCGTGTGACACCCTTGCCCACAGCTCCAGAGACAGTGTTCGATCCCTCCCTCTGGCGCTGCCTGTGTCTGTATCTGAGCCTGTGTCTGCATGTGCGTGCATTCATGTATCTGTGCATGTGTAGCATGTACATTTTCCCTGTAGCAGCGTAGTTTTCCTCCCACATTCCAATGGTGTGTGGGTTCAGTGGGTTAATTGTATGCTATAAATCAGACCCCTTGCGCCAGTTGTGAGTGAAGAGAAGAATCTGGGGGGAGTTGTGAATGTGGAGAGATTGAGTTACAGGGATATAAGTGAGGCTGGGATTGATGGCTGGTTGGTTCTTCTCTTACGCCTCTAAGAGGAAATATGGACTCGAATATTGTGAGACACTGCAGGGAAGGTTTCTGGAGCACACGAGGATGAAAGAGACAGAAACCTTTCCCATTTAAAAAAAAAGTGCTGGAAAGCATTCATTCAGTGCTGAGATGAGGTTGGATGGATGTTTTGGACTGATAACAGACACAATGGGCCAAATGACCTCTTGGATCATAAACTATGTGGATAAGAGGAACTGACATTACTTGTCTAGGGAGTGTCTGACAAGACAGTATGAGGAGATCTTTACTTTGTGTCCAACCTGTGCAATCCCTGCCCTGGGAATGTGTGTGCTGGGACAGTGTGAAAAAGCTTCACTTTATCTGCCCTTGTCCCAGGAATATGTGATGGGACAGTAGAGGGAGCTTCACTCTGCGTCTGACCCATTGAGTGTGTATTGAGACAGTGAAGAGGGAGCTTCACTTTGTGTCTGACTTTAGGACAGTATAGAGGGAGCTTCTGTCTGTGACTGATCTTGGGAGTGATGGGTCAGGGTAGAAAGAGCCTCATACTGTGTCAATCCCAACATTGAGTGTGACGTGTTCTCTGCCAACAGGTGGGGCTGGCGCCCGCAGTTTTGCCCCCACCACCTGGCCCCTGGAAGATGTCCAGTGGCCTCCAGGATGCAGCCATCAGCAGTTTTCTGCAGTTCATCGAGGAGAAGGGTCTGAAGGCTTACAACTCACTAACAAGCCTCAGCTGCAGTTCTGACAGCGCTGGCCGCTCCCTCCGCCACGAGATGAACCTGCTGTACCGTAAAACCAAGGTGGATTGGAAGCACAGGGAGGAGGAACCGAAGAAAAGGTAAAGCCCTCTCCCACTCACCCCACCCCCCCCCGATCTGTCGTAACCCCCAACCCTGCGAGCATTATCCTCAGAAGCATACATCCCAACCTTGGCTTGGCTTACAAGGTTTGATGTCTCTGAGCCTTTGTTTGGTGGAGCTCAGAAGGATGGACTTGGGGAGAGATCTCATTTTTCCATTAGTAGGAGAGTCTAGGATCTGGGGGCACAACCTCAGAATAGAGTAGCGGTTCCCAACCTGGGGTCCAAGAATCTCTCAGTAATTGGTGGGAGGGGGCTGTGGACCCCTGGAATAGAGGGATGTCTCTTTAGAACTGAGATGTGGAGGAATTTCTTCAGCCAGAGGATGTTGAATCTGTGAAATTCGTTGCCACTGACAACTGTGGAGGCCATGTCATTGGGTGTATTTAAGACTGAAGTTTCCAGGTTCTTGATAAGGTTTACAGAGCAAATTGGGAGAATGATGTTGAAAAAAATAGCTCAGCCATATTGAGTGGTGGAGAAGATGGATGGGCTGAATGGTCTGATACTGTTCCAATGGGGCTTGAGTACATTTGAAGATTCTGATGAGATATCATCTTCAGTCTGTTGCCAAGGCCTCAGTCAATGTTACAGAGTCAACCAACAAAGAAATGGGCCCTTCTGTTCATCAGATCTCTGGTGACCATCAACTGCCCTTCTACACTAAACCGGGAGTCACACAGATTAGAAGCAGACTCTTTGGCCCACCAAGTCTGTGTGAGCTATCAGTCACTCCGATCCTATCTTATTACCACCAACTCCCTTCTCTCCCAAACCCTCACTCTGAGGAGAAATTTACAGCAGATGATTAACCCACTGACCCCACACGTCATTGGGATATGAGAGGGAACCAGAGCATCATGGGCAGTCAAAGAAGATCGTGGAAACTCCATGCAGACAGTGCTGGAGGTCAGCATTGAACCCAGATTGATGGAGTTGGAAGGCAGCACCTCTACCCACTGTGTTGCTATCTGTGAATCCTGTTTTCAAACCAGGTAACCATCTGGTGCATTGTCCCTCTGACAGAAGGAAAATTGATTATGGCTTCTTCAATCCATAGAGTCAAGAAAACTACAGCAAATAAACAGGCCCTTTGGCCCCTCTAGTCTGTGCTGAACCATTTAAACTGCCTAGTCCCGTCGCACCAGCATTGGCACCATAACCCTCCATACCCCTACCATCCACGTACCTATCCAAGCTTCTCTTAAACATTGAACTTGAGCTTGCATGCTCCTCTTGTGCTGGCAGCTCATTCCACACTCTCACCACCCTCTGAGAAAAGTAGTTTTGCCTCATGTTCCCATTAAGCTTTTCAACTTTCTCCCTTAACCCATGACCTCTGGTTGTAGTCCCACTCAACCTCAGTGGAAAAAGCCTGCTTGCATTTACCCTATCTGTACCCCTCATAATTTTGTATACTTCTATCAAATCTCCTCTCAGCCTTCTACATGCTAAAGAATGCTGTCCTAACCTATTCAATCTTTCCTTGTAACCCAGGTCCTCCAGATCCAGCAACATCCTTGTAAATTTTCTCAGTACTCTTTCAACCTTGTTTACATCATTCCTGTAGGTAGGTGACCAAAACTTCATGCATTACTCCAAATTGGGCCTCACCAATATCTTATACAACTTCAACATAATGCCCCATGTCCTGTACTCATACTTTGATTTAAGAAGTTGAATGATCACCCCCTCAGTCTGACCCTCCGTGTGTGTGTGTGTGTGTGTGTGTGTGTGTGTGTGTGTGTGTGTGTGTGTGTCTCACTCTTAGTCTCTTTCATGCACTCATGTATGTTCTGTTCCAGCCTTTAATCTTCCCTTTTGCACTCTATGCCTGTCCTTCCCAATGGTCAGGAAGTGTCTCTCTGGGCCAGTCCATAAGCCCCTCAGATCTGAGACCTTGCTTACTTACTGCCTGTTATGCCTCTTGCATTTAGGGCAGCAATGAAGGTCTTCCACCTGTCTGTCCATACTCCATCTGCACACAGATGTAGAAGGATTCTTCATTGCTGTTTCCATAACTTTTTTTTTGACCACTCAGGGTTGTTAGCCCTGAGTTGAGCCCCTGAACCTGGAGGACCAGTGAACCACTCTTAGTCTGACCTCTGTCCTTTGACCAGTTTGACATGGGTCACCCTACCAAGAGGTAAAGTTCTAGGCCCTGACTCCAGCCATCATAGCTCCCCGGGTCATTGAGGCACGCAAGTCACCAAACCCTACAACAAGGTTGCAGTCCTCTTGGAGGAGATCTAAGACCTAACCTTCCTAGATGTCAGCCAAAAATCAAACTCTGGTTCAAAATGACCTCTAGCACTATCAATATGCTTATGCGTTTATTTGTAATTTTCGCATGTGTTTTCCCCAGCAGCGTCAGTTTCCTCCTAACCCCCAAAAACACGTAGGCTGCTATTCAATTGCCCCCCACCTCCGCAGTGTGTGGGTGAGAACTACAATCTGGGGAGGTATTGTGGGAAATGATTTGAAGCTAGGGCAGATAAAACAGGATTAGTGTAAATGGGTTGGCATGGACCCTTTGGGCTGAAGGACCTGTTTCCATGATATGTATCTCTCCATGAAGTTTTAATTCTTTCTCTAGATTGGGGCTCTAAGCTGATAGAAATGTTCCAAGCATGAGCAGCATCTCTTCAATCCCAACTGGAATGACTCACTCTATTCTTCCTTGTCTGGTAATATCCCTCGCTCATTCCTCTTCAGTCCTTTCCCTCATCTGTTCCATAGATTCAAGCCTCCTCTCTGCCTCCTGCTTCATCCCATTCTTTCCCAGGTGCTGTTCAATGCCCATCTTGGTTTTCCCATGAGAGAGGGGCCTTAGAAGAGTCTGTGTGCTTTATGTGAACCAGAATGACCAGAGACCAGGCATTAAGCCAGCTACTTCATCCCTAGTGATGGTGATCACAGTCTGTGATGCTCAGACGTTAAATAGATGGATAGTTGCTAAAGAAACAAAGGACTTCATTATTCAGTGAGATATTGGGGCTCCATGGTAGTAGTTAGCAAGACGTTACTAAAGCTCAGGGATTTGAAGTTCAGAGATCAAGTCTGACGTCACCTGTAAAGAGTTTGTACGTTCTCCCCGTGACCATGTAGGTTTCCTCTGGGTGCTTCAGTTTCCTCCTGCAGTCCAGCAAAGGTGAGAAGGTTGGCTGGTCATTATAAATTATCTTGTGATTAGGCTGAGAGTTAAATAGGCAGTTTGCTGGACTTTATGGCTTGTTGAGTGTGAAGGGCCTGTTCCCTGCTGCATATATCAATAAAATAAAATATGGTATCTGAGCTCTTCCTTGGAGAGATCTATACACTGACTGGGGTCTTTTTCACCCTCCAAGAGATCTGCACACTGACTGGTGTATTCCTCTTTGTTAGAGAGCTCAGTTTTTTTTCTCCCTCTCCCTCCCCCCCCCCCCCCCCCCCCCGGCGCGTTCCCTCCTGTACACTGACTGTGGTATCCCTGTCCCTCAGAGAGATCTGTACAGACTTGGGAATCCCTCTCCATTGGAAATATCTATTCATTGACTGGGTTCTTCCTCTACCTTAGAGATCTGTGGTCTCCCTTTATCCCCTACCTCAGAGATTGTTACATTGATTAGGGTTTCTCTTTCCCTCTCCTCCAGAGATGTGTGCACTCATACTGGGTTCTCTCCAGATTCTACCCTTCAACCAGATAACCGACCGATACCCATCATTGGCATGTGGGAAGAAACCAAAATGAAAGCTCAAGAGGACAGACTGACCCCCCCAGAGGTCAGGATTGAACCTAGGTCTCTGACGTGTAGAGGCAGTGTAATTTCCCACTGTGCCACCACGATTGATCCTAACCCTCTGTATTCCATTAATCAATCATCTCCCCAATGTGGGTGGAGATGGATCTCTAACAAAGGAGGTGTAAGGTGCTTGCCTGCAGGTCACCCTGCTTAGCCCCCCGATCAGGGTCACAAAAAGCCATGGGAGCAGGTGGTGGATGGTCATACGAGCAGCTGGTGCGTATATATGCAACCACTGACGACAGATGGATAGTCTCTGAAGAGCATTGATAATGGCTGGGTTCACCCATCTTGTAAAAACATTGCCCAGAAGAAGGTAATGGCAAGCCACTTTTGTAGAAAAAATTTGACAAGAACAATCATAGTCATGGATAAGACCATGATTGCTCACAATACCACACAGCACATAACGATGATGATGAACTTAAGAAATGCATTCAGGAAGTCTGAATATACCCATCCTTTATCCACCCAACTCCGTACATTGAAGAGATTTTAGGGGACAGATGCCTCTCTGAGAGAGAGGTACGGAGACGTATTGCATCCTGGCAGAGAGGAACTGAGAGATCCCAGTGAGTGCATCGATACCTTGAATCAAGCAAGAATTTGAGACTTCAGACTGTCTACAGATCTCTCTGAGGGTGAAGGACAGATATTTGTATAATTACTCTGGAGGAGGTTCACAAAAATGATCCCAGTGATGAAAGGGTTAATGTATCAGAAGCATTTGTTGTCTTCAGCAAAGGGTCTTGGCTCAAAATGTCAACTGTTTATTTATTTCCATATGAGGTTGCTGACCTGCTGAGTTCCTCCAACATTTCAGTGTGTTGCTCTAGTGAAGGGGTTCCAACCTTTTTTATGTGGTGGACCAATGCCATTAAGCAAGGGGTCTGTGGACCCCAGTTTGGGAACCTCTGTCTAATGTCTCTGAGCCTGTACTCACCTGAGTTCAGCTACTGGATACATAAAAGGCTGAATAGAGTGGATGAGGAGAGGGTGTTGCCATTAGCAGGAGAGTAGAGGATCCAAGGGCACAGCCTCAGAATAAAGGGATGTTCCTGTGACATCTTGAAATTGAGATGAGGAATTTCTTCAGCCAGACGGCAGTCAATCTAGAATTTATTGTCAGAGGGCTGTGGAAACCAAGTAATCGAGTATACTTAAGGTTCTTGACTAGAAAATGGATTAAGGTGAGAAACTGTGTTTGTAAGCCAGAAAAAACAGCAATGATTGAAAAGCAGAGCTAATTTCATTGACACAGCAGCTTCAGCCTGCTTCCTTATCCCATGGTCTAATGGACTAGGATGGGAGTCTCAGTCCTTTCCTGTGGGAGACTGCATTTATTGGGCACAGAAATTCAAAAGGTCTGGTGGACTTTGTCACAAGAGGCTGTAGGAACTCAGCAGGAAAGGGAACATCTTTGGAGGGAAGTGGACATTCAATACCTAACAAAACCACCATTACAGCTGCACAAGTAGGGAGAGAGAGAGTGAAAGAAAATTAAATAGTCTGAGGTAGGGGTAGGGATTTTCAGATTGGTTCAGGAACCTGATGGTGGTGGGGAAGGAGCTATTGTTGAACCTTGAGGTGTGGGTCTTCAGGCTCCTGCATGATGACAGCATTGAAGAGAGGGTGCAGCCTGGATGGTGGATGTCACCTTCCTGAGATATCTCATGTTGTAGTTGCCCTTGATAGTGGAGAGAGCTGTATCCAGGATAGAACTTACTGGGTCCCTCCACTCTCTACAGCCTCTATTTCTGAGCATTGGGAATTTCCATACCAGCCATGATGGAAGCAGTTGGAATGCTTTCTATGTGACAGGTGGATCTGGGCTGGGGGGGTGAGGGGTGGTAGTATGCAAATGGAGGAGATGGTGACCAACTGAGCCCCTCTATCATGCGAGTTACTCAAGATTCCAGCCTCTTGTGTCTCCATGGTGTCACAAGAGGAATTGAGCACAAGGGTGGGGATATCATACCACAATTGTTCAGAAATCCATCCACGTTGTGCTTGGTTTAATATCAAAGACCAGGACATCTCGTTGATATCACTGGACAACAAAGATTTTGCCTCCTGAATGCTTTCAGATGTATCTTACAGATTTTGGGCTGCTGATCATGAAAATCACCATGAAATTTCCCTACTAAGCACCATTTTTTAATTGCCTATTTTTGTTATTCCAATTCATAATCCAAGTCAATTAAAACTTGAGGTCATTCAAACCGGAGATCAATAATTTTCCAGGCATAGAGGGAACTGAGACATGACGATCTTGCTGGACACTGTCAGGTCAGCTGTCAACTGAACAAATGACGGAATATATTCTTAGGCCGCTTCTTGTCAGCAAGAAATGTGGTGGTGGAGAGGTCTCAGTTTGAGAGCAGGTATCAGAAATAGACATTTTGAACCAATGTTGTTTCCAGAAGGAGGAAACCCAATGTATATTCATTCCTCTGTCTAAACTAACCGTTCTCTCGTCTTGAACCCTTCTTTTACCCCCCCCATCTGTCCTTTATTGTGTGTTCCTTTCCCCACCCACCACACACCGTCCCTCCACCCCTCCCTGTCTCTCCCCCCACTCTCCCTTCTTCCTTGGCCAACCCCACTTCCCATCTCCCTTCCACTCTCCCTTCCCCCGTCCCCCTTCCCTTTTCCCCACCTTGCCTCCCCCTTCCTCCTCATCTCTACTCTTGCTGTCCTTCCTGTTCTCCCTCTGTCTGTTCCTTCTGCCCCTCTTCCTCCTCCCCCTATTTCTCCTCCCCTCCCCAACTCTGTAACCCTCTCCCCTCCCACTGAAGCATCTGCAAGGATGGGGGTCTGGCCAGGGTCCGGGACTTGGCCTCCTTCCGCAAGCACTTCCGCATGGGCTTCATGACCATGCCTGCCTCCCAGGAGCATGGCCCCCACCCGTGTGCCAGTGGCATGACCACGCGCTCACTGTCCCTTCACTCGGTGGGCAGTGTGGACAACAGCGAGCACCCCTGCACCCGCAAACAGTCCGACAAACCCCGGCGCCACCCCAGCACCAAGCTCAGCCTGTGCAGCGAAGGCAGGAACAGCACCAGCAGGGAAGGAGACGGGCCGAATGGTGAGACAGGTGAGAAAGGCCGACAGGGTTGGACACAGTGAAGCTCCCTCTACACTGTCCCATCACACACTCCCAGGGTGAGACACAGAGTGAAGCTCCCTCTACACTGTCCCATCACACAGTCCCAGGGTCAAACACAGAGTGAAGCTCCCTGTACACCGCCCCATCACACACTCCCAGGGTCAGACACAGAGTGAAGCTCCCTCTACACTGTCCCATCACACACTCCCAGGGTGAGACACAGAGTGAAACTCCCTCTACACTGTCCCATCACACAGTCCCAGGGTCAGACACAGAGTGAAGCTCCCTCCACACCGTCCCATCGCACACTCCCAGGGTCAGACACAGAGTGAAGCTCCCTCTACACTGTCCCATCACACACTCCCAGGGTCAGACACAGAGTGAATCTCCCTCTACACTGCCCCATCACACACTCCCAGGGTCAGACACAGAGTGAAGCTCCCTCTACACTGTCCCATCACATACTCCCAGGGTCAGACACAGAGTGAAGCTCCCTCTACACCGTCCCATCACACACTCCCAGGGTCAGACACAGAGTGAAGCTCCCTCTACACTGTCCCATCACACACTCCCAGGGTCAGACACAGAGTGAAAATCCCTCTACACCATCTCATCACACACTCCTAGGGTCAGACACAGAGTGAAGTTCCCTCTACACACCGTCCCATCACACACTCCCAGGGTCAGACACAGAGTAGTTTACCGTTGTTATTGGTTTGTTATTGTCACATGTACCGAGATGCACTGAAAACTTTGTTTTGCATGCTATCCATACAGAATTATTTCATTCTAAGTGTACACTGAACTAGTGCAAGTTAAACAGTAACAAAATGCAGACTGAAGTGTTTGGTTGCAGAGGAAGTGCAGTACAGATAGACATTCAGGTTCAAGTCCATGCCGAGAGAGACAGTGAGATAACAAGTTAATGTTATTGTACAATAAGTCCATTTCATCCTTTTATAGTAGCAAGGTAGAAGCTGTCCTTGAGCCTGGTGGTTCTTGCTTTCAGGCTTTTGTATCTTCTGTCTGACAGAAGGAGGAAAAGAGAATGGCTGGCGTGGGGGAGAGTAAAGCTCTGTCTACACCAGATTTCCCAACATTTTTTATGCCATAGACCTCTACCATTAACCAAGGGTTCCCATGTTGGGAACGCCTGCTCTGTGCTACCCCAGCACACATTCCCAGGTTAGGGACAACAGAGTAAAGCTCCCTCAGCCCTGTTCTCCCCCAACCCCCATATTTACACTGGTAACCTGGGGTGGGGTGGTTTTGCCTAGAGCTGTACAGTGTAATAGATTTCTAAGCCAGTGTGTGTACTCTCTACAGCCACCTACCATTTCTCCAGCTGGGAAAAGTTAGTGTATTTTGTATCTATGGAGTCTGAGAGATTGCATCCGCTATTTGAGAATCTGAAGGGGGCTGCTGCTCGAGATCAGGCTGCACTTCAGCCCCGTGCTCCTGACGTTGAGTCAAAAGGAGTAGGTTGCTCGAAGGATCGCCTGTCCAGTTTCTCCGGAGCCCGGCCAAGTTGACCATTCACGAGTCCAGACGCAGTGGGGCTTTTACCCAAGCCAATTGCCTGCCTCTCTTCCAGGGTTATGGACATCTGTGCCTATGTGTCCATGGAGAAAGAGCACGGGGTATCCATGGGGGGATTTCCTGGAGCAGTAGGTGCTAGAGGCTTGAGTGTGTACTGGATGGAGATGGTAGTGCTGTAATTCAATGTGACTCGTAACTTGTGTGAATGGTGGAATATTGAAGTATTGTCATTATGTGATGCTGTAATCGCTGAATAAATCTCATTTTGAAAAGTGGGGAACAACGGTAGGGACAGCACGGTTAGAGGTACACTAAAGACCCCCTTCCACCTTATATTCCCAGGACTGGTAGAGCAACTTGCATAAGGAAATTCCCCCCCACCACCACCACCACCATCCATTAAATACCCCAAATGTTTAACATGCAATCTTGATGCTGAGCTACCCACCCAGATATTTGGATTTTTGGCACAAGAAGAGGTGGATTTCAGCGTGTCGCCCAAAGTGGAGGAGGAATGTCCTGAGGTTTTGGGAGGGAATTCTAGGATTCTCTGCCTAGGCAGCTGGACAGCAGAACAGGGAGATCATGAGATGGGTGTGTGGGGTGGGAGAATTAGCAACTCTCAGATGTTGGAGAGGTTGCAAGATTGAAATTAAGTACTGAGTACAAAGGAAGACTTCAGAGCAGCTTGTCCCTGCGTGCGTGCATGCGTGTGTGTGTGAGAGAGAGAGAGACAGACAGACAGGAGAGTGTAGAGGAACCAAACCATCCATTGTGTCAACAGTGAGACAATATTAACCTAGGGGAATCTGAAACATGAAAGGCACACAGTGGCCACTTTGTTACATTCAGCTGCTCGTTAATACAAATATCTAATTGATCAATCATGTGGCAGCAACTCAGTACATAAAAACATGCAGATATGGTCAAGAGGTTCAGTAGTTGTTCAGACCAAACATCAGAAGAGGAAAGAAATGTGATCTAAGTGACTTTGCCCATGGAATGATTGTTGCCGTCAGATGGGGTGGTTTGAGTATCTTACGAGACGGCTGACCTGGGATTTTCACGCACAACAGTCTCCAGAGTTTAGAGAATAGAGTCATAGAATACTACAGTACAGAAATGGGCCCTTCAACCAGTCTAGTCCATGCCAAGTTTTTCTTCTGCCTGGTCCCATCAACCGGCACTTGAACTATAGACCTCCATACCCCTCCCAGCCAAGTACCTACCCTGGTTGGTCCTGCTGAAGTACAATATCTTGCATTTGCCTATATTGACTTCCATCTGCCACTTTGTAGCACGTTTTTCCAGCTGGTCCAGATCCCACTGCAAGCCATGGTAGCCTTCCTCACTGTCCACTACACCCCTAATCTTGGTGTCATCTGCAAATTTGCTGATTCAGTTAACCGATTCATTATCCAGATAATTGATAGAGATTACAAACAACAATGGACCCAGCACCTATCCCTGTGGCACACCACTAGTCACAGGCTTCCAGTCAGAGAGGCAACCATCTATGACCACTCTTTGCACAGTGAATGTTTAGTCCAATTTACTACTTCATCCTAAATGCCGAGCAACTGAACTTTCTTGACCAACCTCCCATGTAGGACCTTGTCAGAGACCTTGCTAAAGTCCGTGTAGACAGAACTCATTGCCTTGCCTTCAGCAACTTTCCTGGTAACTTCCTCAAAATACCAGATAGATAGACATGACCTACCAAGCACAAAGCCATGATGACTATCCTTAATCAGTCCTTGTGTATTGAAATACTTAATTATCCAGTCCCATAGAATACCTTCCAATAATTTACCCACTTGTATTGTCCTACAGAACAGGCCCTTTGGCCCATCTAATCCATACCAAACTATTACTCTGCCTAATCTACCTAGAATGGTGCAAAAAATTTAAAAAAAAACATCCAGTAAGCAGCAGTTCAGTGGGTGAAATGCCTTGTTAATGAGAGAGATCAGAGGAGACTGTCCAGACTAGTTCAAACTGACAGGAAAGCAACAGTAACTCAAATAACTACAGATTACAACAGCAGTGTGCAAAAGAGCATATCTGATCACACAGCACCAGAAGACCACAAACATGCTCAGTGGCCACTTTATTAGGTACACAAGCGAATCTAAAACTAGGAGATTTCTGGTCACCTCATTTTGGGAAGGATGTGGAGGCTTTAGAGAGGGTGCAGAGGAGACTTACCAGGAGTGCAAGTGATTCCTTACATTAGGAATGCCAGAAGAATAGGATATTGAGGTCCACCTCGGGCACATCCTCCCCCACCACACTGAGAGCATCAACAGGAGGCATTGCCTCAAGAAGATGGCATCTGTCATCAAAGATCCCCACCATCCAGGTCATGCCCTCTTCTCACCGCTCCCATCAGAAAGGAGATGCAGAAACCCAAGATCCCACACCACCAGGTTTAGGAACATGTATCATATTCCTCTCCTTAGATGCTACCTGACTTCCTGAGGTCCTCCAGCATTTTATCTGTGTTGCTCAGGAAATATCCTATCCTATTCTCAATATCATGTTCTCCTGGCATTCCTGATATTAGAAATCACTTATTTCACCTTTTAAATCTCTTGCATTATTATGGACGTGATTTTCTTTGTGCTGTTTGGTTGTTGTAATAAGGCCATGCTTTTGAACATTTTTTTCACCATGTGTCATAATTAATGTTCTGCATGTTGCCTGAAGGTACAGACTTGTGATGTTGTCACATGGAAGGTTTTTAATTATACCTGTACCTCACTGTACTTGTTTGCATGACAAAGAATTCAAATTGACATCTGATGTTCCATTGGTGCTGAGGTTTGTCATTCCTACATTGGGAAAACTAATTTTTCATGCTAACGCAGTGGGATAAGAAAGGGAGGCTGTTTACCACAGACAGTGGGAATCAGGAGGTGACAATGGGGAGAAGGAAATGGAGGTGAGGTGAATCACATCTAACATCCTGTGACCGCTCAGCCCATCGTGTTCTGCTGTAACAGGAGACAGCCTTCCTAGTTGGCGTGCATCAGAGATCAGATTTTAACCTCTCGGGCACCAATGAGACCTTTTTTTAATTTCCCTTCCAGCTCCCCAGAGATCTGGTGCCAAGGGAGGCGACAGTGTTGGGCAGAGGCTCCTCCCACTGAAGGCCAAGTTCTGCCCCAGTGCCCAGCTCTCCGTGTCCTTCGACGAGGCATGTCCTGGTTGGGCGATGGCACCTCCAGCCAGCGTCTGCCCCAGGGGAGGCCATTCCCGGCGTGGCTTGGAGGAGGAGGGAGAGAGGCGGGGCGAGGATGAGGAAGAGGAGGAGGAGCCCGTCTACATCGAAATGGTGGGTGACGTGTTCAAGGAGCAGGCAGCCGCTGCTGACGAGGACTCTGAGCACAGCGAGGCCATCTACGAGGAGATGAAGTACCCACTGGCTGAGGAAGGTCCACGGGAGGCCAAGTGGGGCAAGCACTCTGAGACGACCCCCAGGCTTCCTGGAGATGCCGGCCACGGGGCGTCCAAGAGCCACCAACCTGGCTCTCGGGGTCCGCCATATGAGATCCCACCCCCCTTCCCTAACCTCCTACTCCACCGTCCTCCCCTCCTCGCCTTCCCCCAAGGTGGAGGCGGCCAGAAGGTCTACCCGGAGGCACCTCCTCCCCCACCACCCCACGGAGAACCCCCTCCCAGCCCAGGGACCCCACGGCCCCAGAAGGAGGACAGACCCCCTTCGGGTCCGCTGCTTCCCTCAGGTCGTGCGAGGAGCCACTCCACCCCATTGCCGCCGCAAGCATCAGCACCGTACCGGCCCGAGAAGGAGCTGCCCAACTCCCAGACCATGGTCTGCACACCATCCAAAGCACTGGCCCAAGTGCCACCAGCCCTCGGCCCACCCAAGGTCGACAGGGACAAGATGGCCTCACTCAGTGTCCTCTGCTCCTCGGTCAGGGTGACGGCCCACCCACTATTGGCCCACGTCCCTGGAGAGGCAAAGATGGCCACTGACAAGGAGCTGCCCAGCGTCTTCCACCCAGCGGGGAGGGGCAGCACTGGCTCCCGGCCCCTGTCCGGCCTTTGCCGAATGCCCATGGCCCACGGGCTGCTGGAGCACACCGGCCTGCCGGCGCCTGCGGCCGTCTTCTGGCCCTACCTACCGGGGGCGTGCAGGCGCCCTCCCGCCTATGACAGCCTGAGGTCCAAGGCCTGTGTCACCGCCAGCATCACAACGCACTCCACGGTGAAGACCCAGCAAGTGCAGGAGCGCCCATCCTCCTCCATCTCCATCTGCTGCTCTAAGTCACTGGTCAGCGCCGAGTCCCGACCGGCAGCAGGCTCCGGGGGTGAGGCAGCCGGAGGACCCAGCAGGGGCTGGCAGCGCAGGTTGTCTGGCGGAAAGAAGGTCAAGGAAGCAGAAGGTAAGGGGAGAATTGAGGGAGGAGGGCAGGGTGGAATGCAACCGGTTGGTTGGAGATAGAGTAGCCCTAACAAGGCCCCCATCACTCTGCCCCTGACCCAGGCCTTCCGCCCCCACCGGTGCACCCCTCATCACCCCGTCACTGTTCCTCCGCAAGAACTTTCTGTCACGACCCCAACCTTAGTCACTGTCCCCATCTCCCTTCTAAATCTTTTCCCTCCTGTAGTGTGCCATACTGTCCTATGAAATGGGGTTGAAAGGGATAATATTAAAACAGCTGTGGATGAGTGTGTCCCCACAAAATCATTCAGGGTTTTTCCTAATCAAAAGCCCTGGATGAACAATGAAATCTGGAATCTGCTGAAAGCCAGGTCAGAAGCATTCAAGCCTGGAGATCAAGAATTCTACAAGAGGTGCAGGTATGATCTCCAGAAAGCCATGTCTCAGGTGAAATGGAGATTCGGGACTAGATTGGAATCAACGAGGGATGCTTGACAACTGTGGCAGGGTTTGAATGCCATAACGTCCTACAAAGCTAAATCTTGCAACATAGGGGACAGCAGGGCTTCACTTCCAGATGAGCTCAATGCCTTCTATGCTCACTTTGTTCATCAGAGCAGGGAGGAACCATCGTGCACCCTCGTGTCTCCTGATGATCCTTTGGTCTCAGTATCTGAAAATGATGTGCGGGTTGCTTTCAAGAGAGTGAATCGAAGGAAAGCATCCATTTCGGACAGAGTACCTGGCCAAGTACTGAAGACCTGTGCCAACCAGCTGGCTGGTGTATTCACAGATATCTTCAATCTCTTGCTCTGGCAGTGTGTGGTACTCAGTTGCTTAAAACAGGCTTCAATTGTACTGGTGCCCAAGAAGAGTGTGGTAATCTGTCTAAATGACTATTGCCCAGTGGTACTTACATCCACAATGAGGAAGTGTTTTGAAAGGCAGCTCCTGTCTGAATGGCGACTTGAATCTGCTCCAATTTGCCTATGAAAGCAACAGGTCTACAGTAGATATTGGTTCTTCACACAATCCCAGAACATCTGAGTAGTAAAGATGCATACATCAGGGCACTCCTTATCAATGACAGCTTGGCATTTAACACTATCATCCTCTAAACTAATAATTTCCAAGACCTGGGCCTCAATACCCCCTTGTGCAAGTGGATCCTGGATTTCCTTACTTGCAGACCTCAGTCAGTTCGGATTGGCAAAACCAGCTCATCCACAATCTCCATCAGCACAGGAGAACCGCAAGGATGTGTGCTTAGCCCCCTGCTCTACTCGCTTTATACCTGTGTGGCTAAGTACAGCTCCAAAACCATATACAAGTTTGCTGATGACACCACTGTTGTGGGCTGTGATAAAGCTGGTGATGAATCAACATACAGGAGGAAGATTGAAAAATGGCTGAGTGGTGTATTAACAACTACCTCTCACTCAATGTCAATAAGATCAAGAACCTGATAGTAGATTTCAGGAGAGGAAAGCCAGGGGTCCATGAGCCAGTAATCATCGGAGGATCAGAGGTGGAGAGGATCAGTAACTTTAAATTCCTGGGTGTCACTATCTCAGTGGATCTATCCTGGACCCATATAAATATAACTGTGAAGAAAGCATGACAGCCCCTCTACTTCCTCAGAAGTCTGTGGAGATTCGGCATGTCATCAAAAGTCTTGGCAAACTTCTGTAGATGTGTGGTGGAAAGTACAGAGCGTAAGTGCTCGGCAAAGCAGCTTTTGCACTGTCCACTAGAAAAAGCATGATCTCCCAGTGGTCTGCCATTTAATTCCACTTCCATTCCCATTCCCTCATGTCAGTCCACGGCCTCTACTGTCACAATGAGGCCACAACACCATGTATTCTGTCTGGGTAGCCTCCAACTGATGGCATGAACATCAATTTCTTGAACTTCTGGTAATTGTCCTCCTTCCCCCCCCTCCCCCACCCACTGTCCATCATTCTCCATTCCCTTTACCCTCTCTCACCTTATCTCCTTACCTCTGTCTGCTGCCCCTTCCCCTTTCTTTCATCCATGGCCTTCTGTCCTCTCTTATCAGATTCCCCTTCTCCAGCCCTGTGTCTCTTTCACCAATCAGCTTCCCAGCTTTTTACTTCACCCATCGTTTTCTCCCGTCCCCAGTTTCACATATCACCTTGTGTTTCTTCCTCCACTCCACCTACCTTCTAACTCGGACTCCTCACCTTATTTTCTCCAGTCCTGATGAAGGGTCTTGTCCCAAAATGTCAACTGTACTCTTTCCATAGATGCTGCCTGGCCTGCTGAGTTTTTCCAGCATTTTGTGTGTTGCTTGGATTTCCAGTATTTGCTGATTTTCTCTTAAAGCAGAAGAGTATGTACAAAGGCACTGCAGGTCAAGCGACGTCTGCAAAGGAAGGAAAAAGAGTAAAGACTTCAGGTTGATGAGCTGCCAGGTTGAGAAAACTAGAATGCAAGTTGCAAAAATGGAGAGGTATCGAGTAAACGGTGCCCAGGTGATATGGCTCTCAATGCACAGGAACTCAATAAAATAGCAGGATTTATATATTTAATGAGATACAGCATAGAATTGGCCCTTCCGGCCCTTCAAGCTGCGTTGCTCCAGCAATTCCCCACCCCAATTTAAGTCTAGCCTAATCATTTTACAATTGCCAATTAACCTACCAATTGGTAGGTCTTTGGAGTGTGTGAGGAAAACGGAGCATGCAGAGGA
Source organism: Hemitrygon akajei (assembly GCF_048418815.1). Classification (NCBI taxonomy): domain Eukaryota; kingdom Metazoa; phylum Chordata; class Chondrichthyes; order Myliobatiformes; family Dasyatidae; genus Hemitrygon; species Hemitrygon akajei. The sequence continues at coordinate 86,739,702 of NC_133129.1, read as the reverse complement.
AACCAAACTAATGGTCATGGGGAGAACATACAAACTCCTTGCAGGCAGTGGTGGGAAATGAACTCGGGTAGTCTCCTGTGCTGTAAAGCATTGTGCTCACTACTAAGCTGCCATGCCAACCTTTGTTGGCATGGTAACTGTGTGGCAAAACTGTCCTGCCATTCAATATAATCATGGCTGTTCTGTCTCACGTCCCTTCAGTATCTGTTCTTCATGACCATCATTCACCTGATCTTTCAAATATTCATATACCTCCACTTCAAATCTATCTATTAATCTGACCTCCACCACCTTCCAGGAGAAGAAATGTCTACATTCATTAACTTTAAATGATCAACCGCCTTATCGTATAGCTATGCCCCCTTGTTCAAAATTCTCGTGCTGGTGGAAACATCTCACTAACGGTGTCAAGTCCCCACTAGGATCTTGTGTACTTCATGAAGATTACCTTTCTTCTTCTAAACCAAGGAGTACAGACACAAACTGTCTAGTCTTCCTTGATAAGACAAACCTATGGTCTCAGCAATTAGCCTGGTGAATCTCCTTTGGCCTGCTTGCAAAGAGGGGGTGGTGGTTGGTAAGCAGAAGAATGCACAGTACTTTAGGTGTGACCTCACCAACTCCCTATACAATTTTTTAAAAAAAGCTATTTAAACCCCTACTCTTTTGCAGTACAATCCAACATGGGTTTTGCTTAACTGCTTGTTAGATATTCCTGATAGCTTGTGAATTCATGCACCAGAACAGCATGGTTGCTCTGAACTTCACCTATCAGCAGACCCTCTCTCTATTAAGATAATTCACCTTTTCAGTAAGTTGAAAACATAAAGGATGCTATGTTGAAATTGTATAAGACATTGGTGAGGCCTAATTTGGAGTATTGTGTCCAGTTTTTGTCACCTACAGGAAAGATGTAAATAAGATTTTGAACTGTGCAGAGAAAATTTGCAAGGATGTTGCCGGGTCTTGAGGAGCTGAGTTGTAGGGAAAGGTTGAATAGGTTAGGACTTTATTCCTTGGAATGTAGAAGGTTGAGAGGAGATTTGACAGAGGTATACAAAATTATGAGGGTTATAGGTAGGGTAACCACAAGGAGTCTTTTTCCATTGAGATCATATGTTAAGGGGGAAAGGTAAACTGTTTAAGGGGAACATGAGGAGGACGTGTGGCAGGTTCTCCAAGATGTTTGGAAGAATCTACCAGCTGATTTCTCTCTCTCTCTCTCTCTCTCTCTCTCTCCCTCTCCCTCTCCCTCTCCCTCTCCCTCTCCCTCTCCCTCTCCCTCTCCCTCTCCCTCTCCCTCTCCCTCTCCCTCTCCCTCTCCCTCTCCCTCTCCCTCTCCCTCTCCCTCTCCCTCTCCCTCTCCCTCTCCCTCTCCCTCTCCCTCTCCCTCTCCCTCTCCCTCTCCCTCTCCCTCTCCCTCTCCCTCTCCCTCTCCCTCTCCCTCTCCCTCTCCCTCTCCCCCCTCTCCCCCCTCTCCCCCCTCTCCCCCCTCTCCCCCCTCTCCCCCCCCTCTCCCCCCCCTCTCCCCCCCCTCTCTCCCCCTCTCTCATAAAATTGCATCTGTACCTTAGAGAATTGATGCAGCTTTAAAGGCAAAGGATCACACTAAATATTGATTTTGATTTAGCTTTTTTCCCACTTTTGCTATTTGTGGTAAAATATTTTGAAATTTAGAAACTTTTTATTTCATTTTGAAAGCATCTACACTTAACAGAATTTTTTTTGCATGTGCCTCGAATTTTTGCACAGTACTGAAGATGAAAGACTTTTGTTTGTTTGCCTTCCAGAAAGATCATTCTAAACACGAAGTGGTATATAGAAAAACAGAATGCAGAATAGTGTTACAGTCTCAAGGAGAGTGCAATGGTCATGATGAGATCGATTGGGAGAAAGAGTTAACCTTTTAGACTATGTGAGATCCATCAAAAGTCTAACAGTGGGATAGAAGATGTCCTTGACTTTGGCACTTATGCTTTCAAACTTTTATATCTTCTGCCTAATGGGAGATGAGGAGAAGAAGAGAGCATATCTGGGAGTTGGGGAAGAGAGTCCTGATTATATTGCTTGCTTTCCTGAGGCGGCGAGAAGTGTAGATGGAGTCCTCGGAAGAGAGGCTGGTTTGCGTGATGAACCCACAACTCTGCAGTTTCTTGTGGTGTTGGCAGAGCAGTTGGCAAGCCAAGCCGTGTTACATTCGGATACAATGCTTTCAATGGTGCATCTTTAAAAACTGAGAGTGACTGGGAACACTCACTTCCTTAAACTCTAGGAAGTAGAGACACTGTGTGTGTTCTTGGCTGGACCAGGGAAAGTTGTGGGTGATGTTTACACCTGAGAACTTGAAGTTCTCAACCATCATCACCTTAGCACCACTAAAATACAGGGGGTGTTTCACTTTAACCCTTCAATGACCTTTCCCTTCCAGGCCATTAATTGGCCTGCCAAACTGGTTAACAACTCACAAAGCTTCCATTTCCTGAAAAAGCTGCTGCTTCCTGCATGTTGGTCTCCTGGAGATTACCAGGCTTCATCAAGGTTTCATCCAGAAATTCAGTTGTAAGCGACGTCAAAACTGGTGGTGGGGAAGCAGCCAGTCTTCTCCCAGACACCTCATTGCAGTAGGATGTATGTGGGTATACAAATGACCTCAACCACTCTTTCAGACAAAACCCCAGTCTCTTTCTCCCTCAGTTACTTGGCAAAACACCAGGGTTAAGTCCACAGAATTGACACTGAGATTTTTGTTTTCTGCCACTTGAATTCCCAATCCCAGTCCCACCCTGACCTCTCTAACTGTGGTATCTTGCATTAATACAACAATGTCCAAAGCAAGCTTGAGGAATGGCACCTTTTCCATCGGGGTCTTCCATACTCAATACTGAAATCTCTAACTTTCTTCCTCTTTGTTTCAGAACCAGTTATTTATTCCCATCATCTATTTGCCTTTAGTATCATCTTTCCTTTTGGGATTATCTTGCTATTTCCCGTTAGCAGCACATTGCACAGTTTAATGCACCCTTGACAATGCTTCGACTGCACCCATTGGGTCATCTGGTCTCACCCTACCACCAATATTCCCCTCATTATCTGGTCTCTCCCCCATCCTCTATGCTACCCAAACCAACCTGGGTTTTCCCTGTACCAGTTTTGACCATGAGCCCCTGCGTTGACACATTGAATGTTTCTCTCTGCCTAACTTCAAATCAAATCAAGATTAATTATCATTCAACCATATATGGATATAGCTGAACGAAACAACGTTCCTCAGGGGCCAAGATGCTAAACATAGCACATTCAAAATAGCGAGCAAATAATAACATATAATCACGCAAAAAAAAACCACATGTATAGTCCAAGACTCTAGGCAACATGTCCCGCAAATTGATGGTACAGTTCCCAGCATTCCAGCCCGTCATTCCACTGATCGAACATTGGAGGGCAGCGCCAACTGGTGAGGCCACCCCCAACTAAGCATGGATGCCACTTAAACAGCCTCCAGCATCTCACCTGGACTGCAGCAACCTCCTGTCGCCCCACCAAACAAGGGAAACAGGCCTGCGGCATCTTACATTATTACTGTTCAAGAGAAATATCCAGGACAATCACCCATGGTTACACTGCGTGCTGCCTTCATGTACCAACACTGCATTCTGTATTGATTTTTATTCTCTGTCCCCCTCCACCTAACTACTACAAAGTGTTGCAGTACACAAGGAGCCCACCGGTCCCCTTGGAAGAGCTTTCTAACAAGTCACACTCACCCCACCCATCATTTTCTCTTTACTGCATCACAGGTGTGATATATAAATGTTGTTCCTGTCAGATCACCAACAAGAGTGGGCTTCCTCACCTTCAACCCTCTGACTCTCAATACAGGAGCCCCTCAGAGCTGTGTACTGAGTCCCTTCCTTTACACCCCGTATACCCATGACTGTATCACCACCCACAGCTCCAATCTGCTAATAAAATTTGCCAACAACACAACATAAAACAATAACAAGGTCGTCAACAGGGAAGAAGTCATCTCTCTAACACAGTGGTGTCAAGAAAACAACCTCTCCCATAATGTCGCGAAAATAAAGGAGCTGGTTGTGGATTACAGGAGGAATGGAGACATCAATAAATAGAAACATAGAAAACCTACAGCACAATGCAGACAAACACGAGGAAATTTGCAGATGCTGGAAATTCAAGCAACGCACACAAAATGCTGCTGGAACGCAGCAGACCAGGCAGCATCTATAGGGAGAAGCGCTGTCGATGTTTCGGGCCGAGACCCTTCATCAGGACTAACCCAATACAATATAATACAGCACAATACAGGCCCTTCGGTCCACAAATTTGTGCCGAGCAGGTCCCTACCTTAGCAATTACTAGACTTCCCCATAGCCCTCTATTTTACTAAGCTCCATGTACCTATCCAAAAGTCTTTTAAAAGACCCTATTGTATCCGCCTCCACCACTGTTGCCGGAAGCCCATTCCATGCACTCACCACTCTCTGAGTAAAAAAACTTACCCCTGACATCACCTATGTACCTACTCCCCAGCACCTTAAACATGTATTCTCTTGTGGCAGCCATTTCAGCCCTGGGAAAAAGCCTCTGGCTATCCACACGATCAATGCCTCTCATCATCTTATACACCCTATCAGGTCACCTCTCATCCTCTGTCATTCCAAGTAGAAAAGGCCAAGTTCACTCAACCTGTTTTCATAAGGCATGCTACCCAATCCAGGCAACGTCCTTGTAAATTTACTCTGCACCCTTTCTATGGCTTCCACATCCCTCCTGTAGTGAGGCGACCAGAACTGAGCACAGTACTCCAAGTGGGGTCTGACCAGGGTCCTATATAGCTGCAACATTACCTCTCGGCTCCTAAATTCAATTCCACGATTAATGAAGGCCAATACACTGTATGCCTTCTTAACCACAGCATCAACCTGCACAGCTGCTTTGAGTGTCCTATGGACTCGGACCCCAAGATCCCACTGATCCTCCACATTGCCAAGAGTCTTACCATTAATACTATATTCTGCCATCATATTTGGCCTACCAAAATGAAACACTTGACACTTAAAAACACAAAATGCTGGCAGAACTCAGCAGGCCAGACAGCATCTATGGGAGGAGGTAGTGACAACGTTTCGGGCCGAAACCCTTCATCAGGAGTGAAGTAACATGGGATGGTCAAGGGGGGATAAGAAGTGGGGGGAGGAATAAAGTAGAGAGCTAGGAAGTGATAGATTGGAGGGAAATGGGCTAGGGGGAAGGTGGAGAATTATGGGAAATAAAAGAGAAAGAAAGGTAGGGCTGGGGGGAGATTATAGTGAGGGGGGAAAAAAGAGAGAGAAAGAGAACCAGACTGAAATAATAGATAGGGATGTGGGTAAGGGGGGGACAGGGGTATCAACAGAGGTCTGTGAGTTGGATGTTCATGCCGGCAGGTAGGAGGCTACCCAGGCAGGAGATAAGGTATTGCTCCATTGACCTGCGTGTGGCCTCATCTTGACGGTAGAGGAGGCCATGGACAGACATGTCGGAGTGGGAGTGGTCTGTGGAATTGAAGTGTGTGGCCACAGGGAGATCCCGCCACTGCTGGAGGACTGAGCGCCGGTGTTCGGCGAAACGGTCTCCCAGTCTGCGACGGGTCTCCCCAATGTATAAATGGCCACATTGGGAGCACCGAATACAGTATATCACCCCAGCTGACTCGCAGGTGAAGTGGTGCCTCACCTGAAAGGACTGTCGGGGGCCTGGGATGGTGGTGAGGGAAGAAGTGTGGGGGCAGGTGTAGCACTTCTTCTGTTTCTTTCCGTTTCCCCCCCACTTCTTATCCCCCCTTGACCATCCCATGTTCCCCCCACTTCTTATCCCCCCTTGACCATCCCATGTTCCCCCCACTTCTTATCCCCCCTTGACCATCCCATGTTCCCCCCCACTTCTTATCCCCCCTTGACCATCCCATGTTCTCCCTACGTGACTCCCTTGTCCATTCATCCCCCCCATCCCTCCCCACCAACCTCCCTCCGAGCACTCATCCCTGCAAATGGAAGAAGTGCTACACCTGCCCCCACACTTCTTCACACTTATCTGTCTCCCATGGCCCTGGTGTGACCACCTGCCTATAACTCCTTTCTGTCATCTCTTCGCTGTCACTGACCAGATGAAGGTCATCAAGCTACATCTCCAGTTCCCTAACTTGGTCCCTTAGGAGCTGCAGCTCGACACACCGGGTGCAGATATGGGAGGCTGGGAGACTCCAGGACTTCCCACATCTGACACCAGGCACAGAAAACCAGCCTCACACGCATACTACTTCCTTTCCACAATTAACACAAGTAGACCTACCTCACCTCGTTACCACCTAGGCCCATTGAGCCAAAGCCCTATCACTCTGCTACCTCTCACTCCACTGCCCGCTGGATATGGCAGTCTTCTTTTTAAATATTTCCCGCTTTACTGGCTGACATCACACACCTGCGCAGTCTTGCCTCTCTTTTACCCCAAGTAGTAAAACTGCCTTCGCTCCAGAAATCCTTAGCCATACACCCGCAGCCTCCTTGCTCCAAATCTAGGGTTGAGAGGGTGAACAGCTTCAAGTTCCTCGTCATTCACATCACCAAGGACCTCACTGTGCCCATCAGCTATCTGGTGAAAAAGGCGCAACAGCGCCTTTTTCACCTCAGACGGTTGAGGAAGTTTGGTATGGGCCCCCAAATCCTATTAACTTTCTACAGGGGCACAATTGAGAGCATCCTGACTGGCTGCATCACTGCCCGGTATGGGAACTGTACCTCCCTTAATCGCAGGACTCTGCAGAGAGTGGTGTGGACAGCCCAGCGCATCTGTAGTTGTGAACTTCCCATGATTCAGGACATTTACAAGGACAGGTGTGTAAAAAGGGCCCTAGGATCATTGGGGACCCAAGTCACCCCAACCACAATCTATTCCAGCTGCTACCATCTGGGAAGCAGTACCGCAACATAAAAGCCAGGACCAACAGGCTCCCGGACAGCTTCTTCCACCAGGCCATCAGACTGATGAGCTCACACTGAGTGTACTCTATATTACATTGACTGTTCTATTTATTATAAATTAAATATGATTGCACATTTAGATGGAGACGTAACGTAAAGATTTTTACTCCTGATGTATATGAAGGATGTAAGAAATAAAGTCAATTCAGTACATTGTTAGTTAGGATTGGCCCTCGGTGGAGGTGTAAGACCAGCCCTTATTATTGTTGTTATTGGTGCAAGCAGTGCCAGCTCGGCCCCAACGTCTTTATTGTTACTGATGTGGTAGTAAAAACTCCAGGCATTGGTGATTGGTATTGTTAGTGTGTTAAGACCACACCTGTCTAACTCCATTCCCTCCTGCTTTACCCACAGGTGGCTCTCGAAGTCGAGTGGAACCGAAGAATCCCTGGCCAAGGAAGAGAAGCCCTCGGCCATCCCGGTGAAATCTCAGGGACTGGAGGACTCAGCCATTAGAGCTCCCTCAAGATCAGGAGTACACCAACCCTGCCCACTGGTGTGCCAGTGGAGTGCAGGTAATACCTCAGGGTCCACCCCTAGGGGAGGGGAGGCCATTCCCCAGTTGGCTCAAGGTTCCTGTCACAATGAGGGCAGTTGATTCACCCTTCCCTGTTCACTCTGCATCTTGTCTACTCTCTGACACCACCTCTCAACCAGGCATTACTGCAAGCTTCTTAGAACCACATACAGATCCTTTCATCCATCCATTTACACCAAACCCATTCCACTCTGAACACATTCCCATCAAACAATCCCAGATTCTACCCTTCACCCACACACTAGGGGGCAATTTACCCATCATTGGGATGTCAGAGGGAACTGGAGCATCTGGGGGGACCCTGGGGGCAATGATCAGGCCTTTTGGCCCGCAATACCTATGCCAAACACTGCCAATTTAATCTAAATTTCTTCTGCCCGTACCTAATCCGTAGCCCTCCATTCCCTGGGCCACAATCCTATCTGCTTCCACCACCAACACTAGCAGCACTTTCCAAGCACGTACCATTCTGTGCAAAAGAAAAACAACTTGCCCCACACATCTCCCTTGAACTTCCTCCCCCCCACCTTAAATGCACATCCTCTAGTGACATTTCTACCTAGGGAAAATGATTTGAACTGTCTACCTCAGGGGTTCCCAAACTTTTATGCCATGGACTAATACCAGTAAGTGAGGAGTCCGTGGACCCCCCTGGGTCTACCCTATCTCTTTCTGTCATATTTTTATAAACCTCTGTCAGGGCGCTATTGACTTGATTCTGATATCCCTCTGTGCATCAGCACCCTACCATAAAGTTCAATGTTCATTTATCATCAGAGTATGTGTACTTTTTCCACCCTTGAGCTTCATCTCCTTACAAGCAGCCACAAAACAAAGAAACTAAATAGAACCATTTAAAAAAGTAAAGACCGTCAAACAGCCGATGTCAAGTCAACTGTCATTTAACTGTATACGTGTGACCACCAAACGAGCAATGTTTCTCTGGACCAAGGTGTAGTACTGTAGTAAGCACTGTAGTATACATAACACATAATAACGTAGGAAAGTAAGAATTAAATGTACAGATGAATTACATGTAGATAAAGTAAAGTGCTTAAATTAAATAATGTAGAGTACAGTACAAGTTATCTGGTGACACTCAGGTGCGATGAGGCAGGGAGTTCAGAAGCCTAATGTCTGAGAGAAGAAGCTGTTTCTCACCCTGACTGCTCTTGTTTTTATGCATCAGAGTGTCCTGCCTGATGGTGAAATGTCAAAGATGGGTGGGTGGAATCCTTGATAATACTAAGGAACCCTGTGTATGCAGCGCTCCTGATAGATGTCCCTGATGGATGGTAGGGAGAGTCCTATGATCTTCTCGGCCATTCTCACAGTCCTTTGTAGGGGCCTTCGGGCCTGGTGCTCTGCTGCTCCCATACTACATGGAGATAAAGCATGTCAGGACGATCCCAATGGTATTCCTGTAAAATTCAGTTAAGATGACAGGTGGCGGGTAGCATCACTTGCCTCAATCTCCTTAGGAAGTGGAGGTACTGTTGTGCCTTCTTATTCAGGAAGCTGATAGTGAGGGACCAGGTGAAATGTGACCTCCAAGGAACTTGGTGCAGAAAAGAACAAATTGTGTAAGCAATAAAAGAAAACAAGTAACATTCAGAACTGAAGTTTGTGAAAATGAGTTCACAGTTTTGAAGCCATTCACCATTGCAGCCGATCCAGGAGCCCATTAGTTGCAGGTCACAGCCTCAGCTCAGTGCAGAGATGAGTAAGCCTCGCAGAGCAGTGAGCAAGCTGAACCCCCAAGCCATCCCTCACCTCTGGACTCAACATCATAATTTCTCCCTTTAAATTGACCTCCCACAGTACAACTCTTCACACTTGCTTGGTTTGTCATTTCTTCACCCTTGTCTGAAACTCATCTGTATTCTGCTATGTTCCTACACCGTCCACAACTGCCCAGTCTTTGTGGCACCCCCAATCTCACTACATTTTCATCCAAGTATCACAGGGGTCCCAGCACAGAGCACCACCGGACCTGAGCCTCAGCCAGAATAACACCTTGCACCAGAGCCCTCTGCTTGTGCTTCTTGGGGGGGTTTAAACTAAATTGCAGGGGGGCGGGGATCCAGAATGTGAGAGAGGATAGCGAGAGGAAGAATAAAGGACAGGTGGGGACTACACGGTTCCGGAATATTAAGTGTGTAGTAGAGGAAGGTGGGGCGGAACAAGTGATAAGGAGGACTCATGTACAGAGGGATGGTCTGACGGAACATGGAGTTAAATGTGTTGAAAGAATAAGTAAATTTAGGGAAGGACAACAAAATTCTAGGGGCGTATAGCCATATGGGAGTTCGGGAGGTGGGTTAAGCACAATAGGCAGCGATTCAAACAGAGAGAGGAGAAATGGGTTAAAAATTCTATATCTGAATGCACGAGTGTCAGAAATAAGGTGGATGAGCTTGAAGCCCAGGTGCGAATGGATAACTATGATGTTGTTGAGATAACGGAGACATGGCTGCAGGGAGATCAGACCTGGGAAATGAATGTACAAGGGTATATGTGCTATCGTAGGGACAGAAATGTGGGCAGAGGGGGTGGGGTGGCCCTGTTGGTGAGGAATGAGATTCAGTCCTTTGCAAGGGGGGACATAGGGTCAGGAGAAGTAGAGTCTGTGTGGATAGAACTGAGGAACAGTAAGGGCAAAAGGACCCAAATGGGTGTTGTCTACAGGCCACCAAACAGTGGGCATGGATATTGGGTGCAAGTTGAATAGGGAGTTAACATTGGTATGTGGCAAGGGTAATGTCGCAGTAGTTATGGGGGATTTCAACATGCAGGTGAACTGGGAGAATCAGGTTGGTGCTGGACCACAGGATAGGGAGTTTGTAGAGTGTCTACGGTATGCATTCTTGGAACAGCTTGTACAAGAGCCGACCAGGGACAAGGCTATTCTGGATTTAGTGTTATGTAATGAACAGGATTTGATAAGCGATCTTGCAGTAAAGGAGCCATTAGGAGGTAGTGATCACAATATGATAAGCTTTTATCTGCAATTTGAGAAGGATAAGGGCAGATCAGGGGTGTCAGTGTTGCAGAAGAACAGGGGAAACTATGAGCCATGAGGGAGGAGCTGGCCAAAGTTGACTGGACGGATAGCCTAGCAGAAAAGACAGTGGAACAGCAATGGCAGGTATTCTTGGAATAATGCACAAGGTGCAAAATCAGTTCATCCCCCAGAGAAGGAAGGATTCAAAGGGGGGAAAGGGGCCACAGTGGTTGACAAAGGAAGTCAGAGATTGCATAGCATTAAAAAAAAGGAAATATGACAGAGCTAAGGTGAGTGGGAGGACAGATGATTGGGAAGTTTTAAGGAACAACAGAACTTAACTAAAAAGACAATACGGGGAGAAAAAATGAGGTACGAACGCAAGCTAGCCAGGAATATAAAGGAAGATAGCAAAAGCTTTTTTAGGTATGTGAAGAGAAAGAAGATAGTTAACAATGTTGGGCCCTTGAAGAATGAATTGGGTGAAATTGTTATGGGAAACAGAGAAATGGCAGAAGAATTTAATGAGTACTTTAGATCTGTTTTCACTAAGGAAGACACAAGCAATCTCCCAGATGTATGGATGGGCCAAGGACATAGGGTAACAGAGGAAATGAAACAGATTGACATTCGGAGGAACGGTGATGAGAAGACGATGGGACTGAAGGCTGACAAATCCCCAGGTCCAAATGGTCTGCACCCTAGGGTACTAAAGGAGGTGGCCCTGGAAATTACGGATGCATTGGTAATCATTTTCCAATGTTCCTTAGATTCAGGATCAGTTCCTGAGGATTGGAGAATGGCTAATGTTACCTCCCACATTTTAAGAAAGGAGGGGAGGGAGAAAACAGAGAACTATCGACCTGTCAGCCTGACATCGGTGGTGGGAAAGATGCTAGAGTCCATTATTAAGGATGAAATAGTGACATATCTAGATAGCAGTGATAGGATTGGGCCGAGCCAGCATGGATTTACCAAGGGTAAATCATGCTTGACTAATCTGTTGGAGTTTTTCAAGGAGTTAACCAGGAAGTTAGACGGGGGAGATCCAGTGGATGTAGTGTACCTCGATTTTCAGAAGGCATTTGATAAGGTCCCACATAGAAGATTGGTGGGTAAAATCAAAGCTCAGGGCATCGGGGGGGAAGGCATTGACATGGATAGAAAACTGGTTGGCAGATAAAAGCAAAGGGTAGCAGTGAATGGGTGTTTCTCGGAATGGCAGGTGGTAACTAGTGGGGTGCCACAGGGCTCGGTATTGGGACCACAGCTGTTTACCATTTACGTTAACGATTTGGATGAAGGCATAGAAAATAACATCAGCAAATTTGCTGATGATACTAAGCTGGGTGGCAGTGTGACATGTGATGAGGATGTTAGGAGAATTCAGGTTGACTTGGATAGGCTGGGTGAGTGGGCAGATACTTGGCAAATGGCGTTTAATGTGAATAAGTGTGAGGTTATCCACTTTGAGAGTAAGAACAGGAAGGCAGATTATTATCTGAACGGTGTAGAGTTGGGTAAGGGAGAAATACAAAAAGATCTAGGAGTCCTTGTTCATCAGTCACTGAAGGTGAATGAGCAAGTGCAGCAGGCAGTGAAGAAGGCTAATGGAATGTTGGCCTTTATTTCAAAGGGAATTGAGTACAAGAGCAAGGAAATCCTCTTGCATTTGTACAGAGCCCTGGTGAGACCACACCTGGAGTATTGTGTACAGTTTTGGTCTCCAGGGTTAAGGAAGGACATCCTGGCTGTAGAGGAAGTGCAGCGTAGATTCACGAGGTTAATTCCTGGGATGTCTGGACTGTCTTACGCAGAGAGATTAGAGAGACTGGGTTTGTACACGCTGGAATTAAGGAGACTGAGAGGGGATCTGATTGCAACATATAAGATTATTAAGGGATTGGACAAGATAGAGGCAGGAAATATGTTCCAGATGCTGGGAGAGTCCAGTACCAGAGGGCATGGTTTGAGAATAAAGGGTAGGTCATTTAGGACAGGGTTAAGGAAAAACTTTTTCTCCCAGAGAGTTGTGGGGGTCTGGAATGCACTGCCTTGGAAGGTAGTGGAGGCCAATTCTCTGGATGCTTTCAAGAAGGAGCTAGATAGGTATCTTATGGATAGGGGAATCAAGGGATATGGGGACAAGGCAGGAACCGGGTATTGATAGTAGTTGATCAGCCATGATCTCAAAATGGCGGTGCAGGCTCGAAGGGCCGAATGGTCTACTTCTGCACCTATTGTCTATTGCCTTCTATGAGAAAGCTAATTTTGCATGCAAGCTGCTAAATCACTGTGGATCCCAGACATCTTAATCCAGTGAGGTCATACGCAACCTACATACATACATTATCAGAAGTCAGATTTGAACTATAGTCTCGGAGGCTTTGAAACAGCACCTGTGCCATTGAGAGCCCCTCCACTGGTTGTGGTCAGCCATGAATATGGCGTCCTAGCTGTCTATGTTGTACGCAAGTCAAGGCAGTACGATATAGAGAGCAAGCTGTTGCCCATGCAACAAGTTCCCCCTCTCCACACAGCTGATGAATCCAAAGGAATAGCAGAGATCGATACAGTTTGGCACCAGCAGGGTTGCAGGAGTTACCAGTCAGTGTTGAAATCCACGTAGGACTGCCTTAGGGACTCCAGTTCAGGACTTTTTCCTCTAGATTTACTCCCAAAGCCTTCCCCATGATATAGCTGCAAAGCAGTGGGAGTTTGAGATCAGAGTTTTCCTTTATCTAGATAAGCTGCCAACCACAGCTGACGAGTCCCATCTGCCCGAAGAAACTAGTTTTAAGGCACGTAACCCACCTTTGCCCCTTCTTCTGTCAGTGGAAACGATTCTGCCAGGCTTAGTAGCATAACCACACGTGAAGGCCAGGACCTGGACATGGTTGTCTGAGGCTATTTGAGACACACACCATTGGGAGCATTTAGTAGGTAATGGAAGCTTATCCACACTACCACCCCTAGCTATAAAAACCTTATGGAACCACCCTATTTCATGTGGTTTGACGTCACCTGAGGCATCTACACAATGCTTTGTTTCATTTTTGTTTGTTGTATGTTGGCTGCAGTTTGTTCTGCTGAGTATTGTGGGCATGTTATGTTGGCACCGGAATGTGTGCAGTGACACTTGTTGGCTGCCCGCAGCATGTTCTTAGGTTGTGTTGATTGGTAACACAAACAACACATTTCACTGAAAGTTTCAATGTACACACAATAAATTAATCTAATCTAAATGCAAATTGTTGCTGTGATGAGCCATGATCAAGGAAACAATATTGACTTAATGGTTGGCTGAGATCTGATGGGCTGAAGGGCTTCATGTCTGTGATAGGGCCATGGCCTCAGACCAGATGAACGGCTTGTCCACTCTTGGCCCTGATTCTATTGTCATGGCACATTCCATTTCCCTGCAATCCAAAGCTAGGAAGAACTGTTGTTCAGTTACCCAGAAATCTACAAAGTTCTCAGTGTCGAAATCTCCAGTAATCCGTTCTCCTCCCTCTTCCCCTCCAGACTCCGCTCTCAACCAGCGACTTGGCCGCTCTGCTTCCACGTCAGGAGTGCAACACTCTCTGGCTCAACTCCAGCGACAGTGCAGCCAGCTGCGGGAAAGCCCTACCCAGGTATGTGCTCGGGTGGTGGGGACGGGAGGGTAATGGAGGGAGCAGAGAGATTGTGGCAAAGACAGAGAAGAACTGAAAGATTGCAAGACAGGGCACAGGCAGAGAGAAACTAAGTCTGAGAGTGCAAGAGCAGCATAGTATACAGGTGCAACAAGAATGTATCTTGAGGTCCAAGTCCATCTGAGGTACAGAAGGATCTTGAAATCCAGGTTCATAGTTCTCTAAAAGTGGTCACACAAATGGATGGGGTGGTTAAGAAGGTATATGGCTTGCTTGCCTTCATTGGTCAGAACAGAAGTGTCCAGAAGTCACGTTGCAGTTGTATAAAATTTTGGTTCATCTACACTTGCAGTTCTGCTCACCTCATTACAGGAAGGATGTGGAGGCTTTGGAGAGGGTGCAGAAGATGTTCACCAGGATGCTACTTGGATTCAAAACAGAGGTGGTTATAAGGAGAGATTGGACAAACTGACTAGAACATCAGGTACTGAGAGGAGACCTGATTTGATTTTTTTCCATGGAGTCCGACAATGACAAGAAACCTGTGCGGGAAAATATTTAAAGTGGTAAACCCATTGCACTGGGGCAGTTCCACTCTCTTGACCTCAGAAGTTCATGTCCAGTGGTAGGAAGAAGCATCACATACTGGGGTCTTCCCTGGTTGCAGTGGATGACCATGATGTGTTCTGTGCCTTGCCCTTTGCTCTCTACAAAGCTATGCAGAACCGCTTTCCCAGCCATTGCATCTCAGGAGACCTGATGTTAATTTATAAGGTTATGGAGGAATCAATAAACCACCCAGTATCTTTTTCCCAGGGTTAATATGTCTAATACCACGTAGTCCTCTTAGAGGGACAAAGTGGAAAGAGTGAGCAAGTTCAAGTTACTGGGTGTCAATATCTCTGAGGATCTATCCTGAATCCAACATATCGATGCATGTCAAGTCAAACTTGAGTTTCTGAAAGTATTGGGACCTAGAGGCAAAAGATAATAAAATTTAAAAGTAAGAGCAAGAATTCACAGATAGACCGGACGGAACCTACTGCCTGAGTGCTGCTTCTGCCTGGAACATTGGGGCTGTCCGGGCGCAGCGTCACAGCAGCATTCCGGGAGCAGCATTGGAATCTGCGGTAAGATGCCGAACTTTAAATAACTTGAGAGACTGTTTCATGGAAAAGAGCACTGCTGTCACTACATTTGGGTTAGTGCTAGCTTCGTCACAGGGATCATCGCACGTAGGCACTTCTTGCAAACGGCGCGAGTCTTAGGAAGAGCTAGTGAATCTTTGAGAGAGTTTGCCCGGTTTGAAACCATAATGGTTGGAGACCATAACGGTCCATTAGAGAAACGTAAGTGCAGGTTCGAATTCGTCTACAAAGTCCGAGAGGCTGCCAGCTTTTCACCTTAACCTTAACCTTATGCCTAATGACAACTTAACCTTATGACTGATTATTTATGACTTATGACTATTGACTAATAACTAATGGAACTATCAAACTGCCGCACTTGCGGAAAATAAAAGGGGAAAAAAAGGATAAGTTGTTTGGTTATTGAGTGGAATCCGGTTAAAACCTTCGGGTAGGCGCATTCGATCCCTTTCAAGTGGGGAAGCTGCACATGTTCAAAGAAGAACAAGAACTCCGACTTGACAGTGAAAAAAATTGGTTGACAGTGAAAATACTGCTGACAGTGGAAAAAAACTGTTTGACTGGGAAACTGGAGGACCAGGAAACAGAAATCTGGGAGCTTTGAGCTGGAACAGAAAAAGCAATAACCTGGAATCCTGAAGAAGGAAGAAAATCAAGTTAAGATAAAACAGCATCAAAGCATCATTAAAAAGTTGTACTTACCCTTTCACCTGTGAACAGCCTGCAGAGGAAATCAAACATGGCTGATCAAGCTATTGGGAAATCAGTTGAGCAACTCAAGGTAAAGTGAACGACAGCAAAAAGATTATTTTCTTGTCTGGCCAATAGTATTACTAGGACTTACAAAGACATGTCTGAAGAGGAGCTCAGAGTCAGTTTCAATAAACTCACAATGGAAGCCGAGAGAGTGATGGAAGCCAATGATGATGTGGAGGCCAGACTCACTGCAGAACGGGAGGCGGAGCTGAACACAGAGAAAGTAGCTGTGTTAACTGAACAGCAAAAAGCCGACCTGGCAAAGACGGCAAGCGAGTGTGAGTTAAAACTAAAGGAGGTCAGAAGCCTAATCCAGGAGACTCTTTGGACCAACTTTGGAAATGTTGAATTGTTCACAGCACTACAAGCAGAAGAGGATGAATGTAAAAATGTCGCTACTGTACAACCCAATGGCAACCAGGAGGCATATGACTTCATGCTTAACCACCTGCAAGAACTGGTAAAGACAGCGAAGGAGGTGCACGGTCGGTGGAAACGATGGATCCTGCCAGGGGATCGGAAAGACCTTCAGAGTCACCTAAAGGGGCTCGAACTCCACATCCCCAAGTTGGTTTCCAAGAAGGCCCATTTCATACAGGCAAGGAGAAAGGAGGATGCTGAAAGACTAACACTGATGGCATTGGGCTTTTCCTCCAATTTTCCCATGCTAGCCATCAGATTGAAACTGACAGCCCTTCCCAAGTTTACTGGCAGCAAACTTGATTTTCACAGGTTGAGAAAGGACTGGAAAGCACTCCAGAGGCAGGGAGAGCCGACCGGTTCAAGAGAGGTGAAAAAGGTTCAACTACTGGACAGTCTTGATGACAAAATCAGGAGAGACCTTCGCCTCACTACTTATAACACTTCAGATGACATCTTCCGTGTTCTAGAAAACCGCTATGGAAATCGAACATGCATTGCTATTGAAATAGTGGAAGAGTTACAGAAAATCCAGCTGTCAGAAATCATCAGCCACGGAAAATAGTGGAATTAATTCAAACTGTGGAGAAGGCACTTCGAGACTTGAGTGACCTTGGAAACACGGATGCTATCAAAAATCCACTGGTGACAAGATCAACTGAAAGTAAACTTCCAGAAACTCTCAAAAAAGAATGGCTGGTCTATGTCACTGACAGGAGAAATACTGTGGCACCAGATAATCAGTTTGACAGTCTCTTAGAATTCCTCAAAGAACAAGAGAGCATATATGAGCTCGAGCAACTGAGGGATGAAGAGCCGAGTAGAAGAGAAACCAGGGCTGAGCCAAAGCATGCCAGAACCAAGTCTACCAAGTCAGGCGATGACCATGCAGGATGTGTAGTCTGTGGTAATGGAAAGCACTAACAGTTTTGAGCGCTAAAGCTACCAGAGAAAAAGGCTGCAGTAAGAAAGTTGGGGGCATGCAAGAGGTGTCTCGAGGTTCATGATGACAGTTCATTCTGCAAACCGGCCTATCTGTGTAAAAACCAAGACTGCAGGGATGAGCATGCTCCTGAGCATCATTACTATCTGTGCCCCAATGCTGAAATAAAGAACAGCAGCGCAGGTCAGAAAAAGAGCAGATTCGGTCCAGAGGAAGATAAAGGCAGGAAGAAATATACAGAGGATCAAGAGGAGTTCTTCAGCAAACTTCCACCGGAATTGGCCAAACAATGTTGCGATGTATTTTCAAACACTGCATACAGAGCCTTCAGCACTGTGAAAGATAAACCAGGCCTTCTGGTGGAAAGTGGATTGCAAGAGCTGCCAGTGATTATGATGCTTCTCGAGGTCACAGCTAATGCGGGACAAAAAATTGGGACGTTAATTGACTTGGCTTCAGACACCAATTATATAACCCACAAGGCTGAAGCAGACTGAACCTCAGAAGTGAGGAAATCACTCTCGTCATCCCTGGAGTTGGGGGGATGAAGGTTCAGGTGGAGACAAAGTGGTACCTTCTAAAAATCAGAGTAAACACTCCCAAGGGTACTCTCAAATCACACCAACTGGTTTGTTATGGACTAGATAGCATTGCAAATGTCCACAAATATGTGACACCGAAGCAACTGCAGAAATTCTTCCCAGACATACCGCTTGATGAACTTGTGAGACCCAGAGAAATAGATTTACTCATAAGCCATAGAGAAGGTCAGCTAGCGCCTCAGAGAATCCGAGCTGTTGGAGACCTCGTGCTTTGGGACGGACCACTGGCGAAGACGGTCGGAGGAGTACATCCTGATCTCTTTGAGGAGCTGTCTGTGTCGGCCCACGTGTCCAAGACACATTTTGCAAGGTCAATGAGAGCGGCTGCTGTAAAGTACAAGGAGCTCACCAGCAGAGTCCCAGAGCAAATTCCACCAAACAGACAGGATGGCATCAAGCTCCAGGAGTCAGGTACTTCAACCACCAACCAGGACTTCCTAGAGTGGTGGAAGTGGGATAGTATTGGCGCAGCACGCGAACCAAAATGTGGGGGTTGCCGCTGCAGAAACTGCTAGCCAGGCAGCAAAGGAATGACTCTTGCTGAAGAGAGGGATCTTGAAGTTGTAAGATGAGGCCTCACCTATGTTGCAAGGAACCACATTGGCACGCCAGATATCCTTGGTTAGAAGATCCAGCTTCGTTGCCAAACAATAAAAGAACAGTCGAGGCTACATTTCTCAGGACAGAAAAGCAACTAGCCAAAGAACCCGAGTGGAAAGCTGCCTACACTGCTCAAGTGCATGACATGGTCGACCGAAGGGCAAAGACACGGTCATCAACTGGAACGGGCCATTCTGGTACGTGAGTCACCTTATTGCTCCGAACCCGCACTCTGTCATGACCCCAGTGAGACTCGTGTGGAACAGCAGCCAAAAGTTCAGAGGCGTGAGCTTGAACGACCTGCTAATGAAAGGTCCAGATGTCCTCAACCAGATTTGATCTGTCCTACTCGGATTTAGGGGTGGAGTGTATGCTGCTCTGGGTGACATAAAAAAGATGTACAATTCGGTTTGGTTGGAAGACCAAGAAGTGCGCCTGCATAGATTTCTCTGTCGACACTCCGAGGACGAGGAGCTGGGGGAATGTGCAATTCGGAGATAAACATCGGAGATAAACTAGCAGGGTGCATTGCGCAGCTAGCAGTGCGCAAAACTGCTAACCTCCCTCCTTTCACCCACCTCAAAGAGGAGCAGCAGGTGCTCCAACACAACAGCTATGTTGATGACATTCTCACATCCCACAACAACCTTGACCAGCTGAAATCCATCACAGCAAATGTGGAGCAGATCCTGAAGGCCGGAGGTTTCGAGCTCAAGCCTTTTTCTGGGCAAAGTGGGAGGAAAGAGTGCATTGACAAGCTGGAAAAATCCAAGGCAGAAACCATGGTTTTGCTAAACCAAATGTGCGATGATGACAACAAAGCATTTGGCCTGGGCTACATAGTAGAAGAGGACAAGCTCCATGTCATGATTGCAATCAATTTCTCGAAGAGAAAGAAAAAAATTAGACTTGGCCAAGACCTTCTACAAGAGCAGATCAGAGACCAGACACCAAACCCCCTGACACGAAGAGAACTGCTCAGCCAAGTATCAGGGCTGTATGACCCAGTTGGCCTGGTAACTCCTGCTAAGCAGAAGGGAGCTATTCCGGTACGAAGGGCGTTCCAAGAGGCAAAGGGTGAAAGGTGTCCAGTCAAAGACACATGGGACATAGCACTCTCAGATGGCCTCAGGGAGGATGCAATTAAGCTCTTTGAGGAGTACGTTCAACTTCGCAAGGTAAAGTTCACCAGGGCACTGACTCCCCCAAGCTTCACTGAGGAACCCTGGGCAATCACGTTCTCTGATGGAAGCGAGCACGCTGATGGAGCAGTGATGTACCTAAGGTGGAACTCAGACCAGGGCTCAATCGTCAGGTTAGTGAAGTCTAAAGCCAAATTAACTCCCTTGGATCACAAAGGTGATGCTGTCAAAGCAGAGATGTGTGGAGCAGTGTTTGCCTCACGCCTGAGAAAGTACTTTGAGCTGCATAGCCGAATCCAAGTTGGGAGGTGGTACCACTTCGTTGATAGCCAAACAGTCCTTGGTGTAATACAGCATGAAAGCTATGGCTATCAAACGTTCTTTGCAAATAGGATTGGAGAGATTCAACACAGCACAGGGATCCAGGACTGGCGGTGGATTCCTGGTCCGCAAAATATTGCTGATGTAATCACCAGAGGAGCCAGCCCTCAGGACCTGGATGAAGACACAGAGTGGCAAAATGGGCCAAAGTTTTTGAGTTTGCCAGTGAGTGAGTGGACGATGAAATCAGCCAAAGAACTAGTAGCCACTGCCAGGGAAGGCATCAACAAGTTGCAAAAGAAGGCATTTGTTGCTGCTTTGACAATGGCCAAGGCAAAGAAACAAGAACCAGCACAAAAGCAGAACCAGGTCAAAACAGAACAACGGGGACCGCCTGCAGCGTCAGCCATCCGAAGTCTTGCAGACATCAAGCGCTTCAGTGTTCTAACTCAACCAGTCAAAACAGTTGCATGGTTCTGGAGAGCATCAAAAATGTTCATTAGATGAAATCAAGCTGTGGACAATCCAAAGTGGGAGGCAGTTTCTTTGGCAGGAGTCATCTCAGTAAGGGAACGAGAAGATGCTCTAAGAGACATTTTTTAGCAGCACAAGAGGGCGCAACCTTCCCAAGCACCACTACAGACAGGCTGGTAGTCTACAAAGACCAAGACACTGGGCTGTTGGTTTGCAGAGGGCCGAGTGCAAATCTTCAAAGAAGATCAAGTTGGTGTTCCCATCTTGCCCTATGATGCCTGGGTGTCCACACTGTTAACACGGGAGGCCCACAATGAGAGTCTTGACGGAGTGGCCGGAACCTTGCTCAAGATGAGAAGAAAGGCATGGCTCATAAGGGGAAGGAAAATTGCCCAAAAGGTTGTCGATGGCTGCATGCTCTGCAGGAAGGCAAAAGCAAGTAAAAGTCAACAATATATCGTAAGAACACCAAGTTTGAAGCTGGCGATCTCCGCAGTGTTTCCATGGGAAGATCGAGTGGAAGGTGTCAAGTCAAACTTGAGTTTCTGAAAGTATTGGAACCTAGAGGCAAAAGAAAATAAAATTTAAAAGTAAGAGCAAGAATTCACAGATAGACCGGACGGAACCTACTGCCTGAGTGCTGCTTCTGCCCGGAACATTGGGGCTGTCCGGGCGCAGCGTCACAGCAGCATTCCGGGAGCAGCATTGGAATCTGCGGTAAGATGCCGAACTTTAAATAACTTGAGAGACTGTTTCATGGAAAAGAGCACTGCTGTCACTGCGTTTGGGTTAGTGCTAGCTTCGTCACAGGGATCATCGCACGCAGGCACTTCTTGCAAACGGCGCGAGTCTTAGGAAGAGCTAGTGAATCTTTGAGAGAGTTTGCCCGGTTTGAAACCATAACGGTCGGAGGCCATAACGGTCCATTAGAGAAACGGAGGTGCAGGTTCGAATTCGTCTACAAAGTCCGAGAGGCTGCCAGCTTTTCACCTTAACCTTAACCTTATGCCTAATGACAACTTAACCTTATGACTGATATTTATAACTTATGACTATTGACTAATAACTAATGGAACTATCAAACTGCTGCACTTGCGGAAAATAAAAGGGGGAAAAAAAGGATAAGTTGTTTGGTTATTGAGTGGAATCCGGTTAAAACCTTCGGGTAGGTGCATTCGATCCCTTTCAAGTGGGGAAGCTGCACATGTTCAAAAAAGAACAAGAACTCCAGCTTGACAATGCAGCTATAAAGAAGGCACGACAATGGCTATATTTCATTAGGAGTTTGAGAAGATTTGGAATGTCACTAAAGACTCTTGCAAATTTCTACAGATGTACCATGGAGAGCATTCTAACTGGCTGCATCATCGTCTTGTATGGGGGGTGGTCTACTGCACAGGATCGAAATAAGCTGTAGAGTGTTGTAAGATTAGCCAGCTCCATCAAGAGCGTTAGCCTCCATTGTATCCAGGTCAACTTCAAAGAGTGGTGCCTCAAAAAGGTGGCATCCATCATTAAGGACCCCCATCACACAGGACATACCTTCTTCTCACTGTTACCATCAGCAAGGAGGTACAGAAGCCTGATGACATACACTCAACAATCCAGGAACAGTTTCTTCCCCTCTGCCATCCAATTTCTGAATGGACACTGAACCCATGAACACTACCTCACTACTTTTTTATTACTAAATTTTTGCACTACTTATTTAACTATGTTATATATTTATTGTAAACTTCTTCTCTATATTATCATGTATGGCATTGTACTGCTGCCACAAAGTTAACAAATTTCACAAATGTGCTGATGATATTAAACCTGATTCTAATGCTAATACTAGAGGACATGCATTTGAGGTGAGAGAGGTAAGCCCAAAGGAGATGTGAGAGGGCAAGTTTTTTTTTTGAAGAGTAATGGGCATCTGGAAACCACTGCCAATGATAATGGTGGAGGCAGTAATGATAGAACATTGTGAGCTGAAGGCCATGTTCCTGTGCCACTGAGGGAGAGAAGGAAAAAACACAGTCTGAGGTCATGTTGGTGTTTTTTTCTCGGATGATTCAAAAATCTGGGGGAGATGGGGAAGAAGCTGTTGTTGAATCTTGAGGTGTAGGTCTTCAGGCTCGTGTAACTGATGGCAGCATTTGGAAGAGGGCACGGCGCAGATGTGGGCTCCCTGATGGTACATGTTGCCTTCCTGAGATACTGCCTGTTGTAGATATCCTGTGGGAGGGAGAGCTGTACCAAGGGATGGAACGAGCTGGATCCACCACCCACTGTAGTCTCTTGGCTTCTTGTGCAGTGCAGTTTCTGTACCAGGCTGTGATGCACCCAGTAAGAGTTCTTACCACTATAGAGTTTTGTCGGAATCTTCAATGGCGTGTTTAATCTCCTCAAACTTCAACAAAAGTAAAAATGCTGGAGTGTCTTCTCAAGTTACTCAACTCATGAATATCAGATCAATGAATTAATTGCAGTGTACAGCATGGCAAAAGGCCTTTGGCCCAACTCTTCCATGCTGACCACGACTCCCGTTCAAGCTAGTCCCACCTGCCCGTATCCCTCTAAACAAGGGGTTCCCAACCTGTGATCTGTGGTCCCTTTGCTTAATGGTATTGGTCCATGGCATAAAAAAATTGGGAACCCCTGCCCTTAAACCTTTCCAACCCATGTACCTTTCCAAATACCTTTTAAATGTCTCAAGCACTTCCTCTGGCAGTTCCTTCCACATACTGACCACCCTCTAGGTGAAGAGGTTGTCCCTTAGATTTCTGGTTAATCTCTCCACTCTCATGTTAAACCTATGCCCCCCTCCCCCGCAGTTCTTGATTCCCCAAACCTGTGGAGAAAGATTGCGCACTCATCCTATCTCTGTGCCTTGTGGTCCTATAAACCTTTATAAGATAACCATGAGACATAAGAGCAGAATTAGGCCATTTGGCCCATTGAGTCTGCTCCACTATTCCATCATGGCTGATCCATTTTCCTCTCTCAGCTCTAATCTCCTGTCTTCTCCCCATATCCCTTTGTGCCCTGACCAATCAAGAATGCATCAACCTCCCCTTTAAACATACCTAATGACTTTGCCTCCAAGGCTGCCTGTGGCAATGAATTCCACAGATTCACCACTCTCTGGTGAAAGGAATTCTTCCTCATCTCCATTCTAAATGGACGTGCCTCTATTCTGACTCTGTGTCCCCTGGTCTTAGACTCCCCACCATAGGAATGATCCTCTCCACATCCACTCTATTGAGGACTTTCAATATTGAATAGATTTCAATGAGATCTCCTCTCATTCTTCTGAATTCCAGTGAGTACAGGCCCAGAGCTCCTCATATGGTAACCTTTACTTCACCCCTCATTCTCCTATGTTCCAATGAAAGGGTCCCAACCTGTCCCACCTAGTCACCTGAGCCATAGCAACATCCTCATAAATCTCCTGTGTGCCCTTACCAGCTTAATGGCATCCTTCCTTCAGCTGGGTCATGCCTGAAGACAAATATACAGTCACTAATCAGTTTTTTTTAAAACTGCAACCCACTGGAAATCTGAAATTTGAAGAAACAGGAGCTGTGTGAAACAGCACCTCAACAATGGGTCTTGTTGGATCTGGTGACCCAAAACTGAATGCGACTTGTACAACTGCAGTATATAGTATTCCAACTGTTGAGCTCAGTGACTGAGGAAGGCCAATGTACCTAAACGGCTCTTTCACCATGAATTGATTGCACCCTTTTCTCTCAACAGGGTTTCCAGCAGCCCCAGGGGCCAAGGGAGAAAGATGGGAAGCTTCTCGAGGTTATTGAGCGGAAGCGCTGCCTCTGCAAGGAGATCAAAGCCCGTCGGGGTCCTGACCGGAGCCTCTGTAAGCAGGACAGTATGCCTATCCTTCCCAGCTGGAAGAAGGGCACAGATACACGGAAAACCGGGACACCACCCTGTCAACGGCAGCACACCGTCCTCTGGGATACAGCCATCTGATGTTGCCCAGTTCCCCAAGTCACCAGGAGAACACGAGAGGCCATGGTTTCCCCGGGCAACCCGCAGCATTTGAACTCCACGGGCCTGGAGTTACATCAAAGTCACCCAGGCAGACACTGCACCCCAGCCCCCAAAGCTCACTCCCCCCCCAAACCCTTCACCGTCCTTCATCCTCCATGCAACAAGGATCAGATGAAGTGGGGGGAGGTGTTTGTGTGTGGGAGAGGGGTGTGGTGGGTGTGCGAGACATGGAACAAAGCCTATGGCATTCCAGATCAAGGTCATGAACCCTGCATCACATGATGCGGAGTGATCCAATCATCAATGGAGAACAATAAGTTGCCTTAGAAGCAAGAGTTCATGGAGGAGAAGGTTTAGGAGGTATTTATTGACATTAATGCATTGCTTCTCTCTCGGGACAGAGCGTGCCAAACCTGGGGTGTTTTGAAGAGTGTCCTGGGTTAGGTTGCCTCTGTCATTCCTTCAAACCCCAACACACAGCTGACAGAACCCCCACCCCCGTCCAATCCACAAAATCCAAGGGAAACAAACATTTCAGTTTCAGTCCAGCTCACTGTCTGGATAACTTGTGCCAACCAAGCTGAAATCCTACAATGTACTCAGGTGCCAACTGTTATTTCATTGTGCCAAGCCCTCTGCCCACTGAGGGAGGCTGAACTGAGGAAAGACCAGTACACATGGGGCTTCGACTTCCGAGAGCATAGGAGGAAGGCCGTCCAAAACCAGGCTTGACAGGCTGGATACAGTGAGGATGTTTCTGCTGCTCGAGGGGGGTCTGGAACAGGACCTAACAATAGAGGGTAGCACTGAGGGGAAGGAGAAATAGCTTCACTCAGGGTGGGGAAATCTCACCTCCAGATCCCTGAGTAAGTTCCATTGCAGAGTTTATTCAACTACCCATCAGGGTACAGAGAGGAGATGAGGATCATGCAGGGAGAAGGTGAGCTGAGATCTTGATGGGGCAGGTACAGATGCTCTTAGTTAGAGAAGGGCAAGTCATCAAACCGAAGAGAGGTAGGATGATGAGGGCCAGGACGGAGCAGAGGGATTTGCGGTCACATTGAGATCAAGCATGATCCTCAACAAATTCTATACAAACACTGAAGATCCTTGACCTAATACCTGAGCCACCACCCTGGGGTGAGGTGCAGGTCATCATTCCGAGAGACCAGCTGACCCAGCATTGACCACACAGGGTGGGACAGTGTGGAGGGACCTTCACTACGCATCCGACCCTGGGAGTGTGTGATGGGACAGTGTAGAGGGAGCTTCACTCTGTGCCTGACCCTGGGAGTGTGTGATGGGACAGTGTAGAGGGAGCTTCACTCTGTGTCCGACCCCGGGTGTGTGTGATGGGACAGTGTAGAGGGAGCTTCACTCTGTGTCTGACCCTGGGAGTGTGTGATGGGACAGTGTAGAGAGAGTTTCACTCTGTGTCTGACTACACCCCCAGCACCTGCCCCACGCTACCCTGCCCTCCACCGTCCCAGGACAGAAAGAATTAGTAACTTTGTGGCCTGAATCAGCCCTCCCATCACACTGTGCCTCAGTGACAAGCAGGGTTGCTCACTGCCACAGGTAGACATTGGCATTCACAATCACACACATGTATATGCACGTGTGCGTGTACACACACCCTAACTCGTTCATAAACACACTTGCAGGCAGCTCAGAGTACAGTCATATTCCAACATACCACTGGACAGGCACCACGGCGGGGCAAAGCTATTACAACTCACGGCATTGGAGTTAGGAGTTAACTTCTGGTGTCCTCTGGAAGAAGTCTGTACAACCTCAAGTTGGAATGATTGGGTTTTCTCTGGGTGCTCTGATTTCCTCGCACCATCCAAAGACCTACTGGGCAGGTTATTAGGTCATTGTAAATTGTCCCGTGATTAGGTTAGGGTTAAATTGAGGGACTGCTGGGTGGCACGGCTCGAAGGACAGAGAGCCTACGCCATGCTGTATGTCTAAAATAAAAATAAGATGTATACACATGCACAAATATTTGCAAACACTCATGCTCATTGTCACAGGTTTACACATATGCTCTCTAACACACGCACTCAGAGACACACCAAGTGCTCACACGTGTGCCCACTCACAGACACAAACACACGTTTCATGCAGTCACATGTTTGCAAATGTGCTCACACCTACATGCTCAGTTCATACCCCACGTCACAGACACACCTACAGATACAGAGCCCAGGAATGGCCATTAGCTGAGTGTGCTGTGTTCCTGAGGTGCCCCCAGTGCATCACCCATTTCAGGACTAAGTGCTCTTGCACTCTGTGCCATATTCAACAACAGTGTCTGCCCTGTGCTGACCAACTTGGGCACCTCCTCCCCCTTTTCCTCGCTTGTCAGGTCCTCTCTTCACCTTCCATCCCAGAAACAATGCACGCTGCACTGAACTAGTGATTACTTCTTACACACAGGACCCCAAATCTTGTAATCCAGAGTAAGAATTGGACCTGGCACTTTACAAGATGACATTTCCCCCAAACAGGGAGTTAGTCAGAGTGGGGGCTAAGGGAAAAGGTACCTAACCACACCTTGCCTTGGAAAAGGCCCATTTGCCACCACAACTTCACATATGAGTGTCTATCAGCTATTCAACCAGGGAGGTGGGAAGTAGAATGGGCTGTGACCCTCCCCACAAGAAGGTGGCCAGGGTTTTCTTTCCTCCTGATCACCTCATGTTCTAGAGCCACCTTTCTCTAATGAACCCCCTGACAGGATACCTTTGGCCCTATACAACTCCATACCCTCTCTGGGTCTCCCGGGCAAGCCCGTGGGTGGGAATTGAGCTCAAACTTTCAGCTTCATCATTGTTCTCGTTCAAAATTGGAAGGGGGGTTTTCAGGAGAGATCAGACTTGAGGTCCAGGGAGGCTGGTAGGCCAAGTCAGAGGGGCAAGAAGGGGATAGACCAATGAGATCGAAGACCAAGTGCTCTCTGCTCTGTGGGCACCAGGCAGCCCACTACCATGCCCACATCAACCAAAGATACTCAGTCTTTAATATGTAAACCTGTACATATAAAAAATGTATTTACTTCTGAATACTTTGTGAGACCAGGGGTCTCTCTCATCCAAGGCAACGGAACCTCTGTCTTGCCCATTAAGAGCTTCCAGGTCAGAGGCAGAGTTTCCCTCCCTCGTCTCGGTAGTCTAGAACCAACACATGTGGCCTCAGGAGTTGCCACGGGCTCCTACCCTCAATCAGTGCAAGTCTTGTTCCTGTCTACTCTTGTCTCCACCTCAGGCTATTGTCTCTGTGCAGGCACCCAGTTCCCATCCTCGGTAGGTCTTTGAAAGGCTGGGGAGAGGGGAGGTGTCAGAGGAGAGAGAGGGCCAATCAAAAGAAACCAGAACTCCATGTGCCAAATTTTTGACAACTTCCGGAGCCGGGAGACTCATCGGATATCAGCATTCGAAGGCCTCTAATCGATCGGGACCATGGCCTTCATCTCCAGCAGCATCCTGGACACCGTGCCAGGCATGTTACTCCCCCAAACCCACAGCAACCAATCGATTTGTTTGCACTGTTTCTCAGAGATAAACTTGAGTTGGCCAACAGGTTTGGCCCAATCGGTACGCAACCCTTTTTAAAATTAGCTTAATCAGAATAGTTTAAAAGAGGAAAATTCCACCATGCTATATCTAGTAGTATTCTAAGAAGCATCTTATGTAGCTGACAATAATGAGATGATTTATTGAGTACCGTTTTAATGATTGTGGTTTCAATAAGGAAAATTGTATGTGGCTAACATGTACAGTTATCCAATTATTTATTTTTAATTTATCTCTCATAAAATGAAGCAAGGTCCAGGATTTTTCATTGTAATTAAGTGGATCTGTTCTGTTTTCCCATTTCTGAAGCTGAGATTTCTGTGACACACGTGTAGAGTGTATCTCGGTAGCCTGGTTTGACTAGGCTGTGTGGTCTTGCTTATGTCAACCAGGTGGGGCAAGTGAGGAGGAATTGTGTTTCCTAATTATTCAAACTTCAAAGATAAAATTCAGGACATCCCCCAGTCAGACCACAAGTCCAGGAAGTCTCATCTCTGCTGTGACAGGTTTCAAGCATTGTCATGGGAAATGTGAGTGGGGGAATTCGCAAATCAACCAATTCCAACTGAACCCACACTCCCACCACTTGTCTGCAAATGAACAATGTACATCTTACAGACCATTGTAAATAAAACATAATGTTGAAAACAAAAAAGCCATCTAATAAATCAGATGGAGACTTTCTCTCTTCAATTATGGATATTAGTTCATGTATTTTTATGAATTTGGAGTTTTAAAATCCCTCGGTCTGCTTCCCCTATTGACAGCTACGGCCAAAGGGAAAATGGGTGAGTGCCCAGCCTGGAAACCGAGCCGGTCAAAGAACTCCAGCAAGGGTTGCTAACCAATCCATGTGGAGTCTTTACAGACTGCCATTGATCGTGTTATGTGGCATATCTTCGAGGCTGTGCATGAATTCAGATTAGGGGCCACATTACGAACAGACAGCAGAGGCACTGCCGTGAGTTCGATCCTAACCTCCAGATTTGTGTGTGATTGTGCAATTCATAAGTACTCCCTGTGACTGCATGTATTTCCCTGGGTACTCTGGTTTCTTCCTACATACCAACAATGTGCTGGTTTGGGCTAACTTCTCCTCTCTGTAGCTTCTTATGTTTCTGTGCATTTGAACTGTTGTATCAAACAATGATGCAACCAATCAGGATACTCTCAACAGCACGTCTGTAGAAGTTTGTTAGAGTGTTCAGTGGCAAGCCCAGCCTCCTTAACCTTCCAAGTAAGTAAAGACACGGGCATCTATGTGCCTGGAAGGTCATCCTGTAAGTTAACGTACTAAAATGTTAAAGCTCCTAACCCCCTCCACTGCAATCCCCACAATGCAGACTGGTGCATTGTGGCCAAATCTTTTACTCGGCCACCCTGTGAGAGCTTAAGGCGAGTGAGCATATATCAGGTGCAGCTCCATGTCTATCCACCTTCCCACCGATTTCCTGATGGCCCCACACCTTCCTGCCTGGACACAGATCTGAGGGAATTTGTACCTTCTCCCCATGACCATATGGGTTCCTTCTAGGTGCTCCAGTTTCCTCCCACAGACCAAAGACGTACTAGTTGTTAGATTAATTGGTCACTGCAAATTGTTAAGTGATTAGGGTAGGGTTAAATCGGGATTGCTGGGCGGTGCAGCTCAGAAGTCTGGAGGTGCCCGTTCCACACTGTATCTCAGTTAAAACAAATAAAAATCTGTGTGGAGGCTCCAGTAGGAGATTTGGCCTCAGGTCAGGGAAGGCAGTGATAAGGCCATTCAGCCCTTTAAGTCTGTCCCACCACTGGTTTAGATCACACTGCCCAAATGAAGTGTTGGTTTGTCCTCCAGTCTTGGAAGAGCCAACAACCACTGGATCAATCTAGAATCTCTTGGAATTATGGACATTATCCGGAGTAGCATCCAAGAGAAAACCCACTGAGGTAGTCACTTTCTTTGTTGGCACAGAGGACATGTGACGACAGCCATCCAAAGCACTAGAGATGCTGCAGATGCTGAAAACCCCGAGTAGCAGACACAAAATGCTGGAGGACCCTGCAGGTCAGGCAGCATCTATGGAAATGAATAAACAGTTGACATTTTGGGCCAAAACCCCAGGTGCTCAATTAACCAATTCCTTGCCAGAGTAGACGTGGGGATTGAGTTAGCTTGTTTCCGTGGAGGGGTTAAAGAAAAGAGTACTGCCCTTATCATCTAGAAAGTGAGCCAAATTCCATTCAAAAATGACATGAGAGGCAGGGTAAAGCCTCCTAGTTCCTTGGATTTATTGCAGACTCAATGGCATGACTTAGTGAATAAGGAGTGAAACTGAAAAACCACAAAATACAGTACAATTACCCCATTGTTCTATACCCAGATAAATAAATATACACAGATTTAAAAAGTAACTTTGTTAAGATTCTGACAAGTAAATACTACAGGTAAATTTGTGTAAACCATTAGAATCTAGGTTAGCATCTAATAAACTTAAAAATTACGTTCTATTTCAGCAAAATCCTATTGATACATTTAGATTAACTTCTAAATAATATAACATCAACTTAGAAACAATGC
Organism: Hemitrygon akajei; assembly: GCF_048418815.1. Lineage (NCBI taxonomy): Eukaryota > Metazoa > Chordata > Chondrichthyes > Myliobatiformes > Dasyatidae > Hemitrygon > Hemitrygon akajei. The sequence continues at coordinate 86,708,939 of NC_133129.1, read as the reverse complement.
TTCTGGCTGGGAAACAGCAGAATAGCTTTAGGTAGAAGCTTCTTTCGCTCCTAACATAAACCTCTGGCCTTCTGCCAGCAAAAGTCCTTTCCTACCTGCTGATTCAGATCTGAAACTGCTCATTAAAATCACATGGAAAAACATACATGCATTGCACGAAGGGCAGAATAAGAAGGGTAGGTACCCAAGGGGAGTTGAGTAAATGCTGGGGTGCACTGTGAAAGGAGTTCCTCCACAGTCCAGTTCCATGCAAATCCCTCAGCAAAAGATATTTTGCTCTAATCTATGCCCTCAATTCGCTGTCTCATAACCCCAGAGACCCAGGTTCAATACCGAGCTCTGGCACTTTTTGTGTGGGTACGGAGGTCGCCTGTTCTCCCTGTGACAGTGTAGGTTTCCCCTGGGTGCTCCAGTTTCCTCCCACATTCCATCAACATTCATGATCAGTGGGTTAATCAGCTGCTGTGAATTGCCCTCTTGGTGTGTGGGTGAGGGTAGATCCGGGAGGGAGTAGATGAGGAGGTGGGACTGATCCATGATTGGTGTAGTTGACTCAATGAGCTGAAGAGCCTGTCTCCACACTAAGATTAGTAAGAACAGGAAGAGTTTAAAGGAGATGAGTGGAACACGCTCTTTACACACAGAGAGGGGCACAGGGAAGCACCATCACCTCCAAGCCATGCACCATCCTGACTTGGAAAGCTACCCCCATTCCTTCACTGTCACCGGGTCTAAACCCCAGATCTCCCTCTCTAACAGCACCAAGAGAGGACTTACACTCATGCCCCCTCGAGGGGCAGTCAGGGATGTGTTAATAAATGCTGCTCTTGCCCAAGAACCCCACATCCCGGGAAATGAAAGCATAAGCCCAAGTCTGGTGGGGTCATCTACCGTATCCAGTGCTCCTCCACATCAGTGAGACCCAGTGCAGGTTTGGGGAGCCGCTCCTTCTTTCGCTCCAGTCAGGGATGTGTTAATAAATGCTGCTCTTGCCCGAGAACCCCACATCCCGGGAAATGAAAGCATAAGCCCAAGTCTGATGGGGTCATCTACCGTATCCAGTGCTCCTCCACATCAGTGAGACCCAGTGCAGGTTTGGGGAGCCGCTCCTTCTTTCGCTCCATCCATCGCAAAAAGTAGGATTTGCATTCCAATCCAACCTTCCATTCCCATTCTCACGTATTGGTCCATGGTCAGCTCTTCTGTCACAACGAGGCCCCTCTCAGCTTGGAGCACAGGAAGTAACACTTCATATTCCGTCTGAAGGCATGAACATCAACTTCCAGTAAATTCTTCATCCTCTTTCCTTCTCTCTTCTTCCCTACTCCATTCTGGTCACCCTTCTCTCCTCTTCATCTGTCCATCTCCTCCCTCTGGTTCCCCCTTGTCCTCCCCTTCCTCCTCTCCTCTCCTATCAGATTCCTTCTTATTCAGCACTTTACCTTTTCCACCTATCACTTCCCAGCTTCTTCCTTAATACCATTTGTTTACACTTGCCTGGTCTCACCTATCACCTTCCAGCTATCCTCCTTCTCCAAACCCACCTTCTCATTTTGGCTTCTTCCTTCTTCCTTTCCCATCTTGAAGAAGGTTCTCGGCCTGAGATGTTAACTGTTCATTCATTTCCATAGATGCTGCCTGACCTGCTGAGTAACTCCAGCATTTTGTTTGTGTTGTTAACGTTTCTCTGACCTGCATCTGAACCCAGAGAAGGTGGTAGATGTGGGTATAATTACAATGTTGGACAGGTACATAGATAGGAAAAGCTTACCTTTTCTCATCTGCCTAGCACCATGCCCTGGCACCCCTTCTCCTTGCCTTTCTCCCATGATCCATTCTCCCATGCTATCAGATTCCTTCATCTCCAGCCCTTTACCTTTTCCATCAATCACCTCCTCACTTCTTAGTCCATCCCCACTCATCCTTCTTTGCCTGGTCTCACCTGCCAGCTCATATTCCTTCACCTTCACCTCCCTCCACCTTCTTCCCCTGGTTTCTGCCCCCTTCCTTTCCAGTCCTGCTGGAGGGTCTCATCCTGAAGCATCAGCTGTCCATTTCCCTCCACGGATGCTGCCTGACCGGCTGAGATCTTCAGCGCTTTGTGCGTGTTGCTCTGGAATTCCAGCAGCAGCAGAATCTCAAAGAACATTTACCATCGAAGTACGTACAGAATGCAGTACTCAACCCTGAGACTTGTCTTCCCACAGACAGCCACAAAACAGAGAAACACCGTGGAGTGCATGCAAAGAAAAAAAAGCATCGAATCCCTAACACACACACAAAAAGAACAAATCATGCAAATGGCAAAAAATGAACAAAAAAAAACAATATAAAAATCAAACCATGTCATTGAAACAGTCCAGGAATGCTCGGTTGAGCTCAGTTCATTTCAGTCTAGAACTGTGTCCCTGTGTCACTCTCTCTTGTGCATGTAAACCCCTGTCACCTCACAAAATCAGGTTTATTAACTGGTTATATATTTATATCTAATAAATAAGTAGAGTGAAAAGAAAGGGAAAAATAGTGAGGTAGTGTTCATGGGTCCAGTGTCCATTCAGAAATCAGATGGCAGAGGGGAAGAAGCTGTTCCTGAATCATTGAGTATGTGTCCTCAGGCTTCTGTACCTCCTCCCTGATGGTAGCAGTGAGAAGTGGACATGATCTGGGTGATGGGGTCCTTAATGATGGATGCTGCCTTTTTGAGGCATCGCTCCTTGAAGATGTTCCAGATGCTGGGGAGGTTCGTGCCCATGATGGAGCTGACTATCCAGAGACCTGGGTTAGATCCTGACCTCTGGTACTGTGTGTGTGGTAGGTGTCCATGAACGTTTGTGCGTGTGTGTCTGTGCATATGGTAGTGTGTTTGTGTCTGTGAGTTTGTGTGTTCGTGTGTGTGTGTTTCTATGTGTGCCGTGTTTGTGTGTGTCTGTTAGTATATGTCTGTCTCTCTGTATCTCTCTCTCTCTCTCTCTCTCTCTCTCTACCTGCCTCTATGTGTGTGTGAAGTTTACACTGCTCTCCCGTGATCCTGTCCATTACCCCCAAGTGTTCGTGTTCCCTCCCACAACACGACATTTGAGCTCAGTGGGTTCATCGGCTGCTGTAAGTTAACCCGTTTAGACCAGGGGTTCCTAATCTTTTGATGCCATGGACCCCTAAACCCCCACCTATAACAGAAAGGTCTGAGACCCCAGAATTGGAACTCCTGCAAGCTTAGTCTGTGGGTGAGGAGGAGAATCTGATGGGAGTTAATGGGAATGTAGGAATGCTGAAATAAGGAACAAAAACGGGTCAGCACAGACTCACTGGGCTAAAGAGCCTGTTTTCCAGCTGTATGGAGTCTGTGAATATACAATACAAGATTATAAAAGGACTCATGGCCCTCACCAAACCAGCATATTGAAACACTGCGGACCTAAGCACGTTTTGTGAATTCAATGCGCCTCCAATGTGTGAGAAATCGCTGTCTGGCAGGTAATGCAGCACATGTCCTGTAGGGGGTAGCATCTGACTTTCAGTGCAAGGGCAGATTTCCTCAGCTCAAATCTTTAAGGGTGAATCAAACCCAATTTTCTTTCTTTTCTTTTATTTCCAAATACTGACCCCAAATCGAAAACTTCTTCTCCATGGATTGTAGCTGGGCACAGGTCTGTCACTGTATAACACCAGGGTACAGTACAGGTGGGGACAGGTCTGTCACTGTATAAAATTGGGGTACGGTACCGGTGGGGACGGGTCTGTCACTGTATAACACCGGCATACGGTACCGGTGGGGACGGGTCTGTCACTGTATAACACCGGGGTCCGGTACCGGTGGGGACGGGTCTGTCACTGTATAACACCGGGGTCCGGTACCGGTGGGGACGGGTCTGTCACTGTATAACACCGGGGTACGGTACCGGTGGGGACGGGTCTGTCACTGTATAACACCGGGGTCCGGTACCGGTGGGGACGGGTCTGTCACTGTATAACACGGGTACAGTATCGGTGGGGACAGGACTGTCACTGTATAACACGGGGGTACGGTACCGGTGGGGACAGGTCTGTCACTGTATAACACCTGGGTACGTACCGGTGGGGACGGGTCTGTCACTGTATAACACGGGGATACGGTACCAGTGGGGACGGGTCTGTCACTGTATAACACCGGGGTACGGTAACAGTGGGGACAGGTCTGACTCTGTATAACACCGGGGTACGGTACCGGTGGGGACGGGTCTCTCTCTGTATAACACCGGGGTCCGGTACCGGTGGGGACGGGTCTGTCACTGTATAACACCGGGGTACAGTACCGGTGGGGACAGGTCTGTCACTGTATAACACGGGTACAGTATCGGTGGGGACGGGTCTGTCACTGTATAAAACGGGTACAGTACCGGTGGGGACGGGTCTGTCACTGTATAACACCGGGGTACAGTACCGGTGGGGACGGGTCTGTCACTGTATAACACGGGTACAGTACCGGTGGGGACGGGACTGTCACTGTATAACACGGGTACAGTACCGGTGGGGACGGGTCTGTCACTGTATAACACCGGGGTACAGTACCGGTGGGGACGGATCTGTCACTGTGTAACATCGTGGTACGGTACCGGTGGGGACGGGTCTGTCACTGTATAACACCAGGGTACGGTCCCAGTGGGGACGGGTCTGTCACTGTGTAACACCGGGGTACGGTACCGGTGGGGACGGGTCTGTCACTGTATAACACCAGGGTACGGTACCGGTGGGGACGGGTCTGTCACTGTATAACACCAGGGTACGGTCCCAGTGGGGACGGGTCTGTCACTGTGTAACACCGGGGTACGGTACCGGTGGGGACGGGTCTGTCACTGTATAACACCAGGGTACGGTCCCAGTGGGGACGGGTCTGTCACTGTGTAACACCGGGGTACGGTACCGGTGGTGACAGGGCTGTCACTGGGTAACACCGGGATACGGTACCGGTGGGGACGGGTCTGTCACTGTATAACACCGGGGTCCGGTACCGGTGGGGACGGGTCTGTCACTGTATAACGCGGGTACAGTATCAGTGGGGACGGGACTGTCACTGTATAACACGGGTACAGTATCGGTGGGGGCGGGTCTGTCACTGTATAACACCTGGGTACGGTACCGGTGGGGACGGGTCTGTCACTGTATAACACGGGGATACGGTACCAGTGGGGACGGGTCTGTCACTGTATAACACCGGGGTACGGTACCGGTGGGGACGGGTCTGACTCTGTATAACACCAGGGTACGGTACCGGTGGGGACGGGTGTGTCACTGTATAACACCGGGGTACGGTCCCGGTGGGGACGGGTCTGTCACTGTATAACACCTGGGTACGGTACCGGTGGGGACGGGTCTGTCACTGTATAACACGGGGATACGGTACCAGTGGGGACGGGTCTGTCACTGTATAACACCGGGGTACGGTACCGGTGGGGACGGGTCTGTCACTGTGTAACACCGGGGTACGGTACCGGTGGGGAGGGGTCTGTCACTGTGTAACACCGGGGTACGGTACCGGTGGGGACGGGTCTGACTCTGTATAACACCAGGGTACGGTACCGGTGGGGACGGGTCTGTCACTGTATAACACCGGGGTACGGTACCGGTGGGGACGGGTCTGTCACTGTATAACACGGGGATACGGTACCAGTGGGGACGGGTCTGTCACTGTATAACACCGGGGAACGGTACTGGTGGGGACGGGTCTGTCACTGTGTAACACCGGGGTATGGTACCAGTGGAGACGGGTCTGTCACTGTGTAACACCGGGGTACGGTACCGGTGGGGACGGGTCTGTCACTGTGTAACACAGTGGTACGGTACCGATGGGGACGGGTCTGTCACTGTGTAACACCGGGGTACGGTCCCGGTGCGGACGGGTCTGTCACTGTGTAACACCAGGGTACGGTACCGGTGGGGACGGGTCTGTCACTGTGTAACACCGGGGTACGGTACCGGTGGGGACGGGTCTGTCACTGTATAACGCGGGTACAGTACCGGTGGGGACGGGTCTGTCACTGTATAACACCGGGGTACGGTACTGGTGGGGACGGGTCTGTCATTGTATAACACCGGGGTACGGTACCGGTGGGGACGGGTCTGACCCTGTATAACACCGGGGTACGGTACCGGTGGAGACGGGTCTGTCACTGTGTAACACCGGGGTACGGTACCGGTGGGGACGGGTCTGTCACTGTGTAACACAGTGGTACGGTACCGATGGGGACGGGTCTGTCACTGTGTAACACCGGGGTACGGTCCTGGTGCAGACGGGTCTGTCACTGTGTAACACCAGGGTACGGTACCGGTGGGGACGGGTCTGTCACTGTGTAACCCTGGGGTACGGTACCGGTGGGGACGGTTCTGACTCTGTATAACGCAGGGGTACAGTACCGGTGGGGACGGGTCTGTCACTGTGTAACACCGGGGTACAGTACCGGTGGAGACGGATCTGACTCTGTATAACACCGGGGTACGGTACCGGTGGGGACGGGTCTGTCACTGTATAACACCGGGGTACAGTACCGGTGGGGACGGGTCTGTCACTGTATAACACGGGGATACGGTACCAGTGGGGACGGGTCTGTCACTGTATAACACCAGGGTACGGTACCGGTGGGGACGGGTCTGTCACTGTATAACACCGGGGTACAGTACCGGTGGGGACGGGTCTGTCACTGTATAACACGGGGATACGGTACCAGTGGGGACGGGTCTGTCACTGTATAACACCAGGGTACGGTACCGGTGGGGACGGGTCTGTCACTGTGTAACACCGGGGTACAGTACCGGTGGAGACGGGTCTGACTCTGTATAACACCGGGGTACGGTACCGGTGGGGACGGGTCTGTCACTGTATAACACCGGGGTACGGTACTGGTGGGGACGGGTCTGTCAGTGTATAACACCGGGGTACGGTACCGGTGGGGACGGGTCTGACCCTGTATAACACCGGGGTACGGTACCGGTGGAGACGGGTCTGTCACTGTGTAACACCGGGGTACGGTACCGGTGGGGACGGGTCTGTCACTGTGTAACACAGTGGTACGGTACCGATGGGGACGGGTCTGTCACTGTGTAACACCGGGGTACGGTCCTGGTGCAGACGGGTCTGTCACTGTGTAACACCAGGGTACGGTACCGGTGGGGACGGGTCTGTCACTGTGTAACCCTGGGGTACGGTACCGGTGGGGACGGGTCTGTCACTGTATAACACAGTGGTACGGGTACCGGTGGGGACGGGTCTGTCACTGTGTAACATCGTGGTACGGTACCGGTGGGGATGGGTCTGTCACTGTGTAACACCGGGGTACGGTACCGGTGGGGACGGGTCTGTCACTGTGTAACACCGGGGTACGGTACCGGTGGGGACGGGTCTGTCACTGTATAACACTGGGGTACGGTACCGGTGGGGACGGGTCTGTCACTGTGTAACACCTGGGTACGGTACCGGTGGGGACGGGTCTGTCACTGTATAACACTGGGGCACGGGTCTGTCACTGTATAACACCGGGGTACGGTACCGGTGGGGACGGGTCTGTCACTGTGTAACACAGTGGTACGGTACCGATGGGGACGGGTCTGTCACTGTGTAACACCGGGGTATGGTCCTGGTGCGGACGGGTCTGTCACTGTGTAACACCAGGGTACGGTACCGGTGGGGATGGGTCTGTCTCTGTATAACACCGGGGTACAGTACCGGTGGGGATGGGTGTGTCACTGTATAACACCGGGGTACAGTACCGGTGGGGACAGGTCTGTCTCTGTGTAGCATCGGGGTACGGTCCCGCTGGGGACGGGTCTGTCTCTGTGTAACACCGGGGTACGGTCCCGGTAGGGACGGGTCTGTCACTGTATAACACTGGGGCACGGGTCTGTCACTGTGTAACACTGGGGTACGGTACCGGTGGGGACGGGTCTGTCTCTGTGTAATACCGGGGTACGGTCCTGGTGGGGACGGGTCTGTCACTGTGTAACACTGGGGTACGGTACCGGTGGGGACGGGTCTGTCACTGTATAACACTGGGGCACGGGTCTGTCACTGTGTAACACTGGGGTACGGTACCGGTGGGGACGGGTCTGTCACTGTGTAACACCGGGGTACGGTCCTGGTGGGGACGGGTCTGTCACTGTGTAACACCGGGGTACGGTCCTGGTGGGGACGGGTCTGTCACTGTATAACACTGGGATACGGTACCAGTGGGGACGGGTCTGTCAATGTGTAACACCGGGGTACGGAACCGGTGGGGACGGGTCTGTCACTGTATAACACTGGGGCACGGGTCTGTCACTGTATAACACCGGGGTACGGTACTGGTGGGGACGGGTCTGTCACTGTATAACACCGGGGTACGGTCCTGGTGGGGACGGGTCTGTCACTGTGTAACACCGGGGTACGGTCCTGGTGGGAATGGAAAACTGCAGATGACAAAGACGGACAAACAACCAATCTGTAAAAAGCAACAAACTGAGCAAAAACAAAAAACAGAGAAAGAAATAATACAATAATAAATAAATAAGCATAAATATCTAGTACACGAGTTGCAGAGTCCTCAACAGTGAATCCATAGTTTGTGGGGTATGATGGAGTGAGTGAAGTTGAGTGAAGTTATCCCCTCTGGTTCATGAGCCTGATGGTTGAGGGAGAACATCTGTTCCTGAACCTGGTGGTGTGAGTCCTGCGGCTCCTGTACCTCCCTCCCAATGGCAACATCGAGAAGAGAGCATGGTCTGAATGGTGAGCACCCCGATGATGGATACTGCTTTCCTACAACAGCGCTCTATGCAGATGTGCTGAAAGTTGGGAGGTCGTTATCCGTGATGGACTGGGCCGTATCCGCTACTTTTTGTAGGATTCTCCATTCATGGCATTGGTGTTTCCATAGCAAGCCATGATACAGTCAGTATATTCTCTGCTACGGAGTTTGTCGAAGTTCCAGACATCATGCCGAATCTGTGCAAGCTTGTAAGAAAGTAGAGGCACTGCTGTGCTTTGTTTGTCATAGCACTTACATGCTGGACCCAGGACAGGTCCTCTGAAATGAAAAGACCGAGGAATTTAAAGTTGCTGACCCTCTCCTCCTCGGATCCCCGATGAGGACTGGCTCACGGATCTCTGGTTCCCTCCTCCTGTAGTCAATAATAACTCCTTGGTCTTGCTGACATTAAGTGAGAGGTTGTTGCTGTGACACCTGGGATCTGCAAGTGAAGAAATCCAGGATTCGGTTGCACAAAGATGAGAAGATTATTGATTACAGAGCAACAGACACAAAATGCTGGAGGAACTCAGCAGGTCAGGCAGCATCTATGGAAATGAATAAACATTCAATGCTTCGGGCCAAGGTCCTTCTTCAGGACTGAGAAGGAAAGAGGGAGATGCCAGAATAAAAAGGCAGAGGGAAATAAAGGAGGATGGGTAGAAAGTAATAGGTGGGAAAGATGATGGGTTGGAGAAGAAGGAATCTGATAGGAGAGGAGAATGGACCATAGGAGAAAGGGAAGGAGGTGAGGACCCAGGGGAGGTTATAGGCAGGTGAGAAGAGGTAAGAGGCCAAGTGGGGAATAGAAGAAAAGGGGAGGTGGAGGGAATTATTTGTTACCAAAAGGAGAAATCGATATTCATGCCATCAGGTTGGAAGCTACCCAGATGGAATATCAAGGTGTTGTTCTTCCAGCCTGAGGGTGGCCTCAGCTTGGCACAAGAGGAAACCATGGGCCCACATGTTGGAATGGGGATCGGAATTAAAATGTTTGGCCACCAGGATTATTGATTAGTATTGAGTGGATAACAGTATTGAATGCAGATCTTCACTGTCTAGATGTTCCAGGGTTGAGTGAAGAGCCAATGAAATGGCATCTGCTGTGGACCTGTTGCTCCAGTTGGCAAATTGGAGTAGATCCAAGTCGCTTCTCAGGCAGGAGTTGATATGTTTCATCATCAACCTCTCAAAGCACTTCATCACTGTGAAAGTAAGTGCTACTGAACAATAGTCATTGAGGCAGGTTTCCACATTCTTATTACTGAAGCCTACTTGAAGCAGGTGGGTACCTCATACTGCCGATGCAAGAATTTAAAGATCTCAGTGAACAATCCAGCCAGTTGATGAGCACAGAGCTTCAGTATTCAGCCGGGTACCCCATCCGGGTCAGATGCTTTCTGCAGGCTCACCCTCCTGAAGAATGCTCTCACATCAGCCTCAAAACTGTGTACAGTTTTGGTCAGTAACCTACAGGAAAGATGTAAACAAGGTTGAAAAAGTGCGGAGAAAGTTTACAAGGATGTTGCCAGGTCTGGAGGACCTGAGTTATAAGGACAGTTTGAACTGTAGGACTGTAGTTAGGACTGTATTCTTTAGCGTAGAAGACTGAGAGGAGATTTTGAAGGGTACACATAGGGTAAATGCACGCAGCTTTTTCCACTGAGGTTGGGTGGGAATACAAACAGAGGTCATGGGTTAAGGGTGAAAGGTGAAAAGTGTAAGGGGAACAGGAGGGGAAACTTCTTCACTCAGGGGGTGGTGAGAGTGTGGAACGAGCTGCCAGGGCACGTGGTGAATGTGAGCTCGATTTCAACATTTAAGGGAAGTTTGAATGGGTACATGGATGGTAGGAGTATGGAGGGCTATGGTCCTGGTGCTGGTTGATGGGAGTAGGCAGCTTAAGTGGTTCAGCTGCCTGGTAGACCAGGTGGACCAAAGTGCCTGTTTCTGTGCTGTACTCTTCTACGACTCTAATGCGATCAGTGACAGATCAACCAGAGTGTAGAAAGCACCAAACTGTGCAAGTGCAAATATAAATAAACAGCAATAAATAAAGACAAGATAAAGAGTACTTGAAGTGAGATCGCTGGTTGTGGGAGCATCTCAATGTATGGGTAAATGAGTGCAGTTATCTGCTTTTGTTCAAGAGCATAATAGTTGAGGGCGCGTGGCCAAGTTGTTAAGGTGTTCGATCTAGTGATCTGAATGTCGCTAGTTTGAGCCTTGGCTGAGGCAGCGTGTGTGTCCTTGAGCAAGGCACTTAACCACACATTGCTCTGCGACGACACCAGTGCCAAGCTGTATGGATCCTAATGCCCTTCCCTTGGACAACATCAGTGGTGTGGAGAGGGGAGACTTGCAGCTTGGGCAACTGCTGGTCTTCCATTAAAAAAAACCTTGCCCAGGCTTGCGCTCTGGAAACTTTCCAAGGTGCAAATCCATGGTCTATCGAGACTAACAGAGTTAGTCTCACAATAGTTGAGGGGCAGTAAGTGTTCTTGGACCTGGATGGTGTGAGTCCTGAGACTCTTGTACTTTTTTCCTGATGACAGCAGTGAGAAGAGAGCATGGCCTGGGTGGTGGGGATCCTTGATGATGGGTGACGGATGTCTTTCCTGTGACAGCATTTCATGCAGATGTGCTCAGTTGTCGGAAGGACTTCACCCATGATGTACTGGAACAAAACCACTACTTTTTGTTGTATTTTCCATTCAAGGGCATTGGTGTTTCCATACCAGGCCTGTGATGCAGCCAGTTAATATACTCTCCACCACACATCTATAGAAGTTTGTCAAAGTTTTAGATGTCCGCAGATGTGAGGGTACAGATTCTAAATCTTTCGCTCCCCTCAAAGTTAGCAGTGAATCAATTTCTCCAGCAGAGATGTGTTCTGCACTCTCACTCCGGTATGCCTGTCTTGGGTGATATTACTGTTGGCTTTCCTTGTGTGTATCCTGTCAGAACTGGGCCTCGCTACTTCTCTCCAGCTGCTGAGGCACAGCCAGAGCCAGCACTCTCACCACCGTCTGAAACAGGATGGAATGGGGACACCGGACTGAGCTGGTTCTGCCGCCAGTGCTGTTTCTGTCATCACACTCCAGATTACAATAAAAACAAGTGAAGCAAAGGCATTTCCCCCCCCTTCTTTTACCAAAGATGATGAAACACTGTCGCTCCTACACCTGTTTCAGAGTTCGACCCCTCTGTACGTATCAGCGAGGTTCTTGACAACTTGAGCTACACGGAAAGATTTGAAAAGGTTAGGACTTCATTCCTTGGAACATAGAAGATTCAGTGAGGAAGGTTTTCAAAGCTTGCAGAGGGATTTGAACCAGCTGGAAAAATGGGCTGAAAAACGGCAGATGGAGTTTAATACAGACAAGTGTGAGGTGTTGCACTTTGGAAGGAAAAACCAAGGTAGAACATACAAGGTAAATGGTAGGGCACTGAGGAGTGCAGTAGAACAGAGGAATCTGGGAATACAGATACAAAATTCCCTAAAAGTGGCGTAACAAGTAGATAGGGTAGTAAAGAGAGCTTTTGGTACATTGGCCTTTATAAATCAAAGTATTGAGTATAAGAGTTGGAATGTTATGGTGAGGTTGTGTAAGGCATTGGTGAGGCCAAATTTGGAGTATTGTGTGCAGTTTTGGTCACCTAATTACAGGAAGGATATTAATAAGGTTGAAAGAGTGCAGAGAAGGTTTACAAGGATGTTGCCGGGACTTGAGAAACTGAGTTACAGAGAAAGGTTGAATGGGTTAGGACTTTGTTCCCTGGAGCGTAGGAGAATGAGGGATGATTTGATAGAGGTGTATAAAATTTTGATGGGTATAGATAGAGTGAGTGAATGCAAGCAGGCTTTTTCTACTGAGGTTAGGGGAGAAAAAAACCAGAGGACATGGGTTAAGGGTGAACAGGGAAAAGTTTAAAAGGAACATATGGGGGGGGGGGGGTGGGCTTCTTCACACAGAGTGGTGGGAGTGTGGAATGAGCTGCCAGATGAAGTGGTAAATGCGGGCTCACTTTTAACATTTAAGAAAAACTTGGACAGGTACATGGATGAGAGGTGTATGGAGGGATATGGTCCAGGTGCAGGTCAGTGGGACTAGGCAGGAAAATGGTTTGGCACAGCCAAGAAGGGCCAAAAGGCCTGTTTCTGTGCTGTAATGTTCTATGGTTCTATGGGAGATTTGATAGAGGTATATAGAATTATAAGGGTATAGACAGGGTAAATGCAAGCAGGTTTTTTTCCACTGAGGCTGGCTGGGACTGCAACTAGAGGTCATGGGTTAAGGGTGAAAGGTGAAAGGTTTAAGGGGAAAATGAGGGGAAACGTCTTCACTCAGAGGGTGGTGAGAGTGCGGAATGAGCTGCCAGCACAAGTGGTGCATGTGAGTGCGATTTCAATGTTTAAGGGAAGTTTGGGTAGATACGTGGATGATAGGGTTATGGAGGGCTGTGGTCCTGGTGCAAGGCAATGGGAATAGGTAGCTTAAATGGTTCGGCATGGAATAGATGGGCCTAAGGACCTGTTTCTGTGACTCTATGACCTGAATTATATGGGAGGGGTGAATAGGTTAGGACTTTATTCCCTGAAGCGTCGGAGAATGGGTGAAGATTTGGTAGAATTATATGATATTACAACGAGTATAAGAACATAAGATATGGTAGAAATAGGCCATTCAGCCCATCAAGTGTGCTCTGCCATTCCATCATGGCTGATTTATTCTCCCTCTCAACCCCACGGTCTTGCCTTCTCCCAAAAACCTTTGATGCCCTGACTAATCACAAACCTATCTGCCTCCACTTTAAATATAGCAAATGTTCACCAGCCTCTGGCTAAAGAAACTCCTCCTCATCTCCGTTCTAAAGGGACGTCCTATTCTGAGGCTGTACTGTTCCTAGACTCCCCTGCTAAAGGAAACACCAGGAGCCTCAGTGAGAGCTTCTTCACTCGGAGGGTGGTGTGAGTGTGGAATGAGCTGCCAGCGGAAGTGGCACAAGCGGGATTGATTTCAACATTTAAGAGAAATATGGCTAAGCACGTGGATGGAGGGCGATGGTCTGGACGCTAGGCAGAATAACAGTTCAGCATTGACTAGATGGGCCGAAAGACCTGTTTCTCTCTTGTGCGCGCGCGCGTGCGCGCGCACACACACGCACACGCACACACACACACACACACACACACACACACACACACACACACACACACACACACACACACACACACACACACACACACACACTTTGAACCTGGGTCCCTGGCGCCTACCCACACACAATTCCTTTTTTACTGCCCATGCCCATTACACCGCTAGAGTTTGGAGCAGCAATGAAGTTTCTCTGTCTGTCAATGCCATTACAAAAGATATAGGAGAATTATTCATTGCTGTTTCATAGCAGTTTTGTTTGACCAGTCAGGGTTGTTGGCCCTGAGCTGAACCCCCAAGCTGGAGGACAGGTGGACCACTCTTAGTCTGATCTCTACCCTTTGACCTGTTTGACATGGGTGACCAGACCAAGAGCTAAAGCATAAAGCCCTGACTCCAACCAACAGAGTTCTCCGGGTCATTGAGGCACGCAAGCCTCCAAACCCTACGACAAGGTTGTGGTCCTCTTGGAGGCTACACACAATTACATATTGTTAATGTTAGCAACAATGGCTGTCTTGTAGTCACAGATTTTTGTTCTGTTGCCGTGTTGTTTCAACTGATACTGATCTCAGTTGTCCCTCCAGCCATTCCTTGATTTACCTAAGTTCTACGTTCCTGAACTATGCGTTCAGTGAAACTCTGACTGGGCAAGAGTGCACAACAGGTCTACTCCCTTATCCAGAAGGCAGATTTATTGGCCGCTGCAAAGTGCTTAGTCGTGACAGAAGGGGCGTAGATGGCACCTTTCTCCCCAGGGTAGGATCTCAAAGCCCAACCCTACGTCACGGTCATGAGAGGTGGAAACGGGTAAGGACGGCCAGCAGGGCTCTGGTGAAGCTGTGCAGGCCGATCACCAGTACAATGGATTGCAGAAGCATTGACAGATTCCAACCATACCATCAGCTTCAGAGGACGATGGAGACAGAAGATCATCAATGCCCTAAGCTCCGCTGGGACCTAAGGGCCCAAGGAGAAGGAGAATCAATGGCTATTACCAAAGAATATCCTTAGAGAGGGGGAAAGTTTACGGGCGATGTCAGAGGTAGCTATTTTGCACAGAGAGTGGTGAATGCCTGGAGCGCACTGCCAGAGATGGTGGTAGGGGGCTATCGCATTCATCATCATCGGCATCATTACGTGCCATGTCATATGACGTGGGTGATCGTGGTCTATTGACCATGATTGCTTTTGGCAAATTTTTCTGCAGAAGTGGTTTGCCATTGTCTTCTTCTGGGCAGTGTCTTTACAAGATGGGTGACCCCAGCCATTATCAATACTCTTCAGAGATTGTCTGCCTGGTGTCAGTGGTCACATAACCAGGACTTGTGATCTGCACCAGCTCCTAGTACGACCATCCATCACCTACTCCAATGGCTTCAGATAACCCTGATCGGGGATGGGGAAGGGACTAAGCAGGTTCTACACTTTGCCCAAGGGTGACCTGCTGACTAACGGAGGGAATGAATGCCTTACACCTCCTTAAGCAGAGATATATCTCCACCCTGCCAAGCAGATACATTGGAAGATTTAAGAGATTTGGACAGGTACATGGATGAAAGAAAAATGAAGGCTTATGGGGTGTGTAGGGGGGAGGAAATAGTTTGATCATGGAGTAGGTTTATATGAGTGAGCACAACATTAAGGGTTGAAAGGCCCATACTGTGCTGTACTCTTCTACATTTCATTATTGGATGTTACTCCTTGGTACACCAACACAACATTGGCTCTTATTCTGACTGTCCCTACTCCAAAGCCTCCTGTAACGGTGCAATGATAACTGCACACAATACTCCAGATAGAATCATAGAAACAGGCCCTTCAGCCCATCTAGTCCATGCCAAAACCATTGAAACTGTCTGTACTCTCAACCTGCTCTGGGACCATTGCCCTCCATACCCCTCCCATCCATGTATCTATACAAACTTCCCTTAAGTATTGAAATAGAGCTCGTATCCACCATTTCCCCTTAAACTTGTCACCTTTCACCCTCAACCGATGACCTCTAGTTGTAGTCACACACAACCTCAGTGGGAAAAGCCTGCGTGCATTCACCCTATCTATACCCCTTATAATTTTGCATACCTCTATCAAATATCCCCTCAATCTTCTATATTCTAATCAAAATTGTATACAACAGCAACATGACTTCCACATTCTTACACTCACCGCCCGACCAGTAAAGGCACGCATGCCATACACCTTCTTTACCACCCTGCCTCCCTGTGTTGTCACTTCCAAGGAGCCCTGACATGGACCCCAAGGTCTGATGAGCAAACCCCCACGCCATCCATTATAAACCCAGCTAGCTGGTGGGAAGGCACTGGAGAGGAGGTGTGACCTGTTCCTGTTTTCTCTCTGAACTGGAGACCCTTAGCAGGTGGGATTGGGAGGGTCAGCTGGGACCGTCCAGGCAATATGCAGGGTAGGTAAGACAGGGGTGGAGGAAAGGAAGGGATAAAAGGTTTCCCTCTCAGCCGGTGTCCGAGTGTTGGGGCAGATGCCACGTCAATAAGAATGGTCCAGCATCCTCTTACCTTGTCAATTTCTCCCAAGCAGCAGAGCTTGAGAGGAGACCTGACAGTGCAGTTTGAGCTTGAAGCGATTTGATATGTAACCAGAGACTCTGGCAAATATCTACAGATACAAGAAAATCTGCAGGTGCTGGAAATCCAAGACAACACACATGCAAAATGTTGGAGGAACTCAGGAGGTCAGGCGGCATCTATGGAAATGAATAAACAGTTGGATTTCGGGCCGAGACCCTTCAGCATTTCTGCAGATGTTTGGTGGAGAGCATTCTAAATGGCTGCATCCACATTTGATATGGAAGAGGCCGCTGCTCAGGATCGAAAAAACCTCAGGGAGTTGTAAACTTAGCAACCTCCATCATGGGCATTAGCCTCCCCAGCATCAAGGACATCTTCAAAAGATGATGCCTCCAAAAGGCAGAATCCATCCTGAGGGGCCATCACCATCCAGAGCTACCATCAGGAAGGAGGTCCAGGAGCTTGAAGTCACACGCAGTGATTTAGGAACAGCTTCTTCCCCTCCGCCATTAAATTTTTGAACCCATGAAGAGTACCTCACTTTTCACTATTTATCTGTTTATTTATTCATGTTTATGAATAATTTATAGTGTTTTATTTATGTATTGCACTGTACTGCTGCCACAGAAAAAACAAATTTCATGACATGTGAGTGATGATAAACCTGATTCTGATCTGGGTCTCTATTGTGGACTGAGAGTGGGAAGGGGGCAGGGAGAGGTGTATCATGGTTGGGAATAGGGGAGGAAGCAGGAAACACCAGAAAGACATTCTGTAAAGATCCATAAACCAATTGCTTGGATTCAAATGACCTTCCCTGGTGTCTCAGGGCTGGGTGTGTCTGGGCCCATGCCACCCCTTACCCCTGGCACTCCTTCTTTGCCACCTGTCCCACACTCTACCTTCACCATTCCCAACATCCTTTGCTTCCCCCAGATTTACAAAGTCACTCTCCGCTCCACATTGAAAAGTACAGTACTGTGCAAAAGTTTTAGGCACCTTAGCTATATATATTGTGTGCTGCGGGGTCTGTTCCTGTGCCACACGATGTTCAAACTACCCCTGTTTCGAGCCATGCATTGTCTCCATCTGTTTTTCCACTTTGCAGGAGATTTCACAGTCTATGGAAGGTTAATCCCATGTTCTGTGTTTCCTCTCTTGACCTTTTCTTTTGCCGAATTTGAAACCGCTCCCAGTTCCCAGACCTGCTACTTTTTTCCCGCAACTACAGAAGCTTCCTCTTTGGGCCTAATCCTATTTGAAATGCCTGAGTTTACCATGACTGGCTCAAATTTCCTCTTGTGCCGCTGGTCCATGAAGGATTGTAGAATGGTTCTGCTTCTTGCATTTGTGTCTTCAACATAATCTATTGCCCAGCCACTGCTTTAGATTCCGACTTGGATTCTGTGTATTTATCACGTCAGAATCTGAATCAGACTCAGCATCAGGTTTAATATCACCGGCATGTGTCATGAAATCTGTTGTCTTTGCAGCAGCAGTACAATGTAATACATAATAATAGAGAAAAATCTGAATTACACTAAGTATATATATATTAAATAGTTAAATTAAATAAGTAGCACTAAAAGAGAGAAAAAAATAGTGAGGTAGTGTTCATGGTTTGAATGTCCATTCAGAAATCAGATGGCAGAGGGGAAGAAGCTGTTCCTGAATCATTGAGTGTGTGCCTTCAGGCTCCTGTACCTCCTTCTTTATAGTAACAATGAGAAGAGGGCACGTCCTGAGTGATGGGGTCCTTAATGATGGGTGCCGCCTTTTTGAGGCATCGCTCCTCGAAGATGTCCTGGATACTGGGGAGGCTAGAGCCCATGATGGAGCTGATTGAGCTTACAACTCTCTGCAGCTGATTTCGATCCTGTGCAGTAGGCCCCCACACTTCCCCCCCCCCCCCCACCATACCAGACCGTGATGCAGCCGGTTAGAATGCTCTCCATGTACAAGTTTGTGAGTGGCTTTGGCGACTAACCAATTCTCCTCAAACTCTGAATGAAATTGCTCATGTACTTTCAAACAAACAGTGAAATGTGCTTTACAGCCAATACCATCCTCAGATGTGCTGGGGCAGCCCGCAGGGTGTCGTCACACATTCCAGCACCAACGTAGCATGCCCACAATGCTCAGCAGAGTAACACCCAACTTCTGCTTTCCTCCTCCGGAAGAGACTAATCAGCTCTTCAGTTTTGCTGACATTGAGTGAGA